>NC_140177.1:61991527-62564027 GCF_963971535.1 Notolepis coatsorum | reverse complement strand
ATAATTTTTTGGAATATAATATTAATGATTATACGCAGAAGTAGCCTAGTTTTAAGTTAAAATATTATAAATCTACATGCATTGAGGATGTCATTCTTTATATAGCTCTCAACGTGCACCAAATTGAATTATTCCTACATTGCAAAGAGAAGGAAAAGACTAGGTTTCGAACCCCGGTCGCCGCGCGGCACCCTGGAGTAGTTGGCCTTAACGTCCATTCACTCGCTCTTAACATCGATCCATTCCCTTAACGACCATCCACTCCCTGTTTACAAAACCATGTATTATTTTGGCCATATGTGGCGCTGTTGCGAGTTTGTGGATGCTGCGCTGCTGTATCCACATTTAGGAGGAGAAGAACAGAAGAAGAGATCCGTTTTGCAGAGCTGGAGAAAGTAGCGTTGAAGGTGAGTTTAAACTACTAAATAAGATCCGATTCCTAAACACTGTCACAACAGCAGTCATATTGTATATTTTCAACAATACGTTTGTTTACCAATAGGTTATTGGGTTTGTGTTGCCGCTGTTTAAAGAGACTCCAATTGAATTGATTTACCGAGTGACTGAGTTCGTTTTTTCTCAAATGTAAACTACAGTATAAGATCCCAACAATGTCACAACAGCAGTCATATTGTATATTTTCAACAATACGTTTGTTTACCAATAGGTTCTGTTTTTGAGTTTGTGTTGGCAGTTTCAACAGTTGGATGTACTCGGTGAAGCTGACTGAGTCGTGTCCTATCTATCTATCTCACTGTCTATCTGCAATGCTTTTATTTTTTACTCCGTTTATTTGATCAGGGACAGTGCATATCAATCAACAGTTATACATTTATAAATGAATACAAATTAAAAACTGTAAATATGCCAACATTAGCAGGGTTGCTAGTTTTCAGTTTATTTTTTTGTCCGTAGTGTACATTTAGAATGAATAAAGAAAGACACGGTATCTGCTACAGCAGATCTATCATATAACGTTACCATGTAAGATGGGAGTTTGCAAAGTTAAAGTGTATTATATTATTAGCTGTTACATGATCAATACATTGTGTCCTCATATCTATCTATCTCACTATATCTGCTATGCTTTTATTTTTTTACTCATTTGATCAGGGACAGTGCATATCAATCAACATTTATAAATGAATACAAATAAAAAGAACTGTAAATATGCCAACATTAGCAGGGTTGCTAGTTTTCATTTGTAGTACCTGGGCTAGATGTTTAAGCCAGAAAGAAACAGAAAAATAGAAGGACATTAAAGCTAATCTAAAAACAATTTAAAACATATTCTGTACATTCACTTCACTAGGCATTCATGCATCTATATAATATAAAAAATAAAAACAGTGTACAGGGACAAATAAAAGCCCATACATGTATATACGCACTGTATAGGCAGGCACACACATCATAATCATATCAGGACAGTCAGACTAGTGGGCAAGTGTACAGGGGCTGGACTGAGACGTGACGTGATTTTAATTATAATATGCATGATGTTTTGCTTTGTACAGGCAATAATGAAGAAGTTCCCTGGAAGGAAGGATGTCTCTTTCAGGAAGGGTCCATCTGGACATCTACGGCAGGACCCCGCTGAGGAAGCAAGGAGGATCAAAGATCTTCTCCTCTTCTCTTCCTCCTCTGCACCAGCCCAGCCTGCCTCCGCTGCACCGCTACCTGCAGCCTCCTCTGAACAAGCCCTCATGAAGCTACAATGTGAGAGCAGAGTATTTAGCTTCATTATGATAAACAGCAACCTAATTATCTGCACCTCTACCTGCAGCACGTCTACCTGCAGCCTCCTCTGAACAAGCCCCCAGGAAGCTACAATGTGAGAGCAGAGTATTTAGCTTCATATGTTTATTTTATTTTATTTAGCACATTATTTAAAAAAACAGTGCTAGGAGGGAACGAAGCCCAAAGGGCATGTACAAAGTTCCACTCCCATCTCATTGTCCATAAACAATATGAACGAAATACATGTGTAGCAAGGTCTACACACTATAGCGAAAACATGGAAGATTGACACGAGTCAGTAACAAGAACAATTATTATTATTTTTTTGATAAACAGCAACCTAATTATATACTTCAGGCTAAGTTTTGCCAATAATATTACTCAC
The DNA here is from genome assembly GCF_963971535.1 of Notolepis coatsorum. NCBI lineage: Eukaryota > Metazoa > Chordata > Actinopteri > Aulopiformes > Paralepididae > Notolepis > Notolepis coatsorum. The sequence goes on along the minus strand of NC_140177.1, from coordinate 62,561,902 downwards.
AATTCTTTACTAACTACTGTTTCTGAAATGTGCCTGCAGCCTCCTCTGCACCTGCCCAGCCTGCCTCTGCCCCCAGTTCTGACCAGGATGTCAGCCAATGGAACTGCTCTCTCCAACAGCGCATCTGGACAAAGACTGAGCTGGAAGCCTTGGGTCTATGGCCAGGGTCCCGACCGGTCCGGCATCTTATGAATATGGTGTCCTTGTGGCGTCATCCACCTCAGCCTGAACTCATTGATTCCACTTCTGAGCTGCCATCACCCAAATACTTCCAGCTCCATCCCTTCTTCATCTGGAGGCCTGAGCATGCCATAATGGAGCAACTCAGGAACAACTACATCCTGCCTTGTCTCTATGGCTGTCTTTCTCCTCAGGTTCTCTCTGCAGGTGTAGGAAGGCCTCGGGTGTAGCACTCAACATTGTTACTCAGCTGGGCCCCGTTCCCCGTACCTGGATAACTGAGTTAGCCGGATAACTTTCGGTTAAGTCTGACTTAAGCCGGACTTTCCGGCTCCCCGTACCTGGATTTTCCAAATCACCATGACAACAGATCCAAAAGTTTGAGCCTGGTCGAAAGCAGGGTTTAAGTTCAAGTTAGCCGGATCAACCATCGCCACGCCCCCGCAAAGAAGTGACAGCCCGTTTCCTGAAATTATTCCCACAGTCTACGATCTGCATTATACCATTCTGAATTACGTTTTTGTGCTCCATTCTTCCAGAGGGGGCTTTTGAAATGTAAAATAGACCCAAAATGCTGATACTAAATTCACTTTGTCCTAAATAATGCACGTTATATATACCGTGGCGTAGAGCTGCCGCGATAACCGCATTACCGCGGTATCGCTGTTGCATCACGCTCACCGCAGAGTTAGGCTGAATACCGCGTCACCACTGTTTTTTATCATAATAATAAAGTTGGCTTGCGGCTCTGCAGATATACCCTACTCGGTTCCAAGCGACCCTATTGGTCCAGCCTGGCTCTGCGGCTCTGCAGATACCCCCTACTCGACGCGTCACACTTTGTAGCCTCTGAACGAAAACAGAACGCCGCGCCGCCATCTTTACTGCCTCGCTAAGGATGCATTTCATTCAGGATTTGTTTGCGACAGAACCAAGTGCAATAAACAAAAAAGAATGGATTCACTGTGTATTCTGCCTTATTTATTGATGAAACTAAACCGACATCAACCCAATTTACCACCGAGCGGAGAGTTTATTGTCACAACAAGATCGCTGATGTGTTAAGTTTGTTGTTGTGATTAGCCTAATACTACAGTCAGCCGATATACACGAGAGGTAACAACGTTAAACCCGGGTTTGCTTGGTAGAATACACAATGAGAGGTAACGTTAGCTTTGGCAGAATAGACGCAACGAGAGTCTGGTTAATGTTGTTATTGATTGATTGATTGAAACTGTGTTAAACTCTGGCTTGCTGCAAGCCCTCGGACATCTATGACCACGGAGCTTTCAGTGTACACAAGCGAGCGGCGGCGGCCCCGCCTGCATCCCCATTCCCCAAACGGAGTAGTACCTGGCTGCAGTGGAAAAGGAACGAAGTACCAGGTGCCTAAAGCGGGTCGAGTCGAGTAGGTAATATGCAGTGGAAAAGCGCCATTAGACTAGAGGCAGGCTATAAGAGTAGACTACTAAAAAAAAGAAAAATGCATTCAAACTTTTTTTTTTTTTTGTGCGCACTGTGCGGTAATTACCGCGGCGGTAGGAAATATTGCGCAAATTCGTGCGGTAAGGAAAATATCAATACCGCGGCAGCTCTACCGTGGCGCTCGCTCGGTGCGATGTACACATTATGACTTTGTGGTTATTTTAATTGTAACTGGGATTAAGATGTCTGATGAGATGCGCTGTTTGACGGATTTGAGAAATTGAATGAGCCGTTGACGTCACATTAATGAATGAGGATAAAGAAATAAAACTTCATTCAAAATAAAGAATATTCTAAACACGGGTCTCTCGTTCATTAATGTATAAACAATGTATTTATCCCATCTGGCACAGTGGCGCAGCGGTAGTGCTCAACCCTGCCAACCCAGCAACCGGTGTTCGAAACCCTGTGTTTCCAATATAATTTTTTTGAATATAATATTAATGATTATACGCCAAAGTAGCCTGGTTTTAAGTTAAAATATTATAAATCTACATGCATTGAGGATGTCATTCTTTATATAGCTCTCAACGTGCACCAAATTGAATTATTCCTATATTGCAAAAAGAAGGAAAAGACTAGGGTTTCGAACCCCGGTCGTCTGCGTGAAAGTCAAAAGAACAACCCGTTAAACCACAGTGGAGATAAGTAAAAGATCGACCACACATCAATCAATGGGTAAGAGAGCCGTATCGTAATTCTGTATAACAGTTTAACTAATTATTTTCGCTAGCAAGATCTCATTTGATTATTCAATCCAGCAGGCAAGTTTAAAGAAATATAATCTGATTGATTGAGGTAATGAGGGACTTAAAATTAGCCTAGATAACGCATTTAACTTGTCGGCGAGGCGATTGAGCCGTATTGCAATCTGTCAATAAAGTTTTAAATCAATTAATCAATCAATGCCGTTAGAGAATCAGGATCTCTGCCATCGATACGTGCTGGCTTTTCAACTGAAGCGGCCGCGCGCATTTATCCTGGGGCCCAAGTCTGAATCGAGTTAACGAGACTGAATCCACCTTCGAGGAACAGGAAAATCCCGGCTTCAAACATCGGGTTAACTGAAGCTGGATAATGACATCTTGATCGACTTAGTTGAACCAGGTATGGGGAACGGGGCCCATGATAGAGTTGAGCCCTTCCTGATGACTTGTCGAACAGAACTTGTAAGTCGCTTTGGATAAAAGTGTCAGCTATTTTCTTTTCTATTTTTTTTTTATATCCTTTATTTATCCAGGAATGTCCCATTGAGATACAATATATCTTCTTCCAGGGAGTCCTGACCAACACGGCACACAACAAGTTTCAACATAAAAACAAGGGCATTAAACAAAAAACATACAAATCAAATACAAATACAGAAGGCCATTTGTGCAGTGGCAAGAAGCATAATCACATCAGCAATAATGCGTGATCCACAGAGTCAAACGCTTTAGACGGATCAACAAACAATGCTGAATGAATGAATGAATGAAAACTTTATTTAACAGATTGCAGAATGGGTACAATACAGTACGGCTCAATACATACAATTGTTAAGGGGATGCAGACCTGAGAAAGACGTTTGTCTTGTTTCCATCAGGGTCCCCCATTTTCAATTCATATAGACATATATGACATACATGACATACAGATAGTCAGTACTGCTACATCTATACATTTATGACATACCAGATTTGCAAATACAGTACTGTTTGTGATACAGAAGGAGTCAAGAAAAGGGAGTATATACATTTGACGTAGAAACTGTACATTGGAGGTTGGGTGGGGGGGGTTGGGTACATTGGGATATTGACAACCATACTGGGTAATTTACATTGGAGGTGGTTGGGGGGGGGGGGGGGCACACTGTATAAACAAGTAACACTGTACATTGAGGGGGGGGGGAGGAGACACTGTACAAACAAACACAATTGTACATTGAACTATTGACAAAACCATACTAGGTAAATGACTGTACATTGGAGGGGGTTGGAATGATTGGGTTAGGATATTTACAGGGGCCAGTGTTGAATTGCAGTCTCCCGTAGGTGTCCCTTGAGAGAGGTTTTGAAAGTGGGTAGTGATCCACATTCCTTTACAGCTTTGGGTAGGGCGTTCCACATTGATGTGGCATAATTGCGAAACGTGTTTAGTCCCTTATTTGAGCCGAATCTGGGTTTGACATGATTTGTGGAGCTCCCTCTGGTGTTGTGATCGTGGTATTCACTGACCTTTGGGAAGTATTTTGACATGTACATGGGTACCTTGGTCGTGTAGTGTATCTTGTAGACCAGGCCCATTGCAAGTTGTTGTACTCTGTCGTCTACTCTAAGCCATCCTAGGTTGTCGAAGTGGGCAGGGGTGAGGTGGGTTCTAGGAGTAAGGTCAAGCAGTAGTCTGACCAGTTTGTTTTGAGATGTTTGTAATTTTGTTTTTAGCGCCTTTGAGGTGCTTTGGTACCATGAGGTGCAAGCATAGTCGTAGTACCCCTGAATGAGTGCTCCTGCCAGAGTCTTCAGGGTGTTCTTGTTTACCAGAGAGGAGATCCGGTACAAGAATCGAGTTCGTTGGTTGACTTTTTTTATTACATTGGATGCCATTTTGTCACAGGAGAGATTAGCCTCTAGGATGGACCCCAGGTAGGTAATTTCATCTTTCCTTGTGACAATATTGTCACCCACTGTAACTGAGAAGCCGTCGGTCTTGCTGAGTTTGTTATTTGAACCGAAGAGAATGGACTCTGTTTTGCCCATGTGTAATGATAGTTTGTTATCAGCGAGCCATATGCAGATTCTGCCTAGTTCCGAGCTGAGGGTTTTTTCAACCTGTAACTTGTTCTTGTCAGAGACCAGCAGGGCTGAGTCGTCCGCAAACAGGAACAAGTTGCAGTCACAAGCTGACGACATGTCATTTGCATAAATTAGGAACAGTAGCGGTCCTAGTATGCTTCCTTGTGGAACACCACAGCTCACTGTGAGGGGGGGGGATAGGGTACCGTTTACCTCCACCATCTGTTCCCTCCCCTCAAGGTAGGATTGCATCCAGCTCACTGATAGACTATCAAAACCAATTGCTTTTAGCTTGTCAATCAGAATGGAGTGATTGACCGTGTCAAAGGCCTTTTGTAGGTCCAGCATGACCATGCCGCAGTATTTGCCTGCGTCCACCTCTTGTTTGATGTGGTCATTCAAATAGAGAAGGCATGTGTCAGTGGAGTGGGATGTTCTGAAGCCAGATTGGAATTCGTAGATTAGATTTTTTTCCGCTAGGTACTTTTCGACCTGTTCGTAGACTATTTTTTCCATGACTTTCGAGATGGAGGTGAGAATAGAAACAGGGCGGTAGTTGCCTGGGTCTAATTTGCTGCCCTTTTTGTGCAGAGGGGTCACCCTCGCAATTTTGAAGTCCTTGGGGACGTGTCCCTGTTTTATGGAGAGGTTTATTATGTGTGTGATGATTGGTGTGATGGCGGCTGCTGAGTCTCTGAGGAATTTGGAGGGGATGTTGTCATGGCCAGTGGCCTTGTTAGGTTGGAGGGCGCTCAGTTTATTGAGTACCTCATCTGTTGTTACCATTTCCAGCTTGAAGTCGTCCTTGCGGACCCCTAGGTTTTTGTAGAAAGCTACTATGTGTTCTACCCCATAAAGCCCTGAGTGGGAGGGTAGTTTGTTTACCAGTGTTGTGGCTATGTTTGTGAAGAAAATGTTTAAGTAATTGGCTACATCCAGCTTGTCTGTGATGAGCGTGTTGTCAGTTTTTATGTTTATGTTTGAGAATCTGGTTTTAAGTTTTTTACTGCATCCTAGTTGATTATTGAGTAATTTCCAAAGTTCACGTGGTTTGTTTTTGTTTTCCTCAGTTTTGTCATTGATGAAATTCTTTTTTGCAGTTTTGATCATGGAGTTTACGTCGTTTCTTAGTCTGTTTCTTTCTAGTTTGAGTTCAGTCACGTGGGCTTGGAGTTCACTGCTCGTGCTTTTAGTAAGCTTTGACTGACTTTTACGAAACTCAGAGCATTTTTTGTCTCTGGTTTTCATAGCGGCCAGTATTTCGGAGTGCATCCACGGCTCAGCGCGATTTTTTACCCTGGTGGTTCTTAGGGGGGCCATGTCGTTTAGTATTGCTGAGAATTTGGTTTTGCTGCACAGTTTTTTCTTGTCTAGTGCTTCAATTATGTCATTTGAGACTAGCATAGTCACTGAAGTACTATGGATCTGAAGCCTGACTGAAACTCGTTAAGAATATTATGGTCAGCTAGAAACTTTTTCAGTTTGTTTACAAGAGATTCAAAGACTTTGGCCATTACAGACAATCTGGAAATAGGGCGATAACATTCTGCACTCGCACATACACAAACGCACTTTAAGAAAAGAACTTGTTGTGATTGTCCTTGTTTTCCGTCCGTATAATATGTAATGGGATCCTATTCCAGTATGTTATGGCTCTATACATTGCTATATAAATGAAGATTATTATTATTATTTACAAATATAGAGTAAAGGAGGGGTTCCTTTACAAATTCCTTGGGGAATAGCACACTGGAGTGTTACCATATTTGACATGGAACCATTAAATACAACACATTGTGGCTCTATACATTGCTATATAAATGAAGATTATTATTATTATTTACAAATATAGAGTAAAGGAGGGGTTCCTTTACAACTTCCTTGGGGAATAGCACACTGGAGTGTTACCATATTTGACATGGAACCATTAAATACAACACATTGTTGTCTATTAGACAAGTAGCTTCTCATCCACTCCATGGCAGTGTCTTCAAGCCCATATGTGTGTAATTTCAATAATAATAGGTCATGATCTATGATGTCGAAAGCCGCACTGAAATTCAAGAGCACTGTACCCACAACTAACTTCCTATCGATCAGTTGTGGCCAGCTATCTGTAAGAGATGTTAAAGCAGTTCCTGTAGAGTATCCTACTTTGTATGCATGCTGGAAATCAGAATTAATGTTGTTTTCGTTGAAATACTTTTGAATCTGCTTGAACACAATTCCTTCCAATAACTTACCTATTACTGGTAAAATACTAATGGGCCTACTGTTTGAACCTGTAAATGTCTCTTTACAGTTCTTTGGTAGTGGAGTTACTTTGGCTATTTTCCAAGGCTGAGGAAAGAAAATTAAATATATGATTAAATATATGTGATAGCCACACATTTTGCAGAGATTTGTAGCAGTATTCCATTCAGATTATCAACACCGCAAGGTTTATCTGGTTTAAGTACTAGGAGGAGCTTTTCAATATCATTTGGACTTGTGCTCCTGAATTTAAATCTGCATTTCTTGTCATACATTATATGTTTTTTTAATTACAGAGTCTGACAGCTAACCACTCATTGGCAACATTTGATTTATAATTGTGTTTAACTTGGAAACAAAGTAGTTGTTGAAATGGGTTGCAATGTCAAATGGTTTAGTGATGATACCATCTGACTCAATAAATGATATTGTTTTGCCCATTTTATTTCTACCCATAGCTGCATTCAATGTTTTCCATAGTCTCTTACTATCCCCTTTACACTCCTCCAATCTGGTTTGATAATAATGTTTTTTCTTCTGTAATTTGTATTAATTTATAAATGTATAAACTGTTGATTGATATGCACTGTCCCTGATCAAATAAACGGAGTAAACTCAAACGAAACTATTGTTTTATTGCACAATCGTAGCGGGCATTGTAATGTTTGGGGTTTTGCGAGAGAACCAGTGTTGGAGTCAAAGATTAAACAAGTGAGAGAGACAGATGGACAGAATGAATGAATGAAAACTTTATTTAACTGATTGCAGAATGGGTACAATACAGTACGGCTCAATACACACAAAATGTTTAAGGGGATGCAGAGAAAGACGTTTGTCTTGTTTACATCAGGGTCCCCCATTTTCAATTCATAGTGACATTTATGACATACATGACATACAGGTGTATAGTACTGTTACATTTGTGACATACGATATGCAAATATACAGTAAGGAACCTGACACGAACTTTGCCATCACAACCATTGAACTATTATAATAGCTTTACTATTATAATCTAAATCTGTGCAATATTCATGTTTATTTAGTGATATTCACGTTTATTGATTCAACATAGCTGTTTATCTTTGATAATGTATGACAGGCTTTTGCCCCGACCGGGATTCGAACACGGCTGCACGAGAGCAGTTCAGCTCCTTGGACAGCGTGACAAATGCACCCATTTCATTGGCTGTCAGTCTGTTACACCTATACACGGCTGGCCCCCGCGCGGGACCCTGGAGTAGTTGGCCTTAACGTCCATCCACTCGTCTCTTAACAACGATCCATTCCCTTAACCACCATCCACTCCCTGTTTACAAAACCATGTATTATTTTGGCCATATGTGGCGCTGTTGCGAGTTTGTGGATGCTGCGCCGCTGTATCCACATTAAGAGAAGAAGAAGAACAGAAGAAGGGAGAAAGTCGCGTTTTTTTTCTCAACCTGTTAACGTTTGAAGGTGAGTTTAAACTACTAAATAAGATCCGATTCCTAAACACTGTCACAACAGCAGTCATATATGTATATTTTCAACAATACGTTTGTTTACCAATAGGTTATTGGGTTTGTGTTGCCGCTGTTTAAAGAGACTCCAATTGAATTGATTTACCGAGTGACTGAGTTCGTCTTTTTTTCAAATGTAAACTACAGTATAAGATCCCAACAATGTCACAACAGCAGTCATACTGTATATTTTCAACAATACGTTTGTTTACCAATAGGCTAAACTGTTTTTGGGTTTGTGTTGGCAGTTTCAACAGTTGGATGTACTCCGTGAAGCTGACTGAGTCGTGTTTTGTTTCTGCACAGCAGATGTATAATAACGATAATACATTGTGTCCTATCTATCTATCTCACTATCTATCTGCTATGCTTTTATTTTTTACTCCGTTTATTTGACCAGGGACAGTGCATATCAATCAACAGTTATACATTTATAAATGAATACAAATTAAAAACTGTAAATATGCCAACATTAGCAGGGTTGCTAGTTTTCAGTTGTAGTCCCTGGGCTAGATGTTTAAAGCCCAACCTCCAGGTTAAACCCTACTGATCAATTATGGGTAGTTTACATCATTGGTATATAATTATATATATATCTGTACATATCTCTTACCTACTCTTACTAGTTACACTGCTGGTCAGAATGACTTACTACCATAGTGTCTTTATACCTGTATCACTGTACATATTAATACTATATCTAAATCTGTACATATCTCTTACCTACTCTTACTAGTTACACTGCTGGCCAGTATGACTTACTACCATAGTGTCTTTATACCTGTATCACTGTACATATTAATACTATATCTATATCTGTACATATCTCTTACCTACTCTTACTAGTTACACTGCTGGCCAGTATGACTTACTACCATAGTGTCTTTATACCTGTATCACTGTACATATTAATACTATATCTAAATCTGTACATATCTCTTACCTACTCTTACTAGTTACACTGCTGGCCAGTATGACTTACTACCATAGTGTCTTTATACCTGTATCACTGTACATATTAATACTACAACTCTGTACATACATGTAGTACTCATAGTACTAATTTATATATGTTATACCCAGTTTAACCACCTGTACAGTGTATATTACTATTTCACGTTACTGCTACATAGTCACTCTGGTTGGATGCCAAACCTCTTTTAGTTGTACTGTACTTGTGCTGCATGATGACAATACATTACAATCTGCACTGAATTAGTCACAGAATGTTTTGGGACTAGAAGGTTTACAGGGTTAACCGGCTGTCGTGTGGCAGTGAAAGGGTTAACCTTCTGTGTATTGTTGAAGGTTTAGTCCACATTGTTTATTGAACAAAAATACAACATGAAGGTTGGCCTTTAAGCCAGAAACAATAGTACTGTTACATTTGTGACATACGATATGCAAATATACAGTAAGGAACCTGACGCAAACTTTGCCATCACAACCATTGAACTATTATAATAGTTAGGATCTATGGGTAACAGTACTGTATATTTGCATATCATATATGTCACAAATGTAACAGTACTATATACCTGTATGTCATGTATGTCCCTATGTCATAAATGTCATGATGTCATGTATGTTGTGTGTGTCATAAATGTCACTACAGGGCTGTACGTTAACTTTTTTTGCACATAGCACTGGTGCTACAGAGGTTGATAGTTTTGTAGCACAGGCCAAAATCTTGTAGCACAAGTATAAAACGTGTTATATTTGTAACAGTCACAAATGTGCCTATTGTATTTGTGTTATTTAGTTGCAGTGCCATGTTTGGCTGTCATTTAGTATATCGCCATGTGTTATTATTACTATGATACTCTCATATGCTATTTTCAATTAATATCATAAACAACATAAGGAATATTAGCATAATTTTGAGTGGACTGAAGGAATGAGTCAGCGTTAATAGTTTTAAATGCAAATAATTGATTGAAACATAGAAGTGGGGTCGGTTGGGACACACACACACACACACACACACAATGGGGGACCCTGATGTAAACAAGACAAACGTCTTTCTCAGGTCTGCATCCCCTTAACAATTGTGTGTATTGAGCCGTACTGTACTGTACCCATTCTGCAATCTGTTAAATAAAGTTTTCATTCATTCATTCACACACACTGTTTCAACTCACCACCCCTGCATCATATTGTAGTCTAGTCTGTCTTCAAACTTCCACTCCTCTCGAAACTTGTTTATTTGAATATCAACATTATCTGTCCATCCTCAGTTTACTATAATATACTCCTGTCCTGACTAGTGACTTCATCATCTTTCCAAACGCACGCCACGCACACACACACACACAGGGAAGGGGAGAGAGTGCCCCCCCATTTCCCTTTCCGCAGTCCACACTGTGTCTGCTGGCTCTGCCTGTGATCAGGATTAGCTTGTTAGCTTGCTAACGTTGTAGTGATTGTAATGGTACATAAACGTTAATTTCGGGCGATGTGCGCATAAAGGAATGGCGACGGTGCAAAGCATGTAGATGCATTTGACCCGTTGCGAGAAAAAAAAACCACCACGGACTTATTTCGGGACGTGTAGGCGCACTGCTGTGTTAACGCAGCAACCGACCAACGCGCTGCTCTGCTTGCAGAAGGCGCACGGATAGGGCGGATATGACTCGTCGAGTTGTCACAAGAGTTTTTTCAAAATAAGATTATCATATGCACCTGAACGTTGCTAGCTTTCGGAGCCTAGCTGGAGCTGCGCGTGGGCAGAAATGAGACCCGCTACAGGATTTTCAAAATAAGAGTATCTATATGAACCGAATCCCTATCGCACCAGTGCTACTGAAGTAAATCCATCCATCGCACAGACCGCTGTTGCTGTAGCACGTGCGAGATATATGTCGCACTGTACAGGCCTGCACTATGAATTGAAAATAGGGGACCCTGATGTAAACAAGACAAACGTCTTTCTCTGGTCTGCATCCCCTTAACAATTGTGTGTATTGAGCCGTACTGTATTGTACCCATTCTGCAATCTGTTAAATAAAGTTTTCATTCATTCATTCAGTGAGATGCTGTAGAAGCAGCAGCAACAACAACAGCGGCTCCCCAAGAGGACACACAACTGCCTCGCCTGTGGTCAGCCAAAGTCCCGGTTCCTCAGAGATGGCTCCACCATCCACTTTTTTTTTGATCAGACTGGAGCGGTGAGATACTGTACTTCTACTGCTCCACTAAGGTCTTCCAGACCTATGCAGCAGAAGGACTCACCAATCCCAGGATGCCATTCCAGGGCCCTCATTCATCAATAGTGTGCGTAGAACATTTCTATTTCCACACGTAAGCACGGAATGTAGAACTAGTGTACGCACAGGGAAGTCGGGATTCATCACACGGTGTGTACGCAGGCTCTATGCCCCTCCGTGTTGATGAATACCACTTTGTTCTACCGTCAATGCTCGTGCATGATTATCCATATATGGTCATGAAAATGAGGAAACACCCCCCATGGGATGTGAAATAATGGACTGACCCGAGCGGAACCCTGAGAAACTCCACGAAGATTGTTCACTGCTGTCGAACCAAGAAGACACTATCGCGTATTATGGGATAAATAATAAAAGGCGGACTTGTAAACGGTGATGTCAGATATCAACGGCTCCCTAAGACCATTGCTGCAATTCTGCCTGGACAGCTCAGAATACTAATAAAGACCGTTCGTTGACCACTGTTTGGCGTTGGTTGTGTGTCATTATAACCGTGCTGTAATATGAATGCCTTTATTAGTTGTGTGCGATTGGCTATATGATTTTTAGAGGCATCTATTTTGTTGTCGGCTAATAAAGACCGCGCTGGAATATGATAGTTTTAATTCATTGATCTGTTGTCAATATCTTATATATCTTACGTCAGATGTCTCTGTGTAAACACAGGCCCGATGAAACGGTCTCTGTGTAAACATACTGTAGGGCCCCATTTGAAACAGTCTGGACAGGTGCATGATGATATCAGAAGCATGCAAAAGCCCACACACACACCAACACACATGCACACACACAAATTATATGCCGTCATCTCAGACATCAATGCACACACATAGAGAGACATACACACCCCCCACTTTAGCACACACACACACCGACACACACACACTCTAACACACCAACACACACACACACACACACACACACTCTAGCACACTAACACACATGAACACACAGAAAAGCATCTGATAAGGAGAGCGGAGGAATCAGCCCCTCCTTTCCCCCATCTAAGCAAACACCAGCACACACACACACACACACACACACACCACACAGACACCAATGCATACACACCGAGAGAAAAACACACACCATCTGATAAGGAGAGCGGAGGAAAACAGCCCCTCCTTCACCCCATCTAAGCAAACACCAGCACACACACACACACACACACACACACCACACACACATTCATGGATACACACCGAGAGATATACACACACCATTCTGACGAGAAATGTATAAATGATGTGACGATGTATTGACGATACCACCACTTGGCACTGGCTCGCTCGGTGTGCGGAGGTGCGTGGTCCGGATTGTGGTCTACTTGTGCTGTGACGGTTCAGTAAAACTCTGCAGACTGCCATCTGACCCTGTCTCGTCTCTCTGTTCGCCTCGCCGACATTCAATAAAAGAACTATGAGGGAATTCCTTTCAAATGGGGGCTCGACCGGGATTGGTGATCGGAAAGAGGTGAGCAGAGACCGAGTAGATTATCTGCAGAGTTGGCACAGGATGAGTAGATCATAATCTGTATTTTTTTTTTTTTTTTTTTTTTTTTTTTTGTCTTCTTGTCCGTTTCGTGCATTTCTCCTGGGACGAGTTGAATGGCTGTGTGCGGCAGATCGGATGACGGACCCCGGGGCTGTTTCTTCAATGACGAAAGGTGAGCAGAATACCAAGTTTCTGCAATTGGAAATTCCAAATTTAAAATAGGTTTGTCATTTGAATGAAATATGCCTGCGTCTGCGAGATCTGTGGCCACACACTGTACATAGGACTTCATGCAGTTTTTTATTTTTATTTTTATTTTTATTTTTTTTATCGAGTCAAGTCCTGAGAGGTTGGAGTCCTGAAAGAGGGGTTAGAGTCCCCGGGTTAAAGTTCCCTGGTTAGGGGTTAGAGTCCCCGGGTTAAAGTTCCCTGGTTAGGGGTTAGAGTCCCCGGGTTAAAGTTCCCTGGTTAGGGGTTAGAGTCCCCGGGTTAAAGTTCCCTGGTTAGGGGGGTTAGAGTCCCCGGGTTAAAGTTCCCTGGTTAGGGGTTGGAGTCCCCGGGTTAAAGTCCCTGGTTAGGGGTTAGCACCTTTCCAACGTGGCCCCCGTCGTCACGGTCACTATTAGTTAGAAGGAAAGTGGTACGAAAAAGTTCTGATATGTGTGTTGAATTAATAATGTGTAACACATGTATGAAGTTCCATATGATGAGTGAAGCCATGTCTCCAGTCGAGTCAAGTGGATATATGAATATTCATCACGGAACACAAACCCAGTGCGTTATGTTGTTGATAAGGAGGCCACTATCATTATATTAAAATGAATAAGTGGTAGGGAGGCCAACCTATTATTATTAGAATAAATATCGTCCATATTGCATTAGTGTGCTGCTCTGTGGTAGAGGGATGCGGCCGCGGAGCGAGGGAACAGGTCTCTCTCCACATTGCAGTTTAATCATGATCCAATTCTTTAGCGGAGTTCTCACTCGCTGTCTCAGCACACATGAAGCGCGCACCGCGCACTGCTGCTGCTGCTGCTGCTACCCCCTCCCCACCTGTTGCATGTAAACAGAGGCTATTGCCTCACCGTGACGTTAGTCTAGTCAGTGTGGGACCTTCGTGAGATAACGTTAGCTACCGTTACAAAATGACCCAGTCAACTATTCACTTAGTTTAATACATGACTTTGAGGCATTGTGTAACGTTATCCAGCCGGCTAGCTACGGATAGCTCCCGACATCAACAAATCCATCAGCAATAGTCCAGTGCATAATACCTCGGTTGGCTAGGTAACTAGTCACTACGAAATGTCGCAGTAAACTAAATAGTTCACTGAGGCGTTGTCCCAACGCCATCCAGCAGTAGCTACAGAAAGCTCCTGGCATCAATGTCCTACAAGCGTCCTGCAAGCTACCTACAACAACAACATGCGTATTCGAGTCCCTGGTTTACATCGCATGAGTGAGGGCTGCTGACTAGGGTCCAGGTGCAGCGCCGGAGAATTCTTTTGCATGCTGATTCTGAATGTAGCGTTTAGGGTCCAGCTGCACCCCCGGAGAATCCTTGCTCGAGTATACACACAGACAGTGGAGCTGTTTGCAGACAGCGAGGTGGCGATGTCTCGCAGATAATACAACTACAAGTATGATTATATAATATATATATATTTTATTCAAAATAATAATTATATAATTTTTTTAATCAAAAACAATCGATATAAATAATGGTAAAATAGTTATTTAAAAATTTGCCCCTAAAAAAAAAAAAAAAAAATATTTTTTGCCCCTAAATTTCTCATTTAGGGGCAAGTGTGCCCCTAAGTGAAAAAGCTTAGCGTACAGCCCTGTGGGGGCTATGGGTTTTACGTCTAGGTCAGGCATTATAGCTCAGCTACAATCAATGGGCGCAGAGAGATTTGTGTCAATGTCAATCCGTGACGTAGCATTTTTTAAAGAAGGTATGTTGCGAAATGGGGCAGGAGAAGGAAGGGTGATTACGTTTCCCCCCCTCAATCCCCATTAATCTATCTTGTGTTCCCTCTCTCTTAGGCCTAAGGGGGAGTGGGTGTAGACTGGATGTAGACTGGAATTAGCTGAGATTAGGGGTAGAAAGGGAGGAAGCCCTGCGTATTAGGCACTGTTTGTTTGCCTAATACGATACTAAATTCCAACTAACACATGTGTGTGTGTTGGTACCGGTGTGAAAGGTTGTTGTATTTGAGTGATAGGTTTTGTTTGTCATGGTTCCTGGAGTATGGGTGTGAACACCGCAGCCAGGCACCGCTGGCACCGCAGATCAATCACCGCTGATCCGTCGTCTACGACACGCAGTTCATCCACGACTAGAACGGGGGAAGCGGCCGCAGGGGAGACACTGAGCTGAGTTTGAGTGGTGGTGGGCCGGCCGGCGAGGGGTGGAGAGGACAGTCTGAGACACTGGGAAGGCAGCGGACCGGATGAGGCACGTTTGTCTAGGGGACCGCACCCTGGAACGGGGACCAACCTCAGGAGGTCAGCCCTTGCCCTCCAGAAGACGGGGCCGACCCAGGTGGGCGGTGCACTGTGACAGAGGGAAGGAAGCGCCCTGATGGACGTTGTGTGTGCCTACGGGAACCAGCTCAGGAGGAGACCCACGTCCCCTAGAAGACGGGACCAGGGGTGCACTGTAATAGAGGGGGGGTTCCTCTGGGTTAGGTGATGAGTAAGGGGGGTCCGGTGGGGTTACGTGCTATCTTCTGTTAAGTTGCCAGAATTGTGTTTCTCTCTTTCTTCTCTCTCTCTCTCCCGCTTTCTCCCCTCCCTCTATCTCTCTCTCTCTGCTCTCCTGGTGTTGATTATCCTGTCTGGTATTGGATGTGATGCGTGTAATGAGGTGACGATCGACGGACATAGATCAATGAACTGTGTGTTGACGTTTTATTTAACGTCAAAAGGGGGAATTATGACGAATATCCTCTATATACTCATTAGAATATTGTCTACTCATGGGATATTGTATACTCTTATGTGGGACAATGTGTGTTTTGTTTTGATTTGTTTTATGTGAATTTTAGTCTGATTTTCTAATGATCCTTCGGCATAGAGATTGCAACCATTGAAAATCATTGCATTATTTTTTCTTCTTTTTCATTTGTGAGTTTGGGTGGTGGTGACGAAGTATGACGCGGATGTGCCGGAACTTGGAATCTGAAAGTTGAGTGGTTCTTGCGCATTTTTATGTATTTCAATCAATGGGTTTTCTCATAAATAAGTCTGGATGCATTATACTGGTTGTTGAGTAAGCTATGTGGTGTTCTGTGTTCTGTGAATCTGAAAGGCTGTCGGGTTGGGGAGAGGCTGAGACGCGATGGGGAACGGTCAGCTGTCATCCACTTCCTTGGGGACGCTGTGGTCATGCTGAGAACCGTACCGAGGCCCTTCTCCTCCGGTGGTGGGGTGGAAAT
Organism: Notolepis coatsorum; assembly: GCF_963971535.1. NCBI lineage: Eukaryota > Metazoa > Chordata > Actinopteri > Aulopiformes > Paralepididae > Notolepis > Notolepis coatsorum. The sequence continues at coordinate 62,545,547 of NC_140177.1, read as the reverse complement.
GCAACCCCGACGATGTCACGAGCTGTCGCTCGATGGTAGCCTGAAAGTATAGGGCTGGTGCCGGATTGAGGGGGAGGGGCCGGCAACAGGACTTCGGCCTGAATTCGGTATGATGCAGTGTCCTCTGGGGGAGGTGATGGCTGACTGACGAGGAGCGCTCTCTGCCTGATGGCCTGCGGGGGATTGGTGTTGAGACTGTGAGATTCACAGTCTCAAAGGGGGATTGTGTGAACTGTGTGGACTCCACACAGCAACTGAATGGTGGACTCAACAACTGAATAAATTACTGAATTTAAATAATTAATTGAAATAAGAATATTAGAATAATAGATGAGAAAGTGTAAATTGATTGAAGTTATGCAAAATGTGACTGAACTAAAACTGGACTGTCTTATAAATTGATTGAAATTATGCAAAATGTGACTGAACTACAACTGAGCTGTCTTGAAATATGAGTGATATTGTGCAAAAGAAAACTGACCTGTCTGAACTGTCTTACATAGTATTTCAGGCATGTGCATTGTGCGAAAGCGGTCAAGCATCATTTCCATATTTTACCGGTCCTGGTTAAGGTTAAATCAACGTCAGTTTATTGTTATTTTTTTTGTGTTTTCATTCCTCTATGAATATACATTCCTGGGTTATATTGGGTAATTGTAATTAGTATTTCACGTGTTTTGATCTATGGCCTGCCCATCTACGGCCCTGACGAACACTGGACGCTACTGGATGACCACTGGACCATCTAATTGTCACATGTCTCTGCTATACCATACGCTTCGTGCTATGTTTGCCTCTGGGCCCCCGTATAGTTAAGCTTCACGCTTCTATGATATACACGCCTGCCTTGGATTAAGTGCAGGTCTGGTGTATTGATGACAGTGTTGGTGGTCATCCGATATGTAGGTATATGTCCGAAAATGTACTCTATTTTGTTCCTGACCTTGGCGTTTTGACAGGTCCATGCTTAGTGTATGTCTTGATGAGTGATGGTTGTGTCATATTGTTGGGTGCACAATGAATTGTTGTGTTGACATATGGATTTATATGTCAAAAGGGGGATTGATAGTTTTAATTCATTGATCTGTTGTCAATATCTTATATATCTTACGTCAGATGTCTCTGTGTAAACACAGGCCCGATGAAACGGTCTCTGTGTAAACATACTGTAGGGCCCCATTTGAAACAGTCTGGACAGGTGCATGATGATATCAGAAGCATGCAAAAGCCCACACACACACCAACACACATGCACACACACAAATTATATGCCGTCATCTCAGACATCAATGCACACACATAGAGAGACATACACACCCCCCACTTTAGCACACACACACACCGACACACACACACTCTAACACACCAACACACACACACACACACACACACACTCTAGCACACTAACACACATGAACACACAGAAAAGCATCTGATAAGGAGAGCGGAGGAATCAGCCCCTCCTTTCCCCCATCTAAGCAAACACCAGCACACACACACACACACACACACACACCACACAGACACCAATGCATACACACCGAGAGAAAAACACACACCATCTGATAAGGAGAGCGGAGGAAAACAGCCCCTCCTTCACCCCATCTAAGCAAACACCAGCACACACACACACACACACACACACACCACACACACATTCATGGATACACACCGAGAGATATACACACACCATTCTGACGAGAAATGTATAAATGATGTGACGATGTATTGACGATACCACCACTTGGCACTGGCTCGCTCTGTGTGCGGAGGTGCGTGGTCCGGATTGAAGAGCTATCCTTCCTGTGTTCTCTGTGTACTTCGAGATAAAAACCTTGGCGGCACCAGACTTCAGACTCAACTTGTCTCACTGCTTCATTCAATAAAAGAACTATAAGGGTATTTCCTAACAAATATGACTGCCTTTTCCCGTGTTGTTTGATTGATACCCAGGGATTAAAGTTCTCCTCAATTCTATTCCAAATCGCGATGGATCTCCTGTCAATTTTCTACCTGCTGCATATGATTTCTAGAGGCATACTACAATCTATTTTGATGTCAGTATTGGGTAGCCTATATAAACAATAATAGAGAGCATATACAAGAACAATTAATCTCACTGCATGTATGATGTAGGCATGCCTTTCAATACATGAACTTGAATTCCATCATGTTTGTGTGCGGGACTCACAAGGCTGTTGTCACAATGGGTGGTACCGGTACAGTAATAATTACAGTCCACACAATATCACGATCCATGCCATAGCCTATGTTCTATTAGGACATGATCTGTGACGACAAATGTTCTAGAATGTTTGATTAAGATATCATACTCTGACAGCATGCCTATGAGCAACAAAAACGCGAACTTGAATCCCATCATATACATAGTCTGTCCACTATCTGCATGGTGTCATTGCAATGCGTTTTCTATTCTTTCTTATACAGTAAAAAGGGGGAAGAACACTATATTCATATGACTTATTCTGCTTACAGCTTCGAAATTCCACTTGTTTCGTTTAACGTAAAGCCTTTTAAATATAATCAAAACGTTCCCGTGTTTCGGCGGTCTGTGCGCAAAATAATAACGAGTTGAGCTTTATGATTTATGATGAATTGAAAATGGGGGACCCTGATGTAAACAAGACGAAAGTTGGTCTGCATCCCCAATTAACAATTGTATGTACTGAGCTGTACTGTACTGTACCCATTCTGCAATCTGTTAATAAACTTTTCAATCAATCAATCAATCAAGCTACGCGGAGCGCAGTCAGTCAGTAGCCTACACCCCGTATATTCCGATAACGCTATATAAACCATGCTGCATTCATTCTGAGAGAAAGATCTATTATTCCAAATGCTATTTATAGGGTTTTGACCATAATTACACTACTGTTGCTATTTTACAATGAACTATAATGAACTACGGTTCGTACAGAACATGCCAGTGTTATTATGCACAGAAGCTCATTTCCTTGTTGTAATAATATATTCTACCACTGGGCGTCAGGTAAGTGTGGTCTGACCTGTGCGTAGATGTAAGCACGGAGTCAAGTTCAAATCGAAATTGATGAATCCCACTCTTTGCTTAGAAATGATCGTACGCACAGGGTAAGCACAGATCTGTGCGTAGAACACGTTGATGAATGAGGGCCCAGGACTTTGTTGAGACAGAGTTTTTTCAGAGGGAGTTGGAGGCCTGGAGGGATGTCTTTATTCTCCTTTATTTTATATATCAGAGGATTTTATAGTATGTCTGCACTTTATGTGCTCATTTCATCATTCATGTATTTTACATTCTACTAAAACTGAATCAAACCATAAACAAGGTGGCCCTAAAGGATGTTAGATCCTAATGTGAAAAACTGTGATTTTATATGTCTGCTCATTTGACTTATTTCTACTTTTATCTTTACGCCCCACTATCTGCTGGGTGCATACTATAACCTTATCATGTTTTGTAACAGATTACAGAAGCATATTGGAACGTGAGGTTCTGATATGAATTGATTAATATATCTGCATTATTTTATCCCACTTTATGCTTTGCTCTTGCTGCTTGTTTTACACTGATTTTATGTTTTATTTCTTACTGATGTAAAGCACTTTGAACTGCAATCCCCTGTATGAAAGGTGCTATACAAATAAAGTTATTATTATTATTATTACTGAGACACAGTTATTTCAGATAGATAGTTTTTAAACCAGCTCAAAGCCGTTTTACCAAGACCTATATGCAGCCAAGCCTCTGCAGTAATGCGTGATCCACAGAGTCAAACGCTTTAGACAGATCAACAAACAATGCTGCACAGTGTTTTTTCTGTAGTGCTTCAATTATGTCATTTGAGACTAGCATAGTCGCTGAAGTACTATGGATCTGAAGCCTGACTGAGACTTGTTAAGAATATTATTAGGGATGCCCCGATCACGTTTTTTGCCACCGATACCGATCACCGATCGTCGTGAGCCATATCGGCCGATACCGATCCGATACCGATCGTTTTTGTTTAAAAAGAAATTAAAAATTATTTTATATAAAAAGTTTTTTTTTTTTTTATAAAATATATATATTATATAATTAGACTTGTACTTGTATTATCTGCGAGACATCGCCACCACGCAACAAGTCAAAATGCTCGCTATCTCCACTGTCTGTGTGTACATACTCTGCTTTGATCAAATCACATTCGGCTCTGCAGATTTACCCTAGGCTCTGCAGATATACCCTACTCCCTCAGCTATCCCCGTTAATGACTGCGACGCAAGCCGGGCTTCGAATATGCATCGAATGAGTGTTATAAGACATTGATATCAGGAGCTGTCTGTAGCTACTGCTAGCCGGAAATATAACGTTAAGACAACGCCTCAGTGAACTATTTAGTTGAATGGGACATTTCGTTTTGAACAGTGAGCTAAGCTAACGTGAGCTAACAGAGGTAACATACACTAGTACTAGATAACTAGACTATTGCTGGAGCATTTGTTGATATCAGGAGCTATCAGTAGCTAGCCGGCTAGATACCGTTCAGTTAGACAATGCCTCATCATGTATTAAACTAAAAGTGAATAGTTGACTGGGTCATTTTGTAGCGGTAGCTAACGTTAGCTCATGGAGGTCCCGTCCCACTAGACTAGACTAGACCCGTGTTTACATGCGTGCGGGAGGAGCTGGAGGAGGAGCAGAAGACGCGCAGCACTGTGTGCAGCTCCCGGTGTCTGAGACAGAACTCAGCGAGTGAGATCTGTTTTGACGATCGGCGAAAATAAAACAGTAACGATAGCTAGGTAGCTAACGTTAGCTCAGGTCGAATGCACTATCTAGACTCAGCAGAGGAGCCGCCTCCTCTGTGTTTACAAACTCTACACGGGTGTGGGCGGGGCTAGGGAGGAGGAGCAGTTTGCAGGTCCTGTGCGTCTGAGACAAGCGAGTGAGATATCCACTTGATCAGTTTCCGCGATCGGCGAATATGACTCATTATCGGAATTCCCCGATCGCATATTTATACTGAATATCGGCCGATAACGATCGGTGGCCGATCGATCGGGGCATCCCTAAATATTATGGTCAGCTAGAAACTCTTTCAGTTTGTTTACAAGAGATTCAAAGACTTTGGCCATTACAGACAATCTGGAAATAGGGCGATAATTATTTAGGTCAGAGGGGTCTCCGCCCTTTAACAAGGGGAGAACCATGGCCGACTTCCATGAGCTAGGTAATTCACCAGATATGATATGAACATTTCCTGATGACGCTGCCATTTTAGCTCTAATTAAGAATGACAGTGACCTAGCTGACTATTATTTGGAAATCCAGTAGTTTGTAAACTGGTGCGACAATAACTGTCTGGTTTTAAATATTAAGAAGACTGAGGAGATGGTGTTTGACCCCAGAGGTGTTGGGGACCACAGGCCTGTGGTCATCCACACACAGTCCTGTGCATAAATTAAGAAACATGATTTAAGTTGACAAAAACCTCTGCCGCTACAATCTAATGATAATCTAAATATGTGCAACAAGGAGAGACGGGGACAGAATTAATGAATGTAAACTTTATTTAACAGATTGCAGAATGGGTACAATACAGTACGGCTCAATACACAAAATGTTTAAGGGGATGCAGAGCAGAGAAAGACATTTGTCTTGTTTACATCAGGGTCTGCCATTTTCAATTCATAGTGACATTTATGACATACATGACAGGGACATACATGACATACAGGTATATAGTACTGTTACATTTGTGACATACGATATGCAAATATACAGTAAGGAACCTGACGCAAACTTTGCCATCACAACCATTGAACTATTATAATAGCTTTACTATTATAATCTAAATCTGTGCAATATTCATGTTTATTTAGTGATATTCATGTTTATTGATTCAACATAGCTGTTTATCTTTGATAATGTATGACAGGCTTTTGCCCCGACCGGGATTCGAACACAGCTGCACGAGAGCAGTTCAGCTCCTTGGACAGCGTGACAAATGCACCCATTTCATTGGCTGTCAGTCTGTTACACCTATACACGGCTGGAAGGCAGCTATGCTCACCACTATACCACCAACGCATGGAATTTAGAAAGCATGAAAATAGAACCCATATTACGTGGTTCAAAATGTTTGTACTTTAGCTCTACTGCTAGAGAAGAGAAGAAGAACAAAAATACCTTTCACTAGCTGTGTCTATATCCTCACTCGCCTGTTCTGTTTGAGGATCTGAATTCTGTCTTTCTGTTTCATCTGCTTTTGGTGTGTATTGAGCCGTACTCTATTGTACCCATTCTGCAATCTGATTGATTGATTGATTGAAAACTTTATTAACAGATTGCAGAATGGGTACAGTACAGTACAGCTCAATACATACAATTGTTAAGGGGATGCAGACCAGAGAAAGACTTTCGTCTTGTTTACATCATGGTCCCCCATTTTCAATTCATAGTAACAATGACATACATGACATACAGATAGACAGTACTGCTACATCTATACATTTATGACATACCAGATTTGCAAATACAGTAGTTTGTGATACGAAAAGAGTCCAGAAAAAAGAGTATATACATTTGACGTAGAAACTGTACATTGGAGGAGGTTGGGTAGGTGGGGGGGGGTGGGGGGGACTGTACATTGGAGGTGGTTGGCGGGGGGGGGGGGGGGGGGGGGTTGGGTGGGCGGGGGACACTGTACAACTGTACCAGCAAAACTGTACATTGGAATATTGACAAAACCATACTTGGTAATTTACTGTACATTGGAGGGGGTTGTGTTAGGACATTTACAGGGGCCAGTTTCGAATTGCAGTCTCCCGTAGGTGTTTTTTGAGTGTTTTTGAAAGTGGGTAGTGATTCACATTCCTTTACAGCTTTGGGTAGGGCGTTCCACATTGATGTGGCATAATTGCAAAACATGTTTAGTCCCTTGTTTGAGCCGAATCTGGGTTTAACATGATTTGTGGGGATCTGTTAATAAAGTTTTCAATCAATCAATCAATCAATGGTACTGGTTTATTTGCTTAAGCACTGGACAGGGGGGTAGAGGCATATTTTTCTTGAAATATGACTAGAGGCGCTTCGTTTCAAAAGCGTGTTGTCATATAAACTATACTGCGCGGGGTGGAGTTTAGCTGCACAGCAGATTCAAAATCACACCAAAGGTTTTTAATACCAAATCACAGCATGATTATTTCTGCAACAACTTATGAGACATAATTGAGCATGGGAATGCCCATCATACACTTCATAATGTTCTAAAAGCGCAATACATTCTAAACTTTACAATTTATAACCAAAACAGATGTATTGTGTATTACTTGATATACAGTGCTGGGCTGCATCTCAAATTAACCTTCAGGTTCCCAGCTTTCAGGTGAGGTATACCATGGCATGTGGTATCTACTGCTGACCTGCTATCTCCCACTAAAGCTGCCCTGTCCCCCCTTAGAAAAGACCAAATGGATCTATGTGGGTCTTGAGGTTGTGTGTGGCTACACAATCTAGAGGGTTAGGGTCTAGAGCAGGGGTTCCCAACCTTTTTTCCCCCAGGGACCCCCAAACATCTCTGATGAAATTCCTGGACCCCCCTCCTAATAAAATACCATAAAATACCTTTTTTTTGTAATTTTAATACTTTTTTTTGTAATTTTAATAACAAACTGCTTATACACAGGCATATGCATCATAATTAGACCCACTATGCTTCTTTGACTTGTGCCTTCAATCAACAAATCTCATCTTGCACCATATGTATTTCAAAATGTTGGCCAATATTCAAATCCTGTATTCATCCTCTCAAATCAGGCCCTAATGGTGAACGGTTTGCATTTATGTTGAATGAAGTAAGAATCCACTGCAGTAAAAATATCCTCACCTCGAGTGGTGGTAGTAAGGTTGACTGACATGAGAATGTCCTGCTTCAGATCCTCATTTTCGATATACTGCACATAAACGATGAGCACAGCCTCGTCTGCGACAGTTGTAGTTTCATCAAGTTGTATGGCAAATGGACCCTTTCTAAGCTTTTCTGACAGCTGCTGCTCGCCAATATTGTGCGGTTTATTTGCTTTTGCAATTAAAAGCGAACACTCAAAGGAGGCTTCGGTAGCCTTCTGTAAATCACTGCCACCCCTGCTCCACGCTACTCTAACATCAACAGGCTTGTTCGCCTTGAGAGACTGTTCTTTCCTCCGAAAAAAGTCCGGATCCTTCCCAACGGTTTCTGGGTGCTTAGACGCCTGATGTCTCTTCAGCTTGCTGGGCTTCAGGCTCGAGTTTGCCAACTTTTCTCCACAAATCACACTCAGGTCGTTTGTCTGGTCCCTCAGTGAAGCCCATGGTGATGTAATTTTCGCGATTGCTGTAGGTCCTAACTTTTTTTGCAGATGAGCTGCAGTCATCTCCTTTTCGTTTGTCACACATTTTCGCCTCTGGCGGCTGACTGCAGACGAGCCGAGAAAGTTAACTAGCGTGCTAGGCTAGCTACGGAAAGTGATACAGTCAACTGATTCGCGTTTTAGCGGCTACCCGGTAGCCTACTGTTAACGTGCAAAAATCATGTCTAGATGTTTATTTATTTATCTTTATTTTTTATTGTAGTGGAGAGACTATTCGTGCTTCTGATGATAAAAATATGCTAATTAAATATGCCTGAAAAAAAATAAAAAAAATAAAAAAAAAATAAAAAAATAGACCTCAAATCATCTGTGGTCTGGCAGACCCCCTGCGCCCCCTGGCGGACCCCCAGGGGGTCCGCGGACCCCAGGTTGGGAATCACTGGTCTAGAGGGCTAATGTCAAGCTTAAACAGAAAGCCATAAGAAGGTTTCATGGCAATCATATTGATTGGTCATCATGCGCATTTTTTTTTGTGATACTTTTGATATATTTTTTTTAATTGTATTTAACATGCGACAGACACAACACAATACAATAACAATAATGATAACAATTAAAATAAGACAACAAATTAAATTAAATCATAAATGATAGTAAAATACATTAAAAACAATGACATTGGGAACACAAGACAGGGAGAATATATAAAAATGTAATTATAATAAATTATAATGCTAAAAGACATTCAACTCCCCCAATTCATCATGCGCATTCTAAGATAACCAGCACCAACATATTTTTCACAAGATGCGTCATGTTTCTGCAGTCAAACATGCTATACTAAAGCCAAAAAAAAACAATGCCCCGTGTGAGGATCGAACTCACGACCTTCAGATTATGAGACTGACGCGCTGCCTACTGCGCTAACAAGGCTGGCACTATGAGCCAGTGATTTTCAAAGACTAGGTCGGGACACAGAGGTGGGTCATGGGAAGAATTGATGGACATTAAATGAGCATAGATGTTCACTGCAACATCATTTGGCCTATCTGCTTAGACCCTACAATTGGCTGCTTGCAGCTTATTATTATTACTTGTATAACACAAAGGTGCTTTACATAGCATAAAGCATAAGAAAATAAAAATAGCGGTAGAATTGAAAGAGCGGGGAAACAGAATAAAGTTTATTCAGTAAAATATAAGACGTGTAAAATGTAGGGATGGGTCATAAAAAACGAATGACTGTATTGTTCGCGGGGTGAATAATGATTGTTTGTGGGGATCAAAGTCGAGTTTTGTAATGTGGTTGTTACGTTTTTTATATGCATTCGTGTTGAAAACGTCATTGAAATCATTTAGAGTGGAATGTGTAGTTCCTAACTAATCAGATTAGCATAGCACGATCATGAGCACAAGTTCCATGAAAGGGTGCCAGTGTGAATTATAAAAAAGAAAAAATCTGCCCCCAGGGCTGTGTCCTGAGCCTCCTGTCCTCCCTGTACACACACACGATTGTGTAGCCACACACAACCTCAACATGGTGATTAAGTTTGCCGATGACACAATGGTGCAGGGTGAACAACCTCTCCCTCAACGTTTACAAGGAGCAGGTCGTACACTACAGGAGAGGGGGAGAAAGGCTGGACTCCATCAACATGAACGGGTATGCCGTGGAGTCAGCAGCTTCAAGACCGATGACCTCAGCTGGGACGTGGACACCGGCCAGGTGGTGAAGAAAGCCCTCACCTGGGATGTGCACACCGGCCAGGTGGTGAAGAAAGCCCTCACCTGGGAAGTGCACACCGGCCAGGTGGTGAAGAAAGCACAACAACGCCTCTTTCACCTCAGGCAGCTGAAGAAAGTCAGTATGGGCCCCAGATACAACAGGCTTCTACAGAGACACAAATGAGAGCATGCTGACTGGATGTATCACCTCCTGGTATGGAAACTGATCTGCCCTCAAGCCCCAACATACCTTTCATAAGATTGCTCATGTTTCTAACAACTAAGCATTCTATACTAGAGCCTAAAAATGCCAATGCCCCTTGTGAGGATCGAACTCACGACCTTCAGATTATGAGACTGACGCGCTGCCTACTGCGCTAACAAGGCTTGCACTATCAGGCAGTGATTTTCAAAGACTGGGTCACAAATGCCCCGATCGATTGGCCAGCGATCGGTATGGCCGATATTCAGTATAAATATGAGATCGGTGAATTCCGATAATGCTTTATTTTCGCTGATCGTGAAAACCGATCGAAAAACATGATCCAATTCTTAGCGGAGATCTCACTCGCTGACTTCTCTCTCAGACACACAGAGCTGCAGCGCACGGCCCCTCCTCCTCCTCCTCCTCCTCCTCCTCCTCCTCCTCCTCCTCCCCTGCCCCTCCCGCACCTGTGTCAACAAATGCTCCGGCAATAGTCTGCTCTAGTGCACGCGACCTCTGTGAGCTAACGTTAGCTACCTAGCTATCGTTACTGTTTTTTTTTATCCACTTTTTCTTCCATTTTTCTATATTTTCTCCCATCCCAATTTCGTATCATCCAATTCAACCCTCCCCTGTCACGAACGCTGTTTCTTGCCTCCCACAAGCCGGCTGCAATGTGGACTAAGTCATACATAGCACAAGTCCCCTCCGGTACTTGAGGTAACAGCAGTCGCATCTTTTCACCTGCGCAGCTCGATCTCTCAGTGGCGAGGAGTAACGCGTGGGAGACTCACGCTGCCCCCGACACTTCCTGATTCTACTGCGCAGGCGCACCAACCGACCTGTAGGAGTCGCTGTCCACAACGCCCGATCCCCACCCATCAGTTTCCCACCCCCTAATACGGCCAATGTGTATTAGTATGAACGACCAGCTAAACTGAAAGCAATGTGGAGCGCTGGGCTCGAACAGGCAAGCCCAGCATCTCCGTCATTCGTGGCGAGCGCCTTGCCCACTACGCCCACTATCGTTACTGTTTAAACAAAATTACCCAGTCAACTATTCACTTTTAGTTTAATACATGAGGCATTGTCTAACGGTATCTAGCCGGCTAGCTACTGATAGCTCCTGATATCAACAAATGCTCCAGCAATAGTCTAGTGTGCATGATACCTCCGTTAGCTCGGTAGCTCAAGTTAGCTCACGTTAGCTCACGTTAGCTCACTGTTCAAAACTAAATGTCCCATTAAACGAAATAGTTCACTGAGGCGTTGTCTTAACGTTATCTAGCCGGCTATCAGTAGCTACAGATAGCTCCTGAGGACCTGATATCAATGGGTCTCATTCTCGAACGTAGTTATGACAAAATATTTCGTCTTAGCCAGATTTCGGCCTATTTAAGACATATTAGGGCTGGGAGTGGGAGTCCTCAAATTTTCCTGAGATCTTATTTGAGAGCAGATCCAAGAGTGCTGAGGAGCACTCTTAAATATGCTCTCAGCCCACGATCAAATCTCATGATTGATTGACTAATTTAAAACTTTATTACAACTTGACAGACTGTGTTCTCATAGTGATTCCTTCATGTTAACGCTACAGGCCTCCTTGGAATTAATTACTTGATCATAATTAAAATAAATATGACAATATTTGTACGATAAGAAATTACGCATTTGATGTCGGAAAAATAAATAATATGGATTCATCTGATCACAGGGCAGCTGGATTAACCATATCTGAACCAGCTATTTTGGACAAATAATTACTCAGATATTCAAACACAATTATGCAATTATTGTGAAATGATTGAAAATAATAATAATTTAATGCCTTCTGTGGAATTTGCATTTCTTATTTGTTACACATCTGTTTTAATGATTAATTATATACATTTGAAAGAATGCAGGTCAACATGCAATGTATCCCATTGATTGGTATTGATTGAAAACTTTATTAACAGATTGCAGAATGGGTACAGTACAGTACAGCTCAATTACATAAGGGGATGCAGACCAGAGAAAGAATTTCGTCTTGTTTACATCAGGGTCCCCCATTTTCAATTCATCATAACATGACTGACACACACGACACAGATAGACAGTACTGCTATACATTTATGACATACCAGATTTGCAAATACAGTACTGTTTGTGATACAAAAAGAGTCCAGAAAAGAGAGTACATTTGACGTAGAAACTGTTGGAGGAGGTTGGAGAGGTGGTAGACTTACACTGTACAAGCAAAACTGTACATTGGAATATTGACAAAACCATACTTGGTCATTTACTGTACATTGGAGGGGGTTGATATAGCTATAAACCTGCATTCCTTCGAATATATCAATTAAACGTATATTGAAATACACTATATAGCCTATACACCAACACTGAAATGACAGTGGATAAATAAATAAGAACTAAAGCTAATCGGTGGAAATAGACTGCATTAATATTCCATAACAAGTCTTGTGTGCGCCTACGAATGAACAGTAGCCTATAGGCTTATGGAATAATAAGCCATACTGCTTCATTCATTACGCCCGCCGGCCCGTAGGCTATATATATTATATGTCATTCATTCATTCATATACAGTACTGCGCGCACGTGTGTGTGTGCGCGCGCGCTGCGGCAGGTGTGTACCGCGAGCTGTATATGATGCCAATTAATCTAATCTAGTTTTGATGGGCGCAAGCGTGATTATGAAACCTAGCCGCATTTCTCGGAGACGCTCTCTGATTGGCACTGACTGACGCTAGGTTTCGTAATCACGCGGCTCTCAAAGCACTTCCGCCATTCCATTTCACACAGCTGCGTCAACAGTTGCTTTATAAGGACTGTCGGGGGCGTGGTTTGTATGCAAATGAGCTGAACGGGAACGCGCTTTGGAGTTTACGACATAATGCCATTCTCCAAGCAGATATCAGATCATATAATTTCTGCGACCGTTTCAGCCACTTAAGACATATCTCCAGCACGTTCAGGACTCAGAGTGTACTTGTCATAGATTATGTCTCAGTGGTTCCAAGATAAGTCTTCCAGAATATATCTTTGAAAATGTTTCGGGAATGAGACCCAATGTCTTATAACATTGATTCGATGTGTATTCGAGCCCCTGGCTTGCATCGCAGCCAGGGGCTAGCTGAGGGAGTAGGGTATATCTGCAGAGCCGCAGATATACCCTGCTGAGGGCATGCTGAATGTGATTTGACCAAAGCAGAGTATACACAGACAGTGGAGATAGCGAGCATTTTGACTTGTTGCGTGGTGGCCGTGATCAGGGCATCCCTAGTCACAACCCAGAGGTGGGTCATGGGAAGAATGAAATGGACATTGGGTCTCATTCCCGAATATTTTCCAAAGAGTTCTCTTGGAAGACTTATCTTGGAACCGACTGAGACAGAATCGACGACAAGTTCACTCCGAGTCCCCAACGTGTGGGAAGGATGTCTTAAGTGGCTCAAACGATCACAGCTGAGATGCATTCTGAAACATGAACACACATCCCCGTTCAGGTCATTTGCATACAAAACAATGCCTCCAGAGCTCCTTATAAGGCAACTAATGATGCAGCCGTGCAATAGCCCAATGCGGAAGCGCTTTGCAACCAATCAAAATGAGATTATATTAATGTATTGTCATCATATATAGTACAGCTCGTGGTGCACCTGCCGCAGTGTGCACGCACACACGCGCAGTACTGTATAGCTGTATAGCCTACGCGCGTAATGAAAGAACGCAGTATAGGCTTATATTATTCTATGACTTGTTTTATTAGGAGATCGCAGATACAGTCCACCAGTCCGCTGCCCGACTCTGGCGGCCTTAATATGTGTACTGTACTTACTGACAGAGCATATATATAATATCTACTAAATCCTAATGAAACAAGTAATTCAAATAATATAAGCCTACTGTTCATTCATTAGACACGTAGGCTATACTGGCGCACACAAAACTATGTACAGTAAGGGATAATGTATAGCTACGAGGTCATTGTCGCAAAATAATTGACCGACACAGAGTTCTGGAACACTGAGGCGCAGCCGAGGTGTTCTAAATGCAGTGAAGGTCAATTATTTTGCGACAATGACCGAGTAGCTATACATTATCCCTTACATAGTAATACATACATTCTACTCTATACATTATCCCGCTTATTACATGGCTAGCTATACATTATCCCTTACATAGTAATACATACATTCGACTCTATACATTATCCCGCTTATTACATGGCTAACTTACTAACAATATACCCAATTCATTTTACACCATCGACAAGACGAGGTCAAATGCAGACGCAGTTGTTCTGTTGCTCCGCTGTTATCGCCGGCAGCCGGCAGGTGTGTGGTCTGATTGCACTGATGAGTGCAGCTGTGCATATGCTGAGCTTAGCTTTCGTGACTGCGATCAAAATGCTTGATTGTGATTGGTCAATAGCGCTCCGTTACCCGTATCAGCGGTCATTATTGCGTGTTGCCCATGACAGCGGTCAGTTATCGAGAAATAATTTAGGCTACATAGTGTATTTCAATATCAGTTTAATTGATTAATGATGTATTCGAAGGAATGCAGGTTTATAGCTAGATCAAACAAAGGTCTGTTCCATTGTATACCAATCAATGGGATATATTGCATGTTGCATATTGTCATATTTATTTTAATTATGATTAAGTAATTAATTCCAAGGAGGCCTGTAGCGTTGACATGAAGGAATCACTATGATTCCTCCCAAATAAAGCCATTAAGAACATGGAGAACACAGACAAGTTAATAAAATTTTCAATCAGTCAATCAATCATAAGTGTGCTCCTCAGCACTCTTAAATTCTGCTCTCAGCCACGGCCAAATCCGATCTCAGGAAAATTTGGGGAATCGCGCTACTAGCCCTAATATGTCTTAAATTGGCAGAAATGTGCCTGAGAGCAAATTTTTTGTCGTAAATCCGTTCGGGAATGAGACCCATTGAGCTTAGATGTTCACTGTGACATAATTTGGCCTATGTGTGCTTAGACCCCACAATTGGCTGAATACCGAATACGAAGGTATACCACCATGGATCCATGAAAAAGTATGGATTATTACTATACCATCGTCCATGATATGTATTTATATCATAAAAACATAGACAACAATCAATTGTTCATTGCATCAGTATTAAATAACTAACAGAATAGATCATTTTAAATAGACAATAACCCCAATTTTATTTTTTTCTTCTTTTTTCTAAATGTTTTTATCTTAATAGTTAATACAATATTGGACATCATATTGCATTGTAATTTCTACTGAAAAACATATACCATAAAAATACTGTTATACCGTCATATTAAAAAATATTGTGATATGATCATTTGCGTATATATCGCCCAGCCCTAATATATATATAACTTATTCTAGTTCAATTTCCCCAGACCTCTCTTGGCAGAGCCTGAATTGTGGCCAGTAATAGCAACCGCTCCCCAATCCCCATTCAACTCCAACCCACACATCAGACCAAATCAAAAGATGCAAATAAAGTGCAATACCAAGAAGGGTTATTTTGTCTAGAGGTTAGTGTTTTACAGCATTACAGCAGATTCTACCTTTAAAGATAATTCAGAGAAATATAGCACACATAATAGCTGCAAGTATTGCAGTGTAAAAAAATTATTAAAAAAATGCTGTCTTATTCTTATTGTCTATACTAGTATACCAACTGAAGCACTTGAGTTGGCACTGTTTACGAGCAATACCAGATAGCTCTTGTTATCTGCACACTTTGTTAGAATTGTATATACTGTAGTCATGTTGATGTTATTTTATCTTGTTTTATTCTATGCTATTTTATTTTATATTATATTGGATGCTGCTACGGTCAAGGAACCACAACAAAGCGAATTTAACTTTTTTTTTGCTGTAAAAGGTACCGAATGATGTGACAATAAAAGGAATCAGAATCTGAATCTGAACCACGTATTGACTGCTGGTAGTGTACCCTGGCTTTGTTGTACACCATTTTAAGTCACTTGGGAGAAAAGCCTCAGCTAAAATCTATATGAATTGAAAATGGGGGACCCTGATGGAAACAAGACAAACGTCTTTCTCAGGTCTGCATCCCCTTAACAATTGTATGTATTGAGCCGTACTGTATTGTACCCATTCTGCAATCTGTTAAATAAAGTTTTCATTCATTCATTCATTCAAAAGACTAAATGTAAATGCAAACGCAAGGAATGGAATGTTAGAGGGAAGGGGGAAAAAACTCTGCCCCGTGTGAGGATCGAACTCACGACCTTCAGATTATGAGACTGACGCGCTGCCTACTGCGCTAACAAGGCACATGGCTCTTGTTGCAGCATATGACGCCTTAAAACTAGCTTGGCTGGTTGTTGAGAATCTGTCTTTCTCTGTGTGAATGCAACGCCGTTTCAGTGAAGTCCTCCCCTCCCCCACTCCAGTCAGTACTCGGCAGCAAAGGATAGCAGTCCCCTCCCCCACCACATTAGGTTAAAAATAAAATCCTACACAGAAACATGTATGACATTAAGAACTAAAAACAGTAACGTTTAAAAATGTGACAGTAAAAATATATAAATAAATATGGACATGTTTGACAAGGAGAACAAAATAAAAGTATGTTCTGCGTTGGCCGGGAATCGAACCCGGGTCAACTGCTTGGAAGGCAGCTATGCTCACCACTATACCACCAACGCATGGAACCATGTGGAGGAGAGGTCTGTTCTTCACAGCAATTATCCACCATGTTGCCATAGGATAACTGAGTATGAAGTCATGTTTGCCTATGTTTTCAAGCTTATTTTAACATGTAAACATTAGGGGTGGAACGGTTCACAAAATCGACGGTTCGGTTCGTATCACGGTTTTGGGCTAACGGTTTTCGGTCCGGTTCGATATACGTTGTTTTTTATTAAAAAAGAAATGTAACACTCCAAAAATTTAACATGCTTCTCATTTATATATAAAAAATAAAAATAAAAATAGGTTTACAGTGGTTTGCCTTAAATAATGTTTGGCACACAAAGACCGAACTGACTGAAAAATATAGGCTACATTTGTCAAAGTATTAACTTAGTGCAAACAAACAATATGCTCAGCCAGCACTAGACTTTCCTTTCTTTAAAATAAACTCAAAAAAACAATGTCAACAATGTTTAAATTCCCTGATTGTCAGTTCTTAACCCATTCTCCGCCGGGCATTGTACCCATCCTAAACCATTTTCTGCCAGCTCTATTTGTCTATGGAGATGTTCACCTTCTTTGCAGGGCTATAACTTTTTAAATTGTATTGCTAAATTGACATTACTATGGCCCATTCAACATCAATTATCTATCGTTCAGGATGTAGGAACGTTTTACTTTTTCATTCACACATTCATACAAAAATACGGTCTAGAGTATAAATATGTTTTTATCGTTTTCTGCAGTATTTCATAGAACGTGAGATATAGCCATAAATGCATATATTAGATCATCAAATGCAGTTTGATACCGATCGACGCCAGATTAAAAATGTCAACTGTACATGGTCTTAGACGTTATGACTCATCATGCGCGTTTGAACGCAGGGGGGGGGTCGTTTATAATTCAATAACCGACGTTAAATGATTCATGTAGTATGGGTGATATATTGATCAGAGCCGTTTGTATCGAAAATGGTAAAGAAAAACGCTGAAACTCACCCCAGTCTCCTCGTAGCGTTGGGTGATGAGAGTGGAGCAAAAAGATCGCTATTATGGGATGTTGATCGATGCGATCCATTGCCGGGTTGTATATTACTAATACACATCCAAATAATGTTGTTTATTGAGTTATGGCAACGGATCGATATCCACGGTGTCCGGATGGAGTCCCGGGAGCGATAACGAGTGGCCGGACGGAATAGGGGACGGACCAAGCACTTCCGGCCACTTCCGGTTTGGCAACTCGTCGATCGGCCACGAGGTGGCGGTATTGAAGCAGAATTGAGCGGAGACTCCGTGGGTGAAATGTGAATACCATGACGAAAATATGAAATATTGATCTCAAAGACGCCTTACGGCGTCATTGGCAGATTACGCATTGGCGGAGAATGACGTGTTAACAAGTCAATGGCGAGCAATGGGTTAGTTAAGCACATACACATACACACAGATAGCTTTGATCGCGGTAGAAAGAAATATCAGATCAACGCAAGATTTTATATATAGAGTCCTTACCTGGTCTCTGATGTAATGCAAAAAAAATAATCCAATTATCTGATCGCCATTCCAGTTATCCACAGCGATCCTGTCCCTGACATTACCGAGTGTTACACATGAACGGGCGGGTGGGGGTATTTAAACCCCGCCCCTACGGCTCAGATCGGTTCAGAAAACACACCAGACCATTTCCACTGGAGTGCATTAGCTCCGCAAGGCAGAGGGCGGTGTTGACCGTCTGCCAGCTCAGACAGGGTCTGAAAGGTCTGCAGAGGCTGCAGCCATGAATTATGAATAGATATAGCGAATAAAAGAAATAACGATCCCAAAAACGAGTTAACTCGTTGTTGGCGCTGAACGCATGGCGGGCAATAACGAGTTAACTCGTTCTTGGCACAGATTGTGTTAACACATTGACTGCCAGCCATTGTACCCATCAAAGTACCCAGTCTGCCACCGTTGAAAGCCTATGGAGATGTTTACCTTCTTTGCAGGGCTATAACTTTTTTAATTGTATTGCTATATTGACATTACTATGCCCATTCAACATCGATTATCTATCGTTCTATCGTACAGCAGAAAGCTTTTCTGCTGTAATTCCAAAAACGCTAGTTATAGGCCCAAACGCATATGATTAGGCCTGCCACGATAACACATTTTGCTGGGTGATTAATTGCCCCCGAAAATATCGCGATAAGCGATATTATTGCGACCGGTTAGAGAATTTTTTTTTGAGAAATTTATTTCCCAAAACTTTTATTTTGAAGCCCACCGCTCCGTCTTTTCCGGTTTTAGACTTTTATTTTGAAGCCCACCGACCGGAGCGGAAGTATTGTTGTTATTATCCTAGCAGCATCTCGTCCGGTTCTGTGTTTTTGAGCTAATGATAAAACAAATGTTGAGATTGTTGGTGAGCAACTAACTTTAGGTTAGTTTTAACGTTAGCTACTAACGTTAGATGCAGCTACTACAGGCAATCAACAATGAGGAGGAAGCGTCAAAGCCGTATAGAATAGAATAGCCCTGTGGTGCGTAGGCACGGGAGCGCAACTCGATTACCTGTTATAATAAATGTATTCATGTTTAACTTGTCCCCGTGTCCAGTCCTTTGACTAGTCCCACCCGTTCATTGTAAACAATGATGCATGTAATTGTATTAACGTTATTCTGTGTTGTAGCTATGCTATACATTGTATTTCGTCTAATGTTGTTGGCATTGAATGAGCATCAACACTAGATCTTTAATCTTTATTTAGCAGTCCAGTTTCTCCGGGCAGTAGCGAGTAACTACTTGGGTCTAAAAATAGCTAACGTTACACTACAAAGAACGCTATTTGGTTAAAAGGAGCAACACTATTGAGAAATGTAGTTAAGCTATATGTGGCGTTGCTAGTGCCCCACGGAGCTCCCGTGCTGTGCTCTGTAGTAAGGCCAGCGGCCCCCCACACGGAGTGACTGACGAGGGGTACTGGACTGGTTCCGCCTCATTAAAACAAACGCGCAAATAGCAATTAATCGCGCCCGTCAAAATCATTGCATTCATTTTAATTATCGCGGCAATTAATCGATTTATTGCTTATCGCGGCAGGCCTACATATGATAGATTATCGATTGCCGTTTCTTTCCTATACACGCTATATTAAAAAAATCAAATGTATATGATCGGTATACATTATGCTTCATCATGCGTGGAGGAAAGGGGGGGCGGGGGTCGTCTATAATTCCTTTATCGTCAGTAACGGCTTTATGTAGTATGGGTTGATATATTGATCAGACGCACAACCGGGCTGAAAATAACGTTACTGTCCTCTTACCGTTCGCCGATGAGACTGGAAGAAAAAGATCCCAATTATTTGACGCCGATCGCCTAGATCCATTTCCGGTTTGTATGGCGCAATAAACGCCGAAATCATATAGATTATTGCGTTATGGAAGCGATCCAAATGCACGCCAGTGTTTGTCTGTAGTCCCGTAACAAGATGTGACTGCCGGAGGGATTTCCTCGACGCACCGATCGGCACTCGCCCGACCATCCACCAGGCGGCGGTATTGAGGCGTTGCAGTCTCATACAGGGTCCCGCTGGAGTCCGGAGGTTGGCTGGATGAATTATGAATGCCATGGCGAAAAAATGTAATATTGATCCCAAAAACGGCGTACGACGTTGTTGGCGTTCAACGCATGGCGGACAATAATGATTTACGATGTGGATGGCGTCCAATATGTGTTAATACCGTTGGCTGTGGTGGGGGGGGGGGGCACGCTATGAGGGCCATTTCATGTATGCACGAGGAGATATAATAATGATAATCTAGCGTTGATTTCAGGATGATTAGATAATCAGCCAAAAAATTACAATGTGATGACTGGATTACACTAAAATGCCTTTTTCTCGTCTTTTCCTGGAATTACTCAGAATCACCCAAACCATACTCGTATTCAAAACGGTATAAAATGGAAATGTAGGATGAAAAAACTATCTGTTTTTTGCATGTTGACCAGAAGCAACTCACTGACAGTCGACAGCGTTATTAGATCCATAGCTATAATATAAAATAGTTTTAGGACTCGCAAGTTTGCCATTCTAAAACTATATCCATTGAATAAAGACCTGGCGCTGAAGGGGGATCATCGCCCTCTGCTGCTGGCGGTCAATGCGTTAATGGAAAGATTAGTTTTCCGCTTGAAATTAAAGTGCAGTATTTGAAATACAATGAAAGGAATATGGCTGGATTGCTTATCAAAAGGAAAAGTGTCACTGTTATTTAAAATAAATAAAACAAATTAGAAAGCCATCAATATAAAATGCAGCATACATCAAACTAACACACACACACACTGTACTGTTTCAAAACAACACTGCTCTGTTCATTCTATTTTTAAAATACGTACATTATCTGTGTCTACATTTATTTAGACTAACATTATTTAAATATTGAGTGCAACTGTGGTGGTGATAGTTTTAATTCATTGATCTGTTGTCAATATCTTATATACATTGATCTGTTGTCAATATCTTATATCTTCAGGCTGTACACTGACGTCAGATGTCTCTGTGTAAACACGGGACCCGATGAAACGGTCTCTGTGTAAACATAGGGCCCCATGAAACAGTTCTGGAGACAGGTGCATGATGATATCAGAAGCATGCAAAAGCCCACACACACACCAGCACACACACTTTAACACACACACAAGCACACATCACGCAGACACCAATGCACACACATAGAGAGATACACACACCCCCCCCTTTTTTGTTCACCTAGACATGCAAACTCATGTCTCTCACTTTAGCACACACACACACCGACACACACACACTCACACACACACACACCAACACACATGCACACACACAAATTATATGCCGTCATCTGATAAAGAGAGCGGAGGAATACAGCCCCTCCTTTCCCCCATCTAAGCAAACACCAGCACACACACACACACACACACACACCACACAGACATTCATGGATACACACCGAGAGATATACACACACCATTCTGACGAGAAATGTATAAATGATGTGACGATGTATTGACGAAACCACCACTTGGCACTGGCTCGCTCTGTGTGCGGAGGTGCGTGGTCCGGATTGTGATCTACTTGTGCTGTGACGGTTCAGTAAAACTCTGCAGACTGCCATCTGACTCTGTCTCACTCTCTGTTCACCTCGCCGACATTCAATAAAAGAACTATGAGGGAATTTCTTTCAGTGGATTAACGTAATTCGGTGAGTTGGAACTGTCTATGGGTTGGGGGACCGCACAGACAATTTAGCGTGTGGTACTAGGGCTGGGCGATATGGCCTCTAAATGATATCGCAATATTTTTTGGCCATATCGCGATACACGATATATATCGCGATATTTTGACATTTCCTCGAAATCACTTAAAAATGCTTGATTTAACCCTTTGATGCATACAGTCACGGCAATATGATGAGTATAATAAGTCCCTGCAACATATGTTTGCATTATTAAACCATGAAGATGCTTTAAAAAATAATTTAATGAAAATGTACTAAGAGTAGTCTACTGACACACTAATAAAAACAATTATTTACATCTAAGACAATGTATATAAAAACTCTTGGGTGCCTAAGACTTTTACACAGTACTGTGTTTTCTATCCACTTTAGCCAAACACACACACACATATATATATATATATATATATATGTATATATATACACACCCTACTGTGAGAAAATAATAATCACACACAAAGGTATAATGGCTTATAGCAGACTTAATGATTTTAGAATATTTCAGATAATGAAATTAAATGTTTATATCATCAACTATCCAGTTAGTATTTATACTGTCTGTAACGTTTGGCTACTTTAAATCATTGAATGTAGAGAGAGAGCGAGAGAGAGAGAGAGAGAGAGAGAGAGAGAGAGAGAGAGAGAGAGAGAGAGAGAGAGAGAGAGAGAGAGAGGGGGCGAGAATGAACAAGAGAGCCAGCCCCCCCCCCCCTCGGGTTTTGTTCTAGGTTCGCGTTTTGATCGTCTAAGCTGCCGTAGGTGATGACGTCACACTCGAATGTAAACAGGAAGAGATGGAGACACACGGAGATGGAAATTGAATGATATACAGAAACGAATAACCAATAAATATGAAGTTATGTTTAAACTAGTGCTGTCAAACGATTAAAATATTTAACTCGATTAATCGCATGATTGTCCATAGTTAACTCGCGATTAATCGCAAATTAATCGCAATTTTTTTTTTTTACCTTAAACAGATCTTTTTCAAGTTCCAAGTTTTAATACTCTTATCAACATGCGAGTCAACAAATGCTTGCTTTGTGCAGCCATTTAACACAAAAGGATGACCCTCATGCATTGCAAATTTGCATCAAATTCAAAACAGAGTGATGCACAAAATAACTTAAAAGAAAATAATAATTTAAAACAATGAATAAAGTGTGCATGAAATAATAGGGGAAAGAAAACGTTAGGAACTTGTTACATTCACACACACAAGGGCTGATTAATCACACACCCCCCTCTCTCCCTCACACACACACTCTCCCAGCTCTTTTTCTCTTTTGCCCCTTCCTCATCTCTCTCACCCCCCTCTCTCTATATATCTCACACACACACACACACACACACACACACACACACACACACACGCACACACGCACACACGCACACACACACACACACACACACACACACACACACACACACACACACACTTCAGAAACAAACATAGTATCAATGAGAGCATCAATAATACACCTGAGTGAAGTCTAGTAATTTTTTTTTTTTTTTTTTTTTTCTTTTTAGTTAATCTTGAGTTAAAAAAATTAGTGGCATTAATAGAATCGGGAGTTAACGCGATATTAACGCGATATATTTGACAGCCTTAGTTTAAACTTCTGTTGTCAAGCGTTGTCAATATAACCCACCCCCTTTCCTCACAAATGGAACTAGTCTTGTGGAGTCCGCTTTGACCGTTTTCCAGGGATAGCAGCTATCGCTAGTTAGCTTAGCATAATCCTAATGGATACCTTGGTTAGCAGCTACCGTTAGCTCATTGCTCGTGTCAATTAAATTACATGTTATTAAAGGTCCGCGCTGGTCTGTCTAATGAAATTACAACCGCAACATTATATCGCACTGTACAGCCCTGACTACACTAACGTTAGCCTATAGCTCCGCCGTCCCTGCTACACAGGTTGAAGAAACATGGCTTGGATTCAAAACCAAATTCACAGAAATACTCAACAACATGGCACCCATAAGAACCACCAGGGTTAAAAATCGCGCTGAGGCATGGATGCACACTGAAATACTGGCCGCTATGAAAACCAGAGACAAAAAATGCTCTGAACTTCATAAAAGTCAGACAAAGCT
Organism: Notolepis coatsorum; assembly: GCF_963971535.1. Classification (NCBI taxonomy): domain Eukaryota; kingdom Metazoa; phylum Chordata; class Actinopteri; order Aulopiformes; family Paralepididae; genus Notolepis; species Notolepis coatsorum. Next base: position 62,521,234 of record NC_140177.1, on the reverse strand, counting down.
TTCCAAAAGCTCAAACAGTGAACTCCAAGCCCACGTGGTTGAACTAAAAATTCAAAGAAACAGACTAAGAAATGACGTAAACACCTTGATCAGAACCGCAAAAAGAAATTTCATCAACGACAAAACTGAGGAAAACAAAAACAAACCACGCGAACTTTGGAAATTACTCAATAATCAACTAGGCTGCAGTAAAAAACTTAAAACCAGATTCTCAAACATAAACATAAAGACGGACAACACACTCATCACAGACAAGCTGGATGTAGCCAATTACTTAAAGGGGCTATGCACTGCTATTCCTAGCACTATTTGGGCAACTTTACACAATTCCTGTTAGTCTATTGAAGACATTTGTAAGTTTTTTTTCAAAAAAATTCATTGTTTTATATTTCTAATCAAGTACTCGAAACCATCATTTTTCAGCCTCAAGAAATCAGGCTGTTATGGCCTGGCTCCGCCCATAAGCACTTTGAGTGACAGTCAGACCACAGTCTGCACTGGTAGAGGGAGGGAGGGAGGGGGGGGAAGAGAGAGAGAGTTCAGTTCAGTTCAGAGTTTTTATTTGCCACATGGAATAATACAATCATAGTTTCTTCATTAAAAAATCATAAATAGTCATTCCATGGACAAAAGGAGCAGGAAGAAGAATAAATCTTATAGTTATATAGTTACCTGCCCCTTATTCCTAAACTAACATGTATTTTCTTAATGGTCGGCGTATAACCTTATTTACACAAATAATCATTTATACCGAGAGAGAGAGAGAGAGAGAGAGAGAGAGAGAGAGAGAGAGAGAGAGAGAGAGAGAGAGAGAGAGAAGCCCCTCCCTCTCTCTTCCTTTTTTTCTTTCTATCACTCTCCCGTTCGGAGGTGTGTGTCGCGCGGACCTCCGTGCGGCAGGTCCCCCCCCCCCCCAAGTGCCCCCTCTCTCTCCCTCCCTCCTTCTCTCTTCCTTTCTCTCCTTTCTCTCCCACTCGGCTCTCGCTGATGAGACAGGGCAACTTTTTTCTTTTCTTTCTTTCAATCTCCCGTGTGGCGCGCGGCCGGCAGGTACCCCCCCCCCAAGTGCCCCCTCTCTCTCCCTCCCTCCTTCTCTCTTCATTTCTCTCCTTTCTCTCCCACTCGGCTCTCGCTGATGAGACGGGGCAACTTTTTTCTTTTCTTTCTTTCAATCTCCCGTGTGGCGCGCGGCCGGCAGGTACCCCCCCCCCCCCCCCCCCCCAAGTGCCCCCTCTCTCTCCCTCCCTCCCTCTCTCTTCCTTTCTCTCGGCTCCCTCTCGGCTCTCTCTTCCTCTCGGCCCCGCAGCCCCACTCGCTGTCTAGTCTAGGTAGAATGGGGGCGGGCATTAGCTCCAACCACAGAGCCAATCGCATCACTGTGCGCCTAATGACGTGACTCAGGACTTCAAATCAAAATGACCCGATTTACTAGAGCACGAGAGGGGCTGGGCTGAATCGGAGCAATCCGCCAATATGGTATTTAGACCCTAAAACACATTGATACGAACTCCTATTACTATAATACAATGCTAGAGACTGAAAAATGACATTTATAATGCATGGGACCTTTAAACATCTTTTTCACAAACATAGCCACAACACTGGTAAACAAACTACCCTCCCACTCAGGGCATTATGGGGTAGAACACATAGTAGCATACTACAAAAACCTAGGGGTCCACAAAGACGACTTCAAACTTGAAATGGTAACAACCGATGAGGTACTCAAAATATTGAGCGCCCTCCAACCTAACAAGGCCACTGGCCATGACAACATCCCCTCCAAATTCCTCAGAGACGCAGCAGCCGCCATCACCCAGATGGTGGAAGTAAACGGTACACTATCCCCCCCCCTCACAGTGAGCTGTGGTGTTCCACAAGGAAGCATACTAGGACCGCTACTATTCCTAATTTATGCAAATTACATGTCGTCAGCTTGTGACTGCAACTTGTTCCTGTTTGCGGACGACTCAGCCCTGCTGGTCTCTGACAAGAACAAGTTACAGGTTGAAAAAGCCCTCAGCTCGGAACTAGGCAAAATCTGCATATGGCTCGCCGACAACAAACTATCATTACACATGGGCAAAACAGAGTCCATTCTCTTCGGTTCAAATAACAAACTCAGCAAGACCGACGGCTTCTCGGTTACAGTGGGTGACAATATTATCACAAGGAAAGATGAAATTACCTACCTGGGTTCCATCCTAGAGGCTAATCTTTCCTGTGACAAAATGGCATCCAATGTAATAAAAAAAGTCAACCAACGAACGCGATTCCTGTACCGGATCTCCTCTCTGGTAAACAAGAATACCCTGAAGACTCTAGCAGGAGCACTCATTCAAGGGTACTACGACTATGCTTGCACCTCATGGTACCAAAGCACCTCAAAGGCACTAAAAAACAAATTACAAACATCTCAAAACAAGCTAGTCAGACTACTACTTGACCTGACTCCTAGAACCCACCTCACCCCTGCCCACTTTGACAACCTAGGATGGCTTAGAGTAGACGACAGAGTACAGCAACTTGCAATGGGCCTGGTCTACAAGATACACTACGCGACCAAGGTACCCATGTACATGTCAAAATACTTCCCAAAGGTCAGTGAATACCACGATCACAACACCAGAGGGAGCTCCACAAATCATGTAAAACCCAGATTCGGATCAAACAAGGGACTAAACACGTTTCGCAATTATGCCACATCAATGTGGAACGCCCTGCCTAAAGCTGTAAAGGAATGTGAATCACTACCCACCTTCAAAAACACTCTCAAAAAACACCTACGTGAGACTGCAATTCGAAACTGGCCCCTACAAATGTCCTAACCTAGTTGTACAGTAAATGACCAAGTAAGGCTTTGTCAATATTCAAATGTACAGTGTAAAATGTGTGTGTGTCCCCTTCCCAACCCCCCCCCCCCCCCACCTCCAATGTACAGCCCTCACCCAACCCACCCAACCCCACCCCACCCAACCAACCTCCTCCAATGTACAGTTTCTATGCCAAATGTATATACACTCCTTTTCTGGACACTTTTGTATCACAAACAGTACTGTATTTGCAAATCTGATATGTCATAAATGTATAGATGTAGCAGTACTGTCTATCTGTATGTCATGTATGTCATATATGTTATGATGAATTGAAAATGGGGGACCCTGATGTAAACAAGTCGAAAGTCTTTCTCTGGTCTGCATCCCCTTAACAATTGTATGTATTGAGCTGTACTGTACTGTACCCATTCTGCAATCTGTTAATAAACTTTTCAATCAATCAATCAATAAATCAATCAATCAATCAATCAATCAATCAACCCCAGTCATCACACACATAATAAACCTCTCTATAAAACAGGGGCACGTCCCCAAGGACTTCAAAATTGCGAGAGTGACCCCTCTGCACAAAAAGGGCAGCAAATTAGACCCAGGCAACTACCGCCCTGTTTCTATTCTTACCTCCATCTCGAAAGTCATGGAGAAAATAGTCTACGAACAGGTCGAAAAGTACCTGGCGGAAAAAAATCTAATCTACGAATTCCAATCTGGCTTCAGAACGTCCCACTCCACTGACACATGCCTCCTCTATTTGAACGACCACATCAAACAAGAGGTGGACGCGGGCAAATACTGCGGCATGGTCATGCTGGACCTACAAAAGGCCTTCGACACTGTCAATCACTCCATTCTAATGGACAAGCTAAAAGCAATTGGTTTTGATAGCTTATCAGTGAGCTGGATGCAATCCTACCTGGAGGGGAGAGAACAGATGGTAGAGGTAAACGGTACTCTATCCCCCCCCCTCACAGTGAGCTGTGGTGTTCCACAAGGAAGCATACTAGGACCGCTGCTCTTCCTAATTTATGCAAATGACATGTCGTCAGCCTGTGACTGCAACTTGATCCTGTTTGCGGACGACTCAGCCCTGCTGGTCTCTGACAAGAACAAGTTGCAGGTTGAAAAAACCCTCAGCACGGCACTAGGCAAAATATGCATATGGCTCGCTGATAACAAACTATCATTACACATGGGCAAAACAGAGTCCATTCTCTTCGGTTCAAATAACAAACTCAGCAAGACTGACGGCTTCTCAGTTACAGTGGGTGACAATATTGTCACAAGGAAAGACGAAATTACCTACCTGGGTTCCATCCTAGAGGCAAATCTTTCCTGTGACAAAATGGCATCCAATGTAATAAAAAAAAGTCAACCAACGAACTAGATTCTTGTACCGGATCTCCTCTCTGGTAAACAAGAATACCCTGAAGACTCTGGCAGGAGCACTCATTCAAGGGTACTATGACTATGCGTGCACCTCATGGTACCAAAGCACCTCAAAGGCGCTTAAAACAAAATTACAAACATCACAAAACAAACTGGTCAGACTACTACTTGACCTGAACCCCAGAACCCACCTCACCCCTGCCCACTTTGACAACCTAGGATGGCTTAGAGTAGACGACAGAGTACAGCAACTTGCAATGGGCCTGGTCTACAAGATAAACTATACGACCGGGGTGCCCATGTACATGTCAAAATACTTCCCAAAGGTCAGTGAATACCACAACCACTACACCAGAGGAAGATCAACAAATCATGTTAAACCCAGATTCGGCTCAAACAAGGGACTAAACACGTTTCGCAATTATGCCACAACAATGTGGAACGCCCTACCCAAAGCTGTAAAGGAATGTGAATCCCTGCCCACATTCAAAACCGCTCTTAAAGAGCACCTACGGGAGGCTGCAATTCGAAACTGGCCACCGTAAATGCCCAAAACCCCCACCACCTCCTAATAGACAGTCTCCTCCCCACCGCATGTATATATTCCCTCCCCACCGTATGTATATTTCCCTCCCACCCACCCACCCCCTCCTAATGTACAGTCCCCTCCCCATCATATGTATATACTCTGTCAGGATCTAGGGGTAACAGTACTGTATATTTGAATACCGCTTATGTCACAAATGTATCAGTACTAAATACCTATATGTCCCTATGCCATAAATGTCATGTATGTTGTGTATGTCATAAATGTCTATATGAATTGAAAATGGGGGACCCTGATGGAAACAAGACAAACGTCTTTCTCAGGTCTGCATCCCCTTAACAATTGTATGTATTGAGCCGTACTGTATTGTACCCATTCTGCAATCTGTTAAATAAAGTTTTCATTCATTCATTCATTCACTCGGGACCAATACACTAACATTAGCCTATAGCTCCGCCGTCCCTTCTCGAGGAAAGCACTGCGAGTGTCTCTCGGCCGCGGGCGGCGCCATATAAACTAAATACTCGATGTTCGCGATATAGTACAGTACTACATCTCGGGTAGAACAATCCGCGATACATCGAGTATACTCGATATATCGCCCACCCCTATGTGGTACCACTACCTTCGGACCTTCTCGACTATGACGTTACCGGAGTTGAATCGAGTTGATAACATGCAGTGGAAAAGCGGCAATAGTCCCGGTTGGAGTTAGTAAACACGGTTGTATGTTAGCCTTCTTGGATGTTGAATAAACGCCTATCATTGTCTTTCAACACCCCGCCTCTCAGACTCCGATTTTCTCCTCTGCTAGCTAGTAGCTACGGTAACATTTCATTGGCTGTATTAGAGCTGGCGGGCTACCATAGTTAAAACGTGCGTTATGTTGTACAAACTGCTAGGGCTGACCTTCGAAGCTTTTTTTGGCAATCGAAGCTTCGGGGCCGAGCTTCGATTTTAATTCGAAGCTTCGAGAGAATTTTTTTTTTTTTTTTTTTTTTTTTTTTTTATATCTTATGTTGTGGGACTTGTACAGCACTTTCGTAAACGTTGTTGTTTTTAAATGTGCTCTATAAATAAAGTGGGTTGGATTAATTAATTACTACCAATCCCCCAAATCAAGAATGTTTAAGATGAATGAAGTAAGATTTTGATTATTTGAAATATGGCCTGTGTAGACTAAACTATGCACAGAATTATGTCAGTCTACAAGGTCCGGATTCTACATGGTCCGGCAATGTAGACCTTGTAGACTCCACTACAGACCTATCAGTGAATGTTCATGCATTTTTAAGAAGGGCAACTTCCACAAAAAAACAAAGAACTCACCAAAACATCTCAGTAGCACCTTATCTAAATGTTATATTTCATATATGGAGATTCATATTTATTTATGTATTGCATGCATTTCTACATTTTATTTCCTATTTTGTTTATTCATCCCAGTATCTTTCTTTCTTATGTGTGGAATTCTACAAGGTGCGCGCACACACACACACACACACCTACACACACACCTACACACACACACACACACACACACACACACTTAGTCATTTAGCTGACGCTTTTATCCAAAGCGACTTACAAGTTCTGTACGACAAGACAGCAAGAAGGGTACAACTCTATCAGCTGAGTAACAATGTTCATCAAAGTGTTGCGTGTTACAGTGTAGGTTAGTTTATTAGGACAAGTGCATGACAGTAAGGTTAGTCACGGTTAGATTTTTTTTTTTTTATCATTTCAGATAATGGTTGAAGAAGTGAGTCTTTAGTCGACGGCGAAAGATTGGACGGGATTCGGCTGTCCTAACTGGGATGGGTAGTTCACACACACACACACACACACACACACACACACACACACACACACACCTACACACACACACAAATCGAAGTAAAAAAAATAAAAAATAAAAAAAATTAAGTTTTTGAAAAACAAATTTATATATATTTTTTTTTTTTTTTACTTCGATTTTTTTTTTAATGTTCGAAGCTTGTGCCATCGAATCGAACGTTCGAAGCTTCGAAGCATTTAAGACAGCCCTACAAACTGCTAACGTTAACGTTATGGCAAGATGTGTGTAGGCCTATGTAATGTTAATGGCTATGTTTTTAAAGTCGTAATGAAGATTGATTTATATTGTGCTTGCCATTTCCGCAAACTGCCTAGCACCTGCTGCCAAATGAATATTATAAAAAAAAAAAAGCGCATCCCCTGAACCGAACAATACACACATGCCCCAAACCGTAGAGGTTGTGCCGAACGGTGTACGGTTCGAATGCGTACCGTTCCACCCCTAGTAAACATGCATGATTCATGGGGGAGGGGGATAAAAATAACTTTTATTTTGTGAAGCCTTTTTTCAACAAGCCTTTTTTATTTTTTTTACATTACTCTAACATTATAGCTTCCCATTAAGCTGCTCTTAGAATTTGAAACTAGAAGAATTTCATTGTTATAATAAACTGTATGTAAATGCCACAGCCCCAGCCTAGATCTCTATAGAATGGTGAGCTAACAAATTATTTATACAGGAGAGCACATTTACATTTACATTTACATTTAGTCATTTAGCTGACGCTTTTATCCAAAGCGACTTACAAGTTCTGTACGACAGGTCATCAGGAAGGATACAACTCTATCAGCTAGGGATGCACTGAATGGGAAATTCTTGGCCGAAACCGATACCGAAAATAGGAAACAGTTGGCCGAAAACTGAATGCCGAAAGGCCGAAAATGATTAATATAAATATATATATATATTTTTTTAGCTACCTGATTATGGCAAAAGACATGATTATGACTAAACTTAACTTAAATAATATTAATAATATTAATAATCACTATTATGGGCCCATAAAACATTTATTCAGCACTTTTGAATGCATACATTAATTCCAGACTGTTAAGACTAAAAGACTACAACGATTGATGACGACTTCCTGTCCTCGCATTTCCATTTTCGGTTTAACGATACATTTTCAACAACGGATTGCTGCTAATTAAACACTTCATTTAAACGGAGTAACGTTAACGTTATGTCGAGTTCATACGTGTAGTGTAGTATGAACTCGTCATAACGTTAACATTACTCAGTGTCCACTGTTGCTGCCACCGTTGCGTTGCAGGTGGATGGTACACTGTTAGCTCCGTAGCTAATCCGCTCCTAGACTACTGATAGCAGTACCGTTAACGTCGGAGCTGATCAATACTCCGGTTTTTTCTAATTTAGTTTAGAAATGAAATTAGTAGAATGTGTGTGTGTGTGATGTGAAAGATGTGAAGGCTATGTGGATATAGTTGTGTGTTTGTTTGTTTGTGTGTGATAGAAAGAGACAGAAAGGGGTAGGGTTAGAGAGTGTGCTTGTGTGAGTATGGTATATGCAGACAGATATAAGTGTGTTTGTGTGTGCACGTGGGTGAGTGTTTGCACACAGGGACAGAGAGAGAGAGAGAGAGAGAGATAGAGTTGGTAAATCAAAAGTACAATTATTCTCTCCACTTTTGGTTTTGATTGTGGCTGAACTAGCCAATGGCAGCAGCAGTCGAAGGGCATAACGTGACAACATCACAACTCTGGTATCAACATTTTCTATGACTTTCCCAGTAAAGCTGTCTGACGAATATATCCACAAACCAAGGTTTCCCCTACGAAATCTGTATGCTGACCAAGGTTTCCCCAAGGAAATCTTTATGCTGACCAAGGTTTCCCCAAGGAAATCTTTATGCTCACCAGCGGGTCGGCAGGATTTCAAGGGGGTTGGGGGGTTATAATGGAGGATTCTGATTACATAAGATTCTGATTACTAGTTCAAACTAATTCACTTTTACTTTGGATTTGTTCAAACTTGATTTGGGGAAAAGGTGACCCTGGTGTAAAGTCTAATGGTAAAAATGAACACACTTGCTCATAAGGTTTCAGGCATCAGGTTCTATAAGCAATACGCACTAGCTAGTAGGGATGGGCGTGAGTAATCGATTACTCGCAGCTATGAGAAAAATGTATCTTAAATTATTAATAATTTTTATGAAGAAAAAAATATAAAAAAAAATTATTATTATTTTTTTACATATTTGTTTCACATGTATGTGTAAGATTATAACCGTTTGTTTTTCCTTAAACATATACGTGAATGAACAAAATTAAGTAAAAAAATATATAAATAAAAAAAATTATATTTTTTTAAAACGTTTTTTTTTCTTCAAGTAATACTCGATCACTCGAGTATAGCATGCGATCAATCGATCTGGATTTCTCTTTAAAATGCCCATCCCTACTAGTGGTCTGCAAGGGCCTTGAAATGAAGCCCCTGCCCAGCCCGAGCCCGTGAACTTCAGGCCCTGCCCGAAAATAAGCCAGAATGTAAATAACATTTTAAGCCCTAGCCCGCGTGAAAACCTGAAAAAAATATATATATTAGATTAAAAAATTTTTTTTTATTTGTATTTGTTTTAAATATTCGAAACACGGTTTTATATGAACTTAATAAATAAACAAAAACGAAAATGTTCAATAGGTCTACCTAAATAACAGATAGTGAAAACTAAATAAGCATTAATTATATAGCCAAATATTAAATAATTTTTTTGTTTTAAATATTCTAAACACTGTTTATATATTAACTTAATAAATAAACAAAAACGAAAATGTCCAATAGGTCTGCCTAAATAACACATATCACCAGCGGTGCGTTCCTGATATCAACTCTGATTGCACACGTGTACGCTAATGAAGCCACGTGCACGCGCGCTCCCATGCGCATAAATGTCCCCTCGCTTGAGCACAGACTAAAGACAGTGCCTAATTGCCTCTACGAATGGAATGTAACACATATCATTCACAAGTTAGGTGTGAATGTATCTGAAAACGTATTTAACACACCTGACGACCGGCGCTATTGATATGCAAAGTAGCCCAGGTGGGTACTTATAGCGAGTTGGCGAGTGCAGCGCATTCCTGTGTGCACACTCGTGCCGTGCATGTGCATGCGCGCGCTTCTGCTAAAAGCCTCGTCCCATGAAGAACGCATCCCTGCGATATCACGCTGAAAACTAAGAAACATTTACATAGCCTGTTTCGCTCTTATTAGAATGCCGTCCCAGTGCTCGCTTAGGCGCCGGTTACACCTTTCGTTTCATTTTCGTTTCATTGTCAGATGAGTTTCACCGCAACGTAGCAGCCTCGAGTCACACTTTCGTTTTTGTCACCTGAGCACAGTGATGTAGTACACTGCCAAAGCAGTAGGTGGCAGTAGGTGGCGAACATGAAGGCAATTTCAACCAATCAGAACTTGAATTCTGTCCCACTGAATTTCTTACCTTAAAAAAAACATTAAAATTCATAAAAAGTTTACATGTATCTCTAATACCTTCCCCATATACAGACCCACTCTAACTCCTCCAAACATTTGAGTTATTGGTAATTTGTCTGCTACCTGAAGTGTCAAATGTCCATGTGGGGCGACCGTCCAGCATTGACTTCTATTTGGACAACCGGCTTAAAATCACTTTAAATCTATTTAAATATTTCCCTTGCCCTATTTGGCATAATTTCAAACATGTTTTGCATTCATTGACAAAATTATGAAGCATTTGCACATATACTTCCATCATAATATACAAACGAATGTTGTCCGCATATGTTAATCTTATGAAATATCATCTGGGGCGACCATCAAGAAAACACAATTGTGGGACTTTTATTTTGAAACCACCTCAAGGACAGGATGTTGCATCAGCCAGTCACATGTGAGGGACCCAGAGAAACAACTAGCAGGTTAGTAAGTCTCTTTCATATTGGCAAATAAATCTCTTTTTTAACTGCTGTAATGTAGTTGCCACTTTTGGATGTCTTGTGGGACGACCGCCCCAAAACTGTGAATAATACGTTTGATCTGAAAATCTATATTTTGATGATGAATTTGATAGTGACATGTGGTAAGAGCTAGCTAGTTTGGTTTCTGTAGCTAATGGTTAGCCTGTAATATTTGACTGACCTTAAAAACATCATCTGGGCGACCGAGTATCATGTGGGGCGACCACTGCTGAGTGTTTTAGATGATAGATATATGTCCTGTATTTGTAGTTTCTGTATATTTATTTTTTATTCATGATTTATATACATAAAGTTCTTTGTTTTAGCATAACTCTTTGTATACTTTAACATATATTTTTCAACATTTCTGTAATTTTTCATTCCTATTTAGGAATCAATGTTTCTTTTTTAGTATTGTACAATCTCACGAGAATTCTTTTTAAACGGTATAGCATGACATTCCATTTAGGTAATTGTACATGTATTAGTCGTGTTTAACTAGTTTAACCTATTTTCTAGATGGCACAAACAAGCAAACAGAAGACTGCTCACTACAGACAGCGGGTCAATGCAGACCCTACAGCAAGAGCCGACTATCTTGCCAGGAAAAGAGAAGGTAAAAAAAACTATAGGTAGGTAACATGCAGTATATTTTTCTCTGGTGTATTTCAAACTGTCATGTTAGTAGGATTAGGAATGACCTTTTCTGTAATATCTTGAACTTAAGTTTGTATGTAATTTAGCCCACCAGAATCAGTATCACATTATACACCATTGTTTCAGCTACCAGAGAAGAAAACAACAGGGCAAGATTCCATGTGAAGTCAGATGAGCTATCGGAGAGGGAGAAGGCTGCATCCAGAGGTTACAGGGAGAAGGAAAAAGATGGAAAAGGCGATGCTGGACCTGACACCACCATCCATGGAGAACACTCCACCAGTTCTGGCTGGTGTAGTAGTAGAGAAGAGCAGCAGGGCAAGCTGTGGTGGATCCCCTACCTCTAAATGAAGATTTGAATAATAATAATAATAATAATACATCTATTTTATATAGCGCTTTTCCAGGTGCTCAAAGACGCTTCACATGGGCAGGAGAGACAAACTATGGCAAAACAAAAAAACAGAACAAAACAGAACAAAAATAATACATGACAAAATAAAATAAAACCGACAGAATTAGAGGTCAAAAGCAAGATTGAAAAGGTGGGTTTTGAGGGCTGATTTAAAAGATGTCAGGGTGTTTGCATCACGGATATGGCTGGGGAGGGCATTCCAGAGGGAGGGGGCAGCAGCAGCAAAGGCCCTGTCGCCCCAGGTCCGGAGCTTGGTCGTGGGAGGTGTTAGGAGGTTGGCATCTGCAGACCTAAGGCGACGGGTGGGCGTGTGACGGTGGAGGAGGTCGGACAGGTAGGGAGGGGCAAGGTTGTTGAGGGCTTTAAATGTGATGAGTAGTATTTGATTGGAAGCCAGTGGAGGTTGTGGAGGACAGGGGTGATGTGATCAGAGCGACGGGTGGAGGTGAGCATGCGGGCAGCAGAGTTTTGGACAGTTTATTGAGAATAGTGTTTGGTGAGCCGTAGAGGATGCTGTTGCAGTAATCTAGTCTTGATGATATGAATGCATGAACCAGTGTTTCAGCAGCGGAGAGTGATAGGGAGGGGCGAAGACGAGCAATGTTCCGGAGGTGATAGAAGGCAGATTTGGTTATGTGGTTCACATGGGGGAGGAAAGAAAGGGTGGAGTCCAGGATGATGCCAAGGTTACGGACGTGAGTGGAGGGGGTGACAATGGTACCATCAATATTTAGGGTGAAATCCTGGGTGTGGCTGGTGAGGGATTTTGGACCGATAATGATGATTTCTGATTTATTGCAGTTTAATTTGAGAAAGTTATTTTGCATCCATGTTTTGATGTCTGTGAGGCAGGTGCTGAGGGTGGAGAGAGTGGCTGGAGTGATAGTCTTGGTGGAGAGGTAGAGCTGAGTGTCGTCTGCATAACAGTGAAAACGCAGGCCATGTTGGCGGAGAATCAGACCAAGTGGAAGGATGTAGAGGATGAAGAGCAGGGGACCAAGTACTGAGCCTTGGGGGACACCATGAGTGATGGGGGCAGTGGGGGATTTGCAGTTGTTGATAGAGATGAATTGGTGCCTGTGTGAGAGGTATGATTGGAGCAAGGTGAGGGGGATTCCGGAGATGCCAACGGAGGACTGGAGACGAGTGATGAGGATGGGGTGACTGATGGTGTCAAAAGCAGCGCTGAGGTCTAGGAGAATGAGGATGGAGAGGGAACCAGAGTCGGCAGAGAGGAGTATGTCGTTGGTGACCTTTAGAAGAGCAGTTTCGGTGCTATGTTTGGTGCGGAATCCGGATTGAAATGTATCATAAAGGTTATTGTTGTCGAGGTAGGATTTTAATTGGGAGGCAATGGCTCGCTCAATTATTTTTGAGAGGAAGGGGAGGTTGGAAATGGGGCGGAAATTATCAAGGGTTTCAGGGTTGAGACCGGGTTTTTTTAGTAGGGGGGTGACAGAAGCAATTTTGAGGGCGGGGGGAAATAGGCCAGTGGTCAGAGAGGTGTTTACAATGGAGGTGATTAGGGGAGAAAGGGCAGGGAGACAAGCCTTGACTAGGATGGAGGGGATAGGGTCCAGGATGCAGGTAGACGTTTTCATTGTAGAGAGAATGGAGGATAGGTCCGATGCGGTGATTTCAGTGAAGGATGTAAAAGGTGGGTTGGGCGGTGGAGAGGGGGTTGAATCCGGAGGGGAGATAGTGTTGGCGGAGGCAATTGTTAGTTGGGTGTGGATTTTGTCAATTTTTGTTTGGAGATGTGACAGATAGGAGACACATTTACTGACAGTGAAGGAACAGGAGATTGTGTCAGAGGGTTTAAGAAGTGTGTTGATGGTGGAAAACAGAGTCCTGGGGTTGTTGCTGCCAGACTGTATGATAGCGGAGTAGTGGGAGGAGCGTGCAGAGTTGAGGGCGTCTTTGTAGAGCTGTTGATGAATCACTAACATTTACTTTGATTCTACAGTAGGTTTAACATCCCTTGAAACCATAGGTTATATATCCAGCTCATGATCAACAGTGACATATTTCAACAATAAATGTTCAGTGGATTGCACTGTGCAACATCTCCATTATAATCTGATCAAAGTTTGTTTCGTGTTTGATATATCTTTGGGGAATGTTGACTGTAGGAGCCAAAGCTATATTGTATTGTATGAATGTTTATATGTTTATTTTTATAACCTTACATTGACACGGCATTAGGAATATTGATTGGATTTAGATAAAGTCATTGAACCGGCTTATTTGTCATGCCTGAACGTTCTAGAACATTTGTGATGTCACAGTATGATGTCATGATCAAACGTTCTGGAACATTTGTGATGTCACAGTATGATGTCATGACCGAACGTTCTAGAACATTTCTGATGTCACAGTATGATGTCATGATCGAACGTTCTGGAACATTTGTGATGTCACCATATGATGTCATAACCGAACATTAATAATTTAACTAAATGTAAAAAATACCCGTGTTTTGTTTTTTGGTGTGCTTCTTATTCTAGGTGTTCAGGTTGCCTGATTTGTTAAAACATGCACATGTACCTCAATTTGAAATGCCTGCAGTTTACCATGAGATAATATAAAAGGAACTAGGGATGGCACCAATCCGATACTCAGTATCGGTATTGGTCCAATACTGGCCAAATTCACAGGATTGGATCCGATACAGGCCGTAAAGCATGCCATCACGTGAACAGTAGCGTGACAACAACGTTAGCATTAGCTAAACGTAAGTCAACTTGTTAGCAGCGCGCCGCGATCATGTCAGCTGTGTGGAGTTATTTTAAGCTCAAAGAAGAGAAAGGCAAAACAGTGGTGTTATGCTAATGTGTGTGCATTAATACGACACAGAGTACAGGCCACCGTACTGGGGTCACAGACAGGTACACAGGGCAGAGTAGACTAAGAGCGGATAATAACGGACCTGTATGGTGGAGCTAACAGAATGAAGACACGCACAAACAAATACAGAGGACTCGCATGTATACTTGTGGAATAACACGACACAGCTAAGTGTAATATCTGCGACGCAAGTATTTCTATGGGTGGCAGCAACACTGGAAACTTCAACACCACACAACACATGCAGATTAATCATGGAAAGGGAGTATGCCGAGTTCATATGTGCAACGAATGCCAAGAGGAAAAGTTTTGTCGCAGCAGCTAACATAGCTGGAAACCATTCAGAAGAGAGAGAAACTCCCTGCAGACAGTAACAAAGCAAAGCTGAAGAAAACCGAGAAAATAACCACATTTATTGTGCTGGACGACCAGCCCCTTTCTGTTGTTGAAAATGTAGGTTTCCGACGCATAGCCTCACTTCATGTTGCCAAACCGTCATTATCTCTGACACGGCTATCTCAAATAAGTACAATGTTGTGTTTCTTTTTCAAATGTAGCCAAGAGTAAAGACCCTAACCCTATCAAAACAGCAGTCAAAGTGTATATTTTCAGCACTAGACGCAAGGACAGGAAGCCGTCATGAAATCGCTGTAGTCTTATTAACGTATTAACTAAATAATTTGAACAAAATAAAAAGCAGCAGCACTATTGCATAACTGAGTCATGTGTGGTATGTATTTCTTCCTTTAGGGGAGTTTTTGATGTTTTATAGATGGCTAGGTTAAACACAGGTTTTTGTTTTTTAAGGGAGTATCGGATGGGTATCGGTATTGGCAGATACTCAAGGCTGTGATATCAGTATCGGACATGAATAAGTGGTATCGTGCCATCCCTAAAAGGAACTGATACAACTGTGTTGTAGTTGTTTAGCGTTGATTTCATCCATGCAACTATGTTGGTGGTTATTGTTTATTGACTCTATAGAACTGTGTTTAATTTTTATTCCATACATACAACTGTTTACCTTTTATTATTGACTTAAATTGTTAATCCCTGTCCAATGTGACTACCATCACAAAAGTGATGCTACTTAACCCACCTTCTCGCTCTCATACATTGACAAAACCAATGATGATATGAGGACATGAAAATGGACATTTGTGAAATGTTCAAGTTCTTGAAGCATGTTTGTGTATTGCACTTTAACTTTTTGAATGTTTAATGTTTTTAACATTTGTGATATTTGAATGTTCCTGACGAAGCTTGTAACCTACCATGCCAAATGATTGACGGAGCTAGAGCCCCGGGAGTCGGTGTTGTATTTGTACAACACTGTGTACTTCGGCGCACACCTCACATATCGGCATTTAACTCGAGAACCGCTGAACGGATTGTGTCACCTGGAATTGCTATCGACAGGCAACAAATAGGGCTTTAATTCGATATATATATTGTATTAAAATATATGCACAACCGAGCCGGTAGAGGTCGCCAAAGTGCAGGTGGGAAAATCTTCCTCAAGAGGGCCCACATGCCCTCGCATGTTAACGTGTTTTACTTTTGTGATATTTGAATGAATTGAAGAATATTTTTGTTGACCACTTGAAAAGATTGTAATAAAAACATTGTTCAGTTTTCTTTTGTCTGAACTGCATTGTGTAACATTTTAAATAGACTTTTAACTACTCTCATCATTTGGGGCGACCATTTGTCATGCGGGGTAACCAATGATTGTCAATAACTGTACTAAATTCAAAATAGAATATCCATCAGTTTTGGCTCAAATATTAATCACTGGTATACTATGCTTAAGTGGATACTATCTGTACACATTTTAAATCAGTTTTATGGGTTTTAGAGCATATATGGGTATTGTAACTGCATTACGAGGGAGACACTGCCATTATAGAATAAACTTGTGGAATCATGGTTTACATAAAATTAAAGGGCACACAAGCCTGTCTTTCTTAAGATGTATATTTAATTA
Organism: Notolepis coatsorum; assembly: GCF_963971535.1. Taxonomy (NCBI): domain Eukaryota; kingdom Metazoa; phylum Chordata; class Actinopteri; order Aulopiformes; family Paralepididae; genus Notolepis; species Notolepis coatsorum. Next base: position 62,504,740 of record NC_140177.1, on the reverse strand, counting down.
CTGATACCTGTTAAAATATTAGTAATGTTAAGGAAATATATTAATTTTGAGATAAATTACGGTCGCCCCAAATGACTTTTATTAAGGCCATGTCCTATTAATTCAACTTTAAAAACACTAAAATCTCTTAATTTGGGTTTTTTGCATAAATGCATGTATACACTACATTCCAAATGTTTGAAAAATGGCCAAATATATCCTTATTTTTTGTATTTTAAAATTGGCCTATTGAAAAGTCTTATCCGTCAATGACCCCAATACACTTCCTGCAAAGAAATGTCAACAAGGCGGGCGCCTATAGGCGCCACCATCTTGCCTATTTACCCAATGCAGGCCACGTGAGCGGATCGGCGCGGCCGAGAAATCCGATCTTCGCTCTTTAAAGCTTGGTCCGCTCCGCTAATCGCTCATGTTGACCCCGCCCCCAAGTCGCTCTCCGCTCGCTCCCAGCTCACCTTGAATCGAGTGCTCCCCGCTCCCCGCGCCAGATCGCTCGGCAGATTTTTTGGAGCATGGTGTAAATTAGCTCAAACTACAACAGTCTACACCCCCTGGGCCCCTTAACAATTGTTTGTATTGAGCCGCGTTGTAATTGTACCAATTCTGCAATGTTAAATAACGTTTATCCATTCACTAGCTCTATTAAGCGATGATAGGCTAGCCGAGCCACAATTCTATGGTCGCTGCCATTAACGTTAGCATGTAAGCTAACGACAACAACAATGGCGTCGATACTTTTTCTAACAGGAGTGAGTGACAAAGCCTGAACAGGATATCACAGGTTCACCCTTCTCATTGGTTGAAAATGGCCTTCATGTTTGTACATCGCCATCTGTTGCTTTGGCATTGTACTGCATGTATATATTACATCAACAGTGTTAAACCACTTTGAGCGGCCTGGAGTGGATTGGAGCGGAGGAGAACTCTCGCTCCGGACGTCGCGCCGACTCATTTTAAAACCCACTCCTCGCTCACGTCAAAACCGCCCGCGCCGCGCCACTCACATGGCCTGACCCAATGCAGCAATTCTTTTTCAGCAAAGCCTAATAAAAGTGCAATAAACAAAACGGATACATTCACTGTGTGTTCTGCCTGTCATTTGTTGATGAAACAAAACTAACATCAACACAAGTGACCACCAAGAGGGGATAGTCTAAAAAAAGATCGGTAGCTACATTGTTAGCTGCATGCTAACGTCAATGGAGTATGCCATTATAACAGTATAGCATTGTGGCTAGAAGCTAACGTTAGCTCACGCTAGTTAGCCAGCACCAAACTGATGATATCGGGAGCTATCAGTAGTTAGATAACATTAGAGACAACGCTGTGTGTGTGTATTAAACAAAGGTGAATAGATGACTGGGCCATTTTGTTTAATGCTTGTTAAGTGGAAAGAGGAGCTTTGAGCTAACCGGGTCTGATAGCTAACGCTAGCTCATGTTAGCCAGTGGCAGTGCTCAACCAATCGTTAATGCTAGCAGAATGAATGGATGTAAACTTTATTTAACATATTGCATAATGGGTACAATACAATACGGCTCAATACAAACAATTGTTAAGGGAATGCAGACTGTTGTAGCCTGGACTGGGGTCCTTATAACATAACTTGACAACACATGGTGTTGTGTATTGACGTACCACGCTGTTACGTGGTTACGTCATAGGAGCTGACGCTGTGCGTGCACTCCAGAGTTTGCAGGCTGAGAGTAAGTCGCGTGCGGGAGCACGAGAACGGACGATGCAAATAAAAGACTATTGTTTAAATACTGAGTCGTTCTTAAATGAAGAGATACTAAATATCTAACAATGGCGACGAGGATAAACTCCGAAGAGTAGAGTTATCACGGTGTTGAGAAGAGAACATGGACAACGTGCCGAAGTTTGAATGCTACAACGAGCCTGCTACACTGGGACCGAGGTGGACCAGGTGGCTAATGGCGTTTGAGCTGTATGCTGACGGAAAAGGGATGATTCTGTCTGTCGGTGTGGACGCCACAGTGAGACAGAGAAGAAGGGCTATGCTCTTACATCATGCAGGTACAGACGTACAAGATATATTCGCTACATTGCCCGACGGGGGAGGACCGACGGACTATGCTAAAGCTGTTAAGGCGCTAAATGACTACTTTGTGCCGCAGGTGAACACTGCGTTTGCGCGCCAGGCTTTCTACCAAGTATCACAGAAAACAGGTGAAACTGTACAGCAGTTTGTGACGAGGCTTCGTCAGGCTGCCAGAGACTGTGCATTTGCTGCGGACATTAGCAACCAAATAAGGGATGCGGTGCTGAGCAGGGGCACGTCGGACTATGTACGGAGAAAGTTACTGGAGGAACCACAACTTATGCTGCCACGTGCGTTGGAAATAGCGTCGCAGTGTGAAAGAGTGGAGCTGTAAATGGCGGCGATGAAGATGAGTGACGGCGCTGAGGGGAGAGAGACGGTGAACCGTGTCTTCAAGAAAGAGGGGCAATTCCAAAAGTGGAGACCATCGCCTCGTGGAGATCGTGGAGAAGGAAAAGAGAAATCCAAATCCGATAAAGTGTGCTACAGATGTGGACACGGGGATCATCTGGCCAACGATTCTGCATGCCCTGCAAGAGGACAGACATGCAGAAAGTGTAATGGAAAAGGCCATTATGCCAAAGTCTGTAAATCCAAAGGTAAAGAAAGACAGACTGTGAGATGTGTTGAAACTGAGGACCAGAACACTGGGAACAGAGACTATGCATTTGTGGTTGAAGATGATTCAAATACTGAGAGGGTCACATTTGATGTTGGGGGAGTAGATCTACTTATGTTAATCGATTCAGGTGCATCAAGTAACATTGTAGATGAGAACACATGGAAAATGCTTAAGAGTAAAAATATTAAGTGTGTTTCTACCAAGGCAGCTAACAAACCGCTGTATACATATTCTTCCAAGGTGCCTCTTCCAGTAATGGGTATATTCAAATGTCATGTTAAGGTGGGAAAGTGTGACACTGAAGCAGAGTTCACTGTAATACAGGGACGGGGGGAGCCGCTGCTAGGCAGGAGGACTGCTATTGAGTTAGGTGTACTGAGGGTGGGCACAAACATAGCAGCAGTGACAGATGCTAAATCTGAAATACAGAGGCAATACCCCAAACTGTTTAAAGGTGTTGGTAAACTGAACACAAAGCAAATCAGTTTGCATATTGATGAGAGTGTAACACCAGTGGCACAACCCCTGAGGAGGGTGCCATTTCACCTGAGGGAAGCAGTAGAGAAGAAAGTAAATCAGCTGCTAGACATGGACATTATTGAGAAGGTTGAGGGACCTACACCGTGGGTGAACCCTGTTGTAGTTGCACCAAAAGCTAATGAGGACGACATCAGGATGTGTCTAGACATGAGAAGAGCTAATGCAGCTAATGGAAAGGACAACATTGCAGATCCACTGTCGCGACTACTGGGAGAAAGCACGACAGACGGGAACCACAAGCACGGAGTGGAGGAATACGTGCGGTTTGTAGCCACACACGCTACGCCACGAGCACTGACTACCAGGGAGGTAGAGGAAGCCTCTGCAACCGATGAGGAACTCAGTGACCTGAGAAGTGCAATACAAAGTGGATGTTTTGACAAATGCCAAGTGTATGCACGCATTGCATATGAACTGTGTGTAATTGGACAGTTGGTGTTGAGAGGGACACGCATTGTACTGCCACACATAGAGCTGCCGCGGTATTGATGTTTTCCTTACCGCACAAATTTGCAAAATATTTCCTACCGCCGCGGTTATTACGCACACAAAAAATAAAAAATTAAAGTTTGAATACATTTTTATTTTTTTAGTAGTAGTCTACTCTTTATAGCATATAGCCTGCCTCTAGTCTAAATGTCTATCTTTAGAGCAGTGGTTCTCAAACTTTTTACACCAAGTACCACCTGAGAACGTAGCTGGCTCTCCAAGTACCACCATATGACCGGCGTTAAAATACAGTCTATTCAGCTATGCACAGTTCACGCAGGAGGCAAATGTATTCCTAATACCATTATTTATTGTTAACTTTTGTCAGACACAGCCACAATGTACAAAGGGATAGCACTAGAACTAGCAAACGCTTCCACACAACTCATACAATGCAAGGGGCATTGAGAACATAATAACTAACATTCTCACATAGCAAGTGAGAAAATTAAGAACAACTGTATTTCAGCAAATGTACTTAATTCTCTCTCTATCTCTCTCTCACTCTCTCTCTCTCTCTCTCTCTCTCTCTCTCTCTCTCTCTCTCACACACAGCAAGCAATTGTCCGTCATTCTCTCTCACACTCACACACACACACACACACACACACACACACACACACACACACACACACACACAATTATTTTGTTACAAAAACTTAATTTCCTGCATTCTGGTGCAGGAATTTTTGAATTTTTACCCTTTAAATGCCAGTGTTTGTGATGGGCATCACAAATTATTGTTAAAATAAACAAAACGTAAAATATTTACAATATATCAAATGCAAAGTACATTTTTCTGGGGGGGATTATTACAGGCTAGGCATGTGTCAATGATTAGCAGCAACACATATTTTGATGGATTTTTTGTAATGTCAGATTTAACACCAACTCTTTTCAGAAAAGTGGGAGTATTTCATTTTTTATCTGACATTACAAGAAATCTAAAAATAAATGGTTATGATCAGGGCTGAAGTTGAATTAAAGATTTATGACTGTTTAGACTGCATTACTCTCTGTCACAGTGATCTCCTGGTTGTTCCCCACTTAGATTATCTAACTATCGCGCTGCCGCAACCAGAAACACTGGCCTGGCCTGCTTCTAAGTTCAGTGGCCTGACTGCAAAAAAAATGATTATTATTTTTTTTTTTTTTTTAGCTTTTTTGGAAATTGTTTCAAGTACCACCAGCAGTACCACCAAGTACCACTAGTGGTACGCGTACCACAGTTTGAGAACCACTGCTTTAGAGGATGACTTTGCAGCATGAATATTGTTTGGGATTCGGCAAGCACGCATTAGTTATTGAAAGTGAAACACGGATTCGAAGTTTCCCCTCTGGTCGTGCGCCGTTCACTCGGTGTCGCGGGCAGGGGTGGTTACCCCCTCGACCCTTTCTTATTATTATTACTATAAAGTTACTACTTTATAATAAAGGCATTCGTTTTGTGGCATTAACATTATATAGTTATACGTTCAATAACATCAGCGTATTTACCGGACCATAGCAAGACAAGCAATACTCAATTCATATCTCAGTTCCTTTCTTTGCTCAGAGCGTGCTGAGTTGTCCCATTCTGCGGTCTGTTAATAAAGTTTTCAATCAGACAAGTGTATAGAACGAAGGGCTTTTATTATAACATTCGTTGCAGACAGTAAAATCATTATGTCTCGTTTAGTACTCCTGAGGAGCGATGGTAGTTCACTCCGGCGGGGAGCTAAAGCTAACGTTATTAGCCGTATTGTGATGAGCTCTGATCCAACGCGTGACGCGTCTCTCTTCTGACCAATCAGTGGTCTGCAATGTTTCACGTGACTTTTCTGGTACCCAATAGGGTCGCTTGGAACCTCGATAGATATCTGCAGAGCCGCAAGCCCAACGAGAGGAGGGTACTTTATTATTATTATTATTATAAAAACCAGCGGTGATGCGGTATTCAGCCTACTCTGCGGTGGCCGTGATGTAACAGCGATACCGCGGTAATGCGGTAATCGCGGCAGCTCTAGCCACACACACTCAGAGACAGAGCCCTGGAGTTGGCTCATGAGGGAAACTTGGGGATTGTCGGTACGAAGCAGCACCTCAGGAGTAAAGTGTGGTGGCCAGGTATAGACAAGGCAGCTGAGAAGTATGTGAGGTCATGTCACGGATAGAGCTGCCGCGGTATTGATATTTTCCTTACCGCACAAATTTGCGAAATATTTCCTACCGCCGCGGTTATTACCGCACAGTGCGCACAAAAAAAAATTGAATGCATTTTTTTTTTGTAGTCTACTCTTTATAGCATATAGCCTGCCTCTAGTCTAATGGCGCTTTTCCACTGCATAGTACCTACTCGACTCGACCCGCTTTAGGTACCTGGTACTTCGTTCCTTTTCCACTGCAGCCAGGTACTACTCCGTTTGTCTCCGTGTGGGGATGCAGGCGGGGCCGCTTGTGTACACTGAAAGCTCCGTGGGCATAGCCATGTCCGAGGGCTTGCAGCAAGCCAGAGTTTAACACAGTTTCAATCAATCAATCAATCAATAACAACATTAACCAGACTCTCGTTGTGTCTATTGTGCTAAAGCTAACGTTACCTCATTGTGTCTATTCTACCAAGCAACCCGGGTTTAACGTTACCTCTCGTGTATATCTGCTGACGTTAGTATTAGGCTAATAACAACAACAAACTTAACACATCAGCGATCTTGTTGTGACACTAAACTCTCCGCTCGGTGGTAAATTGGGTTGATGTCGGTTTTGTTTCATCAATAAATGAGGCAGAATACACTGTGAATCCATCCTTTTCTGTTTATTACACTTGGTGCTGTCGCAAACAAATCCTGAATGAAATACATCCTTAGCGAGGCAGTAAAGATGGCGGCTTTCTGTTTTTGTTCAGAGACTCCAATGTGTGACGCGTCTCTCTTCTGACCAATCAGTGGTCTGCAATGTTTCACATGACTTTTCTGGTACCACTTCTACCCAATAGGGTCGCTTGGAACCGAGTAGGGTATATCTGCAGAGCCGCAAGTCCAACGTCTGGGCGCTACTTTATTATTATTAAAAAAATCAGCTGTGATGCGGTATTCAGCCCAACTCTGCGGTGGGCGTGATGCAACAGCGATACCGCGGTAATGCGGTCAGGGGAGGAAATTAGGCCACTTTACTGGCCAAATGCTGGTATTTTTTACGTTTGGCTGGTAAAAAAAATCAGATACCCGCCAGTTGGCTGGTAAGCCAAAAAGTTAGTTTCCTCCCCTGCTGGCGAGTATACAAAAAAATAAAACATTCTGCAATCACTGCACTGGCAAACGGTGCGCGTCTTCTGAGTGTTCGCTTTAGTTGACAGTGCCACGAGAGCACTGCACAAGACCACCCGCGGACATATAATGTTTAATAAACGTTTGCGCAGTACTGGCCAACCCGCGGACATATAATAATAAAAGTCCCGCGGTACTAGGCTAGCCATCAGGAGCACTCGCAAACAGATAACGTTAAACACAGCAGAAGATGGAAAACAGACAGACTGACCAACGGGGAACTGCATCCAACCCTAGTACAACCCTCGAGTATAAGTTACTAAGGACACATTTAAATCACAGAGGTGTAATGTTAGTCTACTGGAACTGTATACAGTGGTTAGCTTCTAGTTAGCGTTTTAGCTATAGCTGCTTGCTAGCTAACGTTAGCCCCGTGTGCTCAAAGCAGCCAGCTAGGTGTATCTGTTATGACTATAATGTTTCCAAAAAAGCACCGGACTACGACGTAAGGTTAGACATTTTATTTCATGCTCAAAAGCCCCTGGCTTGCACATCGCAGTCACGAAAGGGGCTAGCTCAACCAGTGCACTGTGCACGACAGCACACCAACCCAACTGACGTTACCACAACACTTGACGGTACTTCACAGCACTGTCGTAAGACCACCGTGCTGTCTTAAAGGCACAGTGTGCCTACCCAGATGCATACACAACATTGACACGGCTTGACATACAAAGAAGTAATTATCACAATTAGCGATTTTTTTTGTCTGGTAAAAAATCTGTTTGGCTGGTAAAAAAAATCAGATACTCGCCAGTTGGCTGGTAAGCCAAAAAGTTAGTTTCCTCCCCTGAATGCGGTTATCGCGGCAGCTCTAGTCACGGATGCCAAATAGTGTCGAGGCCTGATGTGCCTGAACCCTTGAGACCTACAACACTTCCAGATGGGCCGTGGCAGGACTTAGCCACTGACCTACTTGGTCCATTACCGACAGGACACTCGATATTAGTTGTAATAGACTACTACAGCCGGTATTATGAGTACGATATCCTGCAGTCGACCACTGCTGAAAAGGTCATTAACAGCCTGGAGAATATCTTCAGTAGACATGGACTACCTATTTCCATACGGTCAGACTGTGGACCACAGTATATGTCTGCCCAGTTTCAAGCATTCTGCCAGGAGAATGGAATTGAGCATGTGAAAACCACACCCAAGTGGGCACAAGCCAATGGGGAGGTGGAGAGACAAAACGCTTCACTGATGAAGAGGATTCGCATCGCACAGTCTGAGGGGCTGGACTGGAAGAAGGAGCTACGCAAGTATGTGACCATCTACCGGTCTATTGATCACTCCACAACAGGGAAAAGTCCTGCAGAGCTCCTGTTCAAGAGAAAGATCAGAGGAAAGCTCCCGGACATCATGACACCACAAAGAGACCTGGAGGTCAGAGACACTGACGCCGAGAGAAAAGGAAAGTCAAAACTGTACACTGACAACAAGAACAGAGCAAAATACTCTGATGTGTCAGTGGGAGACCAAGTCTTACTCAAACAAGACAAAACAGACAAGTTTACAACAGCCTTTGACAAGACACCACACAAGGTTATCAGTAAAGATGGGAACAATGTGGTTGTCCAATCACCAAGTGGAGCGACCTATTCCAGGAACACTACGTTCGTCAAAAGGTACTACACAGAAGATCCTGCTCCACAATCGTCCAGCAAGACGCAATTAACATGGACTGAGGGTGAGGAGAAAGAAAACACACCTGACACAGAGTCCGATGCAGAGACTCACACTAGGGTGTCCACACCCAAAGCCACACCGCCTATGGCTAGGTATGAGAGACCCCACAGGCAGACCAAAATGCCTCAGAGATTGATGGATTTTGTCATTAACACTTTGGCTGCCGGAGGTTAAATTCATGATATACCATCTGTTGCCAGCTCTATTTGTCTATGGATACGTTCCCCTTATTTGCAGGGCTATAACCTTTTAAATCCTATTGCTAGATTGCCATTATTAGGGCCCATTCAAAGTCCTATATGTATTGTTCATTGTGTAGCAACGTTAAACTTTTTCATTCACATATTCATAGTAAAATATGGTCTACTCTAAAGTATAAGTATGTTTTTATCGTTTTCTGCAGCTTTCTTCAGAACGTGATTTATAGCTCCAAATGCATTATATTGATGATGAAATACAGTTTGATAGCAATCGGCGCGATATAAAAAAATCCAACTGGACGGACTTCTGGAAGTTACTACACGTAATCTGATGTTGACCGGATGGCCGAGGGGGCGTTTATAATTCCGTGGGCAGCGTTATACCATTCATCTAATGTGGGTCAAATGTTCATCATAGCAGTTAGTATCGTACACATTGAAAAATAACGCTGAATCTTACCGTATCTTCCTCGCGCCGTTGGGCGATGAGCGTGGAACAGACATTTTCCTATTATGGGATATAGAAATATCCGGTCCATTTCCAGGTTGTATAATAATATATACGTCCAAATCATGTTGTTTTTTCGAGTTATTTGCAGCGATCGATGTTCACTGTGTGAAGACTGAGTCTCTCTAACACTAGCGAGTGCCCGGACCCCATATGGAGTGAGTCCTACCGGGTTAAAGGTAACATCCGTTTTTTCGATCTGCCGATCGGCCACCAGATGGCGGTCTTGAACCGCTAGAGGATTGAGAGGAGATCACACTTGTGTCTCAGGGCCCCGGAAAGGAAATATGATTCCGATCACAGATTTTTGAAATATTGATATCAAAGACGAGTTACGGTGTCTTCGGCAACTTGAGCATGGCGGGGAAGGATGCCTAAAAGCGTCTTCCGGCAGTTAAAGTGTTAAGTAAAATGAGCCTGTCTGGCACACACACACACACACAAAAAAAAAAAAAAGAGTGGGTGCCAGATATTGTTATGTATTATTATTCATGTTCAATGATATTTACATGCATTCACTAATTTCAAGGTGGAGTTTTGTTCATGGTGAACCTTTGTTTATTTTTGATAACAGGTTTAACAGAATTGAAGTGTATTCTGTAAGTGAAAAAAAAAGTTATTGAATTCACACATATTTCTGTATGGGACCTTGGAGTTTATGTCCTAGTAAGGAGGGGATGTTGTGTATTGACGTACCACGCTGTTACGTGGTTACGTCATAGGAGCTGACGCTGTGCGTGCACTCCAGAGTTTGCAGGCTGAGAGTAAGTCGCGTGCGGGAGCACGAGAACGGACGATGCAAATAAAATACTATTTGTAACGGATCCCCGTATATTGAGTGGCTTATAAACGTACTGATGGTATAATCACTGTTTTATTTATCCTTTTATATCGTATTACATTTCCTTTTAAAACAATAACATTCCCACCGTAAGAGATATGGCCTCATACGGGTCCATTAAAACTTGTTGCGTATTCCTTCTCTCGCAATGCACTGTCAAACTGTCAACAAAAGCCCGTGACAGCGACCGGAAAACACTGCCTCGCGACATAAATTAAAGTCACACACACACAGGCTTCTATCAATTCTAATAACAAAAAGGTCCTGGATATTCATATTATATATAAATGTAAATGTAAATATTCCTAAACACAAATATTACACAGGTAATTACTCAAAAAATAATAAACCATTCTTGGGGTTATTTACACTCCCACCAAATTATAATGTTTTTCTTTTTCTTTTTACTAAAAGTAAACCTTCAAAACATATAATTCAATTCAAAACAATATCACATGTTATCAATGCATAGTGCTTAAACAGCTTCTAGCAATAAAACCAATTTCTGGACAGGCCGCTCCACTATGGAGGGCCTGCCGTTGCGCTCTCCTTTGTGGTTCAGTCCCTTATCTCCAAGCAAGATCTTGACCCGTCTCACAAGTCCATCCTTGCCCTGAATGACTTCTGAGACGCTCCCAAGCCTCCATTGGCTTCGTGGCAAGGTGTCATCTTTGTCCATGACTACATCACCGACTTGCAGGTTCCTTTTAGTGTTATGCCAGCACTGTCTTGTCATGATGCTGTGGAGGTACTCCGTTTTCCATCTACTCCAAAATTGTTCTGTCAAGTATTGAACCTGACGCCATCTCTTTCGTCCATACAGATCCTCTCTTTCGAATTTGCCCGGTGGAGGTAAAGCTGCAGTGGATTTCATTGTGATCAGGTGGTTGGGAGTAAGTGGCTCTAAACTATTTGGGCTGTTTAGAGTATCGACCGTGAGTGGACGGCTGTTCACAATAGCCATGGTCTCATAAAAGAAGGTGCGCAATGACGCATCACTGAGCCTGCCAGGGGCGAGCAGCAGAGTGGCACTGAGGATGCTTCTCACAGTTCTTATTTGCCGTTCCCACACGCCTCCTGCATGGCTGGCATGAGGTGCATTCGTTACAAAGTCACACTGCTTTTCTGTGAGAAATGTGTTCAGTCTGTCTGTGTCCAACTCTTTCAAAGCAGCATTCAGTTCGTTTTTTGCACCCATGAAATTTGTGCCTTGGTCGCATTTAATTTGTCGCACAGCACCTCTTAATGCAATGAAGCATCTCAGTCCATTAATGAAAGTGTCTGTGGACAAGTCTTCCAGCATCTCAATGTGAATGGCTCTAGAGCAGAAGCAGGTGAAGAGCAACCCATACCTTTTCTCTTGTTTTCTTCCTTGCTTTGTCAAAAAGGGGCCAAAACAGTCCTTCCCACAGTATGTGAACGGTGCCGTGGGTTCTGTTCGTTCAACAGGCAAGTCACTCATCCGTTGGCCTTCAACAGGCCTTCTCAGCCTTCGACACGTCACACAGTGACGGATGTAGGTTGCGACAGCTCTGCTCAGTCCACAGATCCAATAGCCACTGGACCTAATTTCATTGATGGTGAAGCCTTTACCCTGATGTTTCACTCTTTCATGATGATGGGCGATGATCAGATTCGTCATGTGATATCTCTGAGGAATGACAGTTGGGTGTTTGAATGTGCTCTGGAAAGATGAACGGCTGAGCCTGCCTCCGACCTTAAGCACACCCTCTGTGTCCAGGAAAGGGTCTAGGTGGTGCAGCTTGCTGTGTCTTGGTAGCCGATGTCCTTTGCTTAGTAGCTTTATCTCATCTCCGTATGCTTGGCTTTGTATGTCCTTGATGATGAGTCTCTCTGAACTTTGTCTTTCATCAACTGTTGAGAGGTCACATGATTTGACTTTTCTTGCACACCGCAGGAGACGCGCCACTGCCTTGATGGCCTGAGACCAGGATGAAAACTTGTTCAGTCGGTCTACAAGGCTGACATGTTCTGAGCTCTTTGTCTGAAAGGTCTGAGCCTTTTTGACTTCTGGGTCACCGACGGGTAGTTCTGACGGCACCTCGGTTGGCATTTTTATCTCCTTTTTCCATAGAAAGCTAGGGCCAGTGAACCAATCAGAAGAGAGCAGCTCCTCTACTGTTTTCCCCCTGGATCAGGGAGCGAAATTAACTTTTTGACTCACCGGCCAGTGGCGGGTAGATGGGAAGAGTCTACCCGCCAAGCATATTTCTTACCTGCCAAACATTTTTTGATTAAAAAAATATATATATATATTTTATATAAAATTTTTTTTTTAAATAAAATATATATTATATAATCATACTTGTAGTTGTATTATCTGCGAGACATCGCCACCACGCAATAAGTCAAAATGCTTGCTATCTGCAAACAGCTCCACTGTCTGTGTGTATACTTGAGTAGCCTCCAGCTCCAGCAAGGATTCTCCGGCCCTGCAGCTAGACCCTATATTCAGCTAGACCCTACATTCAGCATGCAAGGATTCTCCGGCGATGCAGCTGGACCCTATTTATAACGTTATGGTTATTTTGTCAAATCACATTCAACATGCCCTCAGCTAGAATACGCATTCAATCAATGTTATAAGACATTGATATCAGGAGCTATCTGTAGCTACTGCTAGCCCGGTAGATAACGTTAAGACAATTTAGTTTACTGGGACAGTTCGATCTAACGTGAGCTAGCTAACACGAGCTAACGGGGGAACGGAGGTATTATGCACTCGAGTCGACTATTGCTGGAGCATTTGTTGATATCAGCAGCTATCAGTAGCTAGCCAGCTAGATACCGTTAGACAATGCCTCGTCATGTATTAAACTAAAAGTGAATAGTTGACGGTAGCCCATGGAGGTCCGCTCTTCTAGTGCAGACTGCCTGTGTTGACATGAGCACTGCGAGCAGAAGCCCTTAGCCAATAGTATCCCGCTGCAGGGCTGGGCGGATATGACTCGTTGCCACGTTTTTTTTCAAAATAAGAGTATCATACGAACCTAATTCTTGCTAACTGCCGGAGCCATCGATATTATGACTGGAGATGCGCTTGGGGCGGAAATGAGACCCGCACAGATTTTCAAAATAAGAGTATCGTTATGAACTTGATTGATTACACGCCACACGGCGGGCAGCCCTCTAAGTGTCAAGCGCCAAAGGTAAAAACAGACCGCCCCTGGCGGGCGGCGGGCTTTAGTTTCGGTCCCTGCCCTGGATGCATAGTCTGCTGGGTTTTCATCAGTAGGTACGTGAAACCACTGCTTGGAGTCTGAGTCATGACGGATTTTCTGCACCCTGTTTGCCACAACGGTGTGAAAGCGGCGAGCTTCATTATTAATGTAGCCTAACACAACCTTTGAATCCGTCCAAAAGAACTCTTCTACATTACAGTATCCTAATTCTTCTTTGAGCATATTGCTCACAGTGACTGAGACAACTGCTGCGGTAAGTTCTAACCTGGGTATTGTTGTGACCTTCAGCGGCGAGACGTGCGCTTTCCCCATAAGAAGAGCACAGTGAATGTTTCCTCTTTCATTCTTCAGTCTCATGTAAGTGCATTGGCCATAGCCTGTGGTGCTGGCGTCTGAGAAATTATGTAGTTGTGTTTTGATCACCTTTCCAAAGCCAGCTGGCTGGTAGCAGCGAGCTACGTGTATCCTTTCCATCTTGGCAAGGTCATCTTTCCATTTCTCCCACCGTGGCTTCAGTTGCTCTGGAATCGGGTCATCCCATCCTGTTCCTTGATGGCACATTTCCTGGAGAATCTTCTTTCCATTGAGGACGTAGGGAGCTACGAAGCCCAGCGGGTCGTATATGGAGGCGACAGATGACAGGATGCCACGCCGTGTCGCTGGCTGGTTCTTTGATGTGACTTTAAAGGTGAAACAGTCACTCTCGACATTCCAGTTTATTCCCAATGCTCTTTCTAGGGCTGTGTCTTTGAATGTGAGATTCTTTGCCTTAATGTCTGTGGCGAGTTCTGTTGAGGGAATGCTCTGGAGAACAGCACAGTTGTTCGACACAAATTTGTGGAGGCGTAAACCTCTCTCTGCACACAGCTCACGTGCCTCTTTTGCCATTTGAATGGCCTTTTCAACAGACTCAACACTGGCAACACCGTCGTCTACATAAGTCTCTGGTAATGAACTGAGACCCTAATGGGTGTGTGGGACTGTGTTCTTTGGCGAGCTGCTTCAATCCGTAGTTTGCACACCCTGGTGAAGATACAGCTCCAAAAAGATGGACCTTCATCCTGTATTCTTGAGGTGGGGTGCTTAGGTTGCCGTTCTCCCACCAAAGGAAGCGTAGGTAGTCACGGTCCCTCTCTGAGACGTGAAACTGATGAAACATCTTTTCTATGTCACACATCAGTGCAATGCCATGCTGACGGAAACGAATCAGTACACCTGTGAGATTGTTGATCATGTCTGGGCCTGCGAGAAGGTGTTCATTTAGGCTACTTCCCTTGTACTTTGCCGAGCAGTCGAACACTACTCTCAGCTGCTCAGGCTTTTGGGGGTGATATACACCATGGTGAGGTATGTACCATTTTTCTCCATTGGTGCCTTCAGTACGTACCTCCTCTACGTCACCCCTGTCGATGATGTCCTTCATGTAGTTGGTGTAGTCCTTCTTGTAACTTTCATTTCCATCGAACTTCCTTTTCAGGTGACTGAGCCTCACAGCAGCAAGTTGCTTGTTATCTGGTAAGCATGGCCTCTCTCTGAAGGGGAGTGGCATCTCGTAATGTCCATGTTTGTTTATCTTTATGTTTTCCTTCAATTTGTCTAGAAAGATCAAATCCTCTTGAGAGACCATTTTGTCGTTTCCCTGAGTGTCTCTGAAATCCGTTTCAAGGATTCTGATTGCATCCATTGGAGTCACTGCAGGCATCTCCTTCACGGTTACTCTGTGACAGTGACCGGTTGACAGTTGTGGAGAGTGTGGTGTTGAACAGCCAACAATACTCCACCCTAAGTCTGTGAGAATGGCAAAGGGTTCATCATCTGTTCCTGTTATGACCCGCCTGGGTACAAGACTTCTTGGACAATTGTAGCCTATCAGTAGCCCCACTTCACAACTGAGGAGAGGCGGTATTTGGTCTGCGATCGCTGTGAGGTGGTGCCATCTTTTGGCCGTTTCGTGTGTTGGTATGTGTTCTCTATTTACAGGTATGCAGTCTTTGGTGTAAGCAGGAGGCAGATTGATGTGCTCAATGGAGTTGAATCCTCTCACACGCAGGCCAGATGTCCGCTCACTTTTAAAGACCATATTTTCACCCATCATGGTAGTGAGTTTCAGTTTGACTGGGCAAGTAGTCAGCTGTAGTTCTTTACATAGATCTTGCTCGATGAATGTTGTGTCGCTTTGTGTATCTAACAGAGCGTACACAAGTTTTTCTGTGGATGGATTCTCATCTTTAGACACCCACACCGGCACGATCATGGAGCTGTTTTCTGACTGACCTTGACTGGTGACGTTGAGGGACAGAGCAGGTGTTGGTTCCATTTCACTGCGTCGTGATGAATTCTCCCTTTTTGCTCTTTCATTGTAGCTGTCATTGTGAAGACAGGTGGGATGTCGTCCTTTGCATGAGTCACATGTGTGGCGATGCCGGCACTCCTTAGCGCTGTGACCAGGCTTAAGACATCCATAACACAGTCTTTTCTCTTTGACGTACGTCCTTCTGTGTTCCAGTTGCATTTTCATGAAGTCTGGACATTTGCAAAGCTGGTGACTGATATCCTGACATAGTATGCAGGGCTGTACAGTGCGATGATATCGTCGCGAATTGCCCCTTTAATTGGCCGTTGCGATTGGTAAATATTATCTGGGGGCGGGCTTGCGAGTAGTGCTTTCAAGCCTTGGATTCGCATTTCACTCCTAAATTATCCAAGGCGTGTGATGACGCGATGACGTCACTCACGCGAGCTGAGCAGTGAGCACTCAGCAGGTATGATCAGCGAGCTGCGGCGTCTGCTCCTCCTCAGCGCTCTCGCACCCGTGGCTGTTGTAAACACTGGGACCTCGGTGAGCCTGCCAGCCGGCTAGCTACTGATAGCTATCAACAAATGCTCCAGTAAGTCTAGTAGTGCATGATAGCTTGCGTTAGCTTACTGTTCAAAACGAAACGTCCCATTAAACTAAATAGTTCAGATAGCTCCGTCCTGATATCAATGTCTTATAACACTGAGTCGATGCGTATTCGAGCTGAGGGCACGCTGTATAGTCAATAGGGACCTGCAGCGCCGGAGAATCCTGGCCGTAGCTGGAGGCTACAGTATAGGGCCCAGCTGCAGCTCCGGAGAATCCTGGCCGTAGCTGGAGGCTACTCAGTACACACAGACAGTGGAGCTGGTTGCATATAGCGAGCATTTAGACTTGTTGCGTGGTGGCGATGTCTCGCAGATAATACAACTACAAGTATGATTATATAATATATATATTTTATTAAAAAAAAATTATAAAGAATTTTTTTCTTTTTTTTTTTAATCAAAAACAATCGATATAAATAATGGTAAAATTGTTATTAAAAAATGTGCCCCTAAAAAATATTTTTTGCCCCTAAATTTCTCATTTAGGGGCAAGTGTGCCCCTAGTGAAAAAGCTTAGCGTACAGCCCTGGTATGCAAGGGGTCTTGATCCTTTCTTTTGTTGTTGTCTGTTGATTATTTTCCACTACTGTTTGTGTGTTGAAAGCGCTAGCTTTGTTTCCTTTGCTTACCCTTGTGTTCAGTCTGTCTTGATTGGATTCAGCTGAATGGAGAGCAAAGAAGGAGGTGATTGGATTGCAGGCAGTTTCAGCCTCCATAGACATGAACTTGGCGAAGTCTTCAAAGCTGGGAAAATCCTTTCCCTCCCTGAGACGCGCTGTCACCTGCCGGTTCCAACTTGAGGCCATCCACTCTGGCAGCTTCCGTATTAACTTTTGATTTTCCTCACAGTCGTTTAGGATATTTAAACCCTTTACATGGGGCATGGCCTGCACACAGGCGTTTAAGTAATCTGAGAAGGTCCTCAGCCCTTCCGCATCCTTATGCTGTATTTTTGGCCAGGTGGATAGCTTTTCTCTAAAGGCCCTTTGAATGATGAAAGGTTGGCCGTACCTCTGGTTGAGCTTGCTCCAAGCGTCACCGTACGCTTCGCTGTCGCTGCGATAGAATGTCCCTTCTAGGCATTTGTTAGCTGCGCCACCTACATATCTCTTTAGGTAGTGCAGCTTGTCGGCAGGGGAAATGTTTTTACCATCTATGAGAAACATAAATGAAGACTTCCATTCAACAAAGTCAATTGGATTGCCATTAAACACGGTAGGCTCCGGCATTGGAAGTCTGTTAATAGCAATGCTGTCCTGGATAGCCTGTGCTAGGCAAATTACATCAACAGGAGGAGATGGAGGGGCAGCTATGCGAGGGTGCATTGTTGCAGGGGGGTTGGAGCTGAATGGCAGAGAGACATGGGCAGACCGAACATCAGACTCCTCTTTCACTTCTCTGTCGTAAACTTCAAATCTTGCTTGGGCAGCCTTTAAGTCTTTTTCAACTTGTAATCTTTCCAATTCTGCCTTGTGTTCATCCAATTCCTTCCTGTGTTCTTCCTCTAAAGCTCTGATTTTTTCCTTTTGTCTCTTTTCCTCCAATAGCATCTTATATTCAGCCTCCTTTGCAGCTAACTCTGCCGCTGCTTCTGCTCGCTTGACTGTAACATTTGAGTGTGTGGAATAATGACTGCCAGACAGTTCTGAAGCAGAGGAACTAAAAATGGACCGGGCATAGTGAGGCTTACTTAGCTCACGCAAGCGCTGTCCTTCATGTTCTGCATCGTATTCTCCATTTACACCAGTCAGTCTCTCATTCAGTATTTTGACAATGTCACTCGTTACTGCTGCACAAGCATCAACTTTGCGCCTTAGCTCAGTGTCAGGCGTGCCGTGGACTCTCAGTTCATCATATAATTTCATGATGTCAAATTTCCTTTTTTCCAAATTGTCTGCAAGGTGTGCTAATTGATTATCTGTTTTGTCAGATTTTAGGTCTTGCCGTGTTTCACGTGCTTGGGCTTTCCACTGTTCATAAAGACTAAAAAGTCTCTTTTCCCGTTTGTTCTGTTCATCTTCACGGTAAACTAGCATTTTTTCCGTTGGGATTCGCACTCTTTCTGACAGCCTAACTAAATCTGCATCATTATCTTCCTCATAATCAGCAAGATTTGTTTTGTTTTGCAATGTTCCTTTTTTTTCTTGTCTGACAGCTTGTTCTGTTTCTGTTTCCTTGTCGCGCAAAATAGCACCAGATCCATCCATTGTTTTGTTTTGCAATGTCCCTTTTTTTTCTTGTCTGACAGCTTGTTCTGTGTCTGTTTCCTTGTCGCGCAAAATAGCACCAGATCCATCCATTGTTTTGACTTTTTCCGTTGCTCCCTTTATCACAACCGCTTCAACTCAACGCTGCTCATATCCCTTTTGTCCGTAAAAGTAGTCCTGTCCATCCATAAAAGTGTTCCTTTAGATCCGTAATGTACTTTTATTCATGGAGGTCGTCCTTTTCGTTGTAATCTCCGTTAAAGAGTAGACGGTTAGTAGTCCAGTCATTATATGAAAAAACCTAGGACAAATTGCAACAGTAGCAAACTCAACTGATTTTGTATCCTCATTATGTCCTTAGTGAGGGAAAAAAAGTCCCAAGGAATCCCATCATGGGAAAGTTTTGAAAACGACCTATATATATTCATATCGAAAAATGCCTGTTATAACATAGTGGTGAAAATTTTACTTTTAGATATCACTATAAAAACTCACAAGCTGATTACACACACAAAGACAAGAAAAAAAGTCAATCACAACTTCATTGAATTATTCTGTTTACTCATGCAAATCACACATTATCTTATTTGATATGCACCAATTAGCATACACGCCAGAACTAATCAAAACATTTGATAAAGAAATTTTTTTCTTCTTGGAATATTAGTAGATAGGCTCTGTGGAGCTCAGTCCACGAGGATGGGGCTCAAGGGTTTATGTCCGTGGGGATAGGTCCATGGAGATGGGGGTTTTTATAATAGGCGGAAACTACATATTTGTACAGCATGCAAAACACTACATGATTCTTGCACAAAACTACATGGGCTTAACATAAATTTGGTATGTCTGTATAGGGGAGGCTTGTAGGTACCCATGTAACCCATTTCCATTAACATATATTGAGGTAGAAGGCCAAGGGACCATTTGAAAAATGGTGATGGCCATATTTCCCTCCCCAAATAATCGTCTTAACTTTGAATAATTAGGTATGTAGCCCCCTTTCCAATGAGGGAACATGACATGGTTGGTCTCATTGGAAACCCGAGGTTGTCTAGAATCAAATGGTATCTTTACTTTTGAGCTACCTCAAAATTTGAACGCGTCACAATCTCTGAAAGACAGTGTCGTCAGTGATCCTGCCAGCAATCAAGTACATTGAAAAAAAACACATTTCCCATGATGGGATTCCTTGGGACTTTTTTTCTCTCACTAAAGACATATTGAGGATACAAAATCAGTTGAGTTTGCTAATGTTGCAATTTGTCTTAGGTTTAGCCTAATTCTGGCCTATAATGACTGGACTATAGTTGTAATCTCGTTAGAGAGCAGACAGTTGATTGCCGGTTGGAGAGGTGAATCTCTTACTGTAACGGATCCCCGTATATTGAGTGGCTTATAAACGTACTGATGGTATAATCACTGTTTTATTTATCCTTTTACATTGTATTACATTTCCTTTTAAAACAATAACATTCCCACCGTAAGAGATATGGCCTCATACGGGTCCATTCAAACTTGTTGCGTATTCCTTCTCTCGCAATGCACTGTCAAACTGTCAACAAAAGCCTGTGACAGCGACCGGAAAACACTGCCTCGCGACATGGATTTACATAAATTAAAGTCACACACACACAGGCTTCTATCAATTCTAATAACAAAAAGGTCCTGGATATTCATATTATATATAAATGTAAATGTAAATATTCCTAAACACAAATATTACACAGGTAATTACTCAAAAAATTATAAACCATTCTTGGGGTTATTTACACTATTGTTTAAATACTGAGTCGTTCTTAAATGAAGAGATACTAAATATCTAACACATGGTAGCTGCAGCTATTTGGGACATGGAGCTTTGTCCCAAACACACACACCCACACACTGTTGTCTCCAATAGTATGCAGCTGCAGAACGTCAGACCGCAGCGCTTACAAGCCCTGCGCTTACAAGCCCCGCACATAGCAACCCCTCGCTTCCATTGGCTGATTTTGGTCACGTGATTTGGGTCCCACCCAATGGCTGAGGTCCCCCGCGCTTAGATACCCCTCGCTTCCATTGGCTGATTTGGGTCACGTTGCACTGCGGGATTGATTGATTGATTGATTGAAAACTTTATTAACAGATTGCCGTATGATTTGGGTCACGTTGCACTGCGGGATTGATTGATTGATTGATTGATTGATTGATTGATTGATTGATTGAAAACTTTATTAACAGATTGCCGAATGGGTACACGTGACCACCACAGGCCCTGATTGATTGATTGAAAACTTTATTAACAGATTGTAGAATGGGTACACGTGACCTGACCGATTGATTGATTGATTGATTGATTGATTGATTGAAAACTTTATTAACAGATTGCAGAATGGGTACAGTGACCGATTGATTGATTGATTGATTGATTGATTGATTGAAAACTTTATTAACAGATTGTATAATATGGGTACAGTGACCGATTGATTGATTGATTGATTGATTTATTGATTGATTGATTGATTGATTGAAAACTTTATTAACAGATTGCAGAATGCAGTACAGCTCAATACACACAATTGTTAAGGGGATGCAGACCATGCAGTACTGTTACATTTGTGACATACAGTAAATATATACAAGGGGGAGGGAACTGTACATTTATGATGAATTGAAAATGGGGGACCCTGATGTAAACAAGACGGAAGTCTTTCTCTGGTCTGCATCCCCTTAACAATTGTGTGTATTGAGCTGTACTGCAGATATATTTCAATTGCCTTACTTATTTACATAAGTATTATAGGCCTACAGCAGTATTGTACAGACAGTCTGTGTGAAGTCTGTGTGGTTATCCAGCTGCACAAAGGCAGAGCAAGAGGCTCTACAGAGGGTGGTGAAGGCGGCAGGCAGGATTGTCGGGACTCCTCTATCAAACATCACCTCCGTCTTCACCTCCCGCTGCCTCCACCGCTCCAAGTGTATCATCAAGGACCAGTCTCACCCAGCACATCACCTCTTTCAGCTCCTTCCCCCAGGGAGGAGATACCGGCCCATACATGCCAAGAGTTCAAGATTTAAGAACAGCTTTTTCCCCCAAGCAGTCAGACTGTTAAACGCTCATTGACTGTCCTCTCACGTGCACCATGCACTTACCTGGACTTGATAATCACTGTTACCACTCATCATGCACTTTATTTAAAATATTCTGTTATGTACAGTGTTATATGTGTTATGTGTTTCATGTATATATTGTACTACGGTCTGTGGGAGCTCCCCTGAAATTTCACTCACGGTCATATAAGAGTTTTAATGTAGAAGGTTTTATTAATGAAATGTTGGGTATAAACTGGGAGGAGGTATGTTGTGAGGATGACCCAGAGGTTGCACTGGACTTATTTATGTCAGAAACAAATCAGCCCCATGGATAGATAGTAGCTTTTAATGAATTTTAATGAATGAGAGAGACATACTGTAGCCAAAAAAGCATTAGTGTGTTCCAGTTCTGCAGATGACAGACAAAAGTACCGTTCCTTACGTAATCAAGTCACAAAGTTAAATAAGGTGAGAAAAAGGGAATATTTTAAACCATGGTTATATGATGTGAGAAATGATGGTAAAAATCTATGGAATGTTTTAAATCAAATTATGGGTAGAAAATCCAATGTCTGTACACCTTTTGTTGAGTCATATGGAATTGTCCTAACCAAACCATGTGATATTGCCAACCATTTTAATGATTTTTATGCAAGTAAGATATCTCAGCTCAGGCAGGGAATGCACATCTCAAACAATACAAAATCAAATGACATAATTAAGAATATCATAATGAAAGATAAAGGGTGTACATTTGATTTTCAACAGGTTGAGGTTAGTGATATTGAAAGGTTACTCCAGGCTCTACCTGACAGCAAGTTAGCTGGCACAGACAACTTGGATAGTAAATTATTGAGAATTACTGCTACGATCATAGCAAGTCCAGTGTCATATTATTAATAGATGTAGTATACAAGTGGGACTATGTCCAAAGAGATGGAAGGAGGCTAAGGTTACTCCTTTACCCAAAGACTGTGTTGAAAGATGCGCCCATTTTGTTTATAAACTTTATATCTGTTAGTGTTCTTCTTCACTTAGTTTCACGTAATGTTTTGGTTGCACAAATCACGTGACCCAAATCAGCCAATGGAAGCGAGCGGCCGGAGGACCTCAGCCATTGGGTCCCCAAATCACGTGACCCAAATCAGCCAATGGAAGCGAGGGGTATCTAAACGCGGGGGACCTCAGCCATTGGGTGGGACCCAAATCACGTGACCAAAATCAGCCAATGGAAGCGAGGGGTCGCTATGTGCGGGGCTTGTAAGCGCGGGGCTTGTAAGCGCTGCGGTCTGACGTGCTGCAGCTGGAAGCATCTCGTTGTCACCGAAAGGGCACGCAGATTGTATCTACTGTGCATGGGCGTTTTCGCAACAACGGCTCCGTGAAGGCTACACGACTGTTGTCGGCGAGTTTTTGGCGCTGCTCAAAAACGGAAAACACAATTTAGCGTTTCAGTAGGGGCCACAACGTATCCACCAAAAAACGCATTTCTGTGTAAAAGGGACATGAAACGTATTTAAAAACTTATAAAAACGAGCACAAAAACACTGTGTGTAACAAGCACCTTAGACTGACTCACACGCAGCCTCGTAAAACGTATTGAAGATGTGAAGGCTATATGGAATCTTCTTTGACACAAACACACGACACAATAGCCTACTCAGGCCATGGTTAGACTAGTGTATTCCTGGCGTTTTTTTATACGTTTTTGACGACGTTTGATGTCCCTATTACACAGAAATGCGTTTTTTGGCGTTTTTTGTGGATACGGCTGAAACGCAAAATTGTGTTTGCGTTTGGAGATACGCAAAAAAAACGAATCGACAACAGCGTGTAGTCAGCACGCTAGCCGTTGTTGCGAAAACGCCCATGCGCAGTAGATACCATCTGCGTGTAGGGCTGTCTTAAATGCTTCGAAGCTTCGAACGTTCGATTCGATGGCACAAGCTTCGAACATAAAAAAAAAAATCGAAGTTAAAAAAAAATAAAAAAAAATCAAAAAATAAATCAAAAAAAAATTTTTTTTACTTCGATTTGTGTGTGTGTGTAGGTGTGTGTGTGTGTGTGTGTGTGTGTGTGTGTGTGTGTGTGTGTGTGTGTGTGTGTGTGTGTGTGTGTGTGTGTGTGTGTGTGTGTGTGTGTGTGTGTGTGTGAACTACCCATCCCAGTTAGGACAGCCGAATCCCGTCCAATCTTTCGCCGTCGACTAAAGACTCACTTCTTCAACCATTATCTGAAATGATATATAAAAAAAAAAAAAAAAAATCTAACCGTGACTAACCTTACTGTCATGCACTTGTCCTAATAAACCTACACTGTAACACGCAACACTTTGATGAACATTGTTACTCAGCTGATAGAGTTGTACCCTTCTTGCTGTCTTGTCGTACAGAACTTGTAAGTCGCTTTGGATAAAAGCGTCAGCTAAATGACTAAGTGTGTGTGTGTGTGTGTGTGTGTGTGTGTGTGTGTGTGTGTGTGTGTGTGTGTGTGTGTGTGTGTGTGTGTGTGTGTGTGTGTGTGTGTGTGTGTGTGTGTGTGTGTGTGTGTGTAGGTGTGTGTGTGTGTGCGCGCACCTTGTAGAATTCCACACATAAGAAAGAAAGATACTGGGATGAATAAACAAAATAGGAAATAAAATGTAGAAATGCATGCAATACATAAATAAATATGAATCTCCATATATGAAATATAACATTTAGATAAGGTGCTACTGAGATGTTTTGGTGAGTTCTTTGTTTTTTTGTGGAAGTTGCCCTTCTTAAAAATGCATGAACATTCACTGATAATTGGTCTGTAGTGGAGTCTACAAGGTCTACATTGCCGGACCATGTAGAATCCGGACCTTGTAGACTGACATAATTCTGTGCATAGTTTAGTCTACACAGGCCATATTTCAAATAATCAAAATCTTACTTCATTCATCTTAAACATTCTTGATTTGGGGGATTGGTAGTTCCCATGGAATCTGAAGTTGTTCAAACGACAACAGCGATCCACCTTG
Organism: Notolepis coatsorum; assembly: GCF_963971535.1. Classification (NCBI taxonomy): domain Eukaryota; kingdom Metazoa; phylum Chordata; class Actinopteri; order Aulopiformes; family Paralepididae; genus Notolepis; species Notolepis coatsorum. Next base: position 62,480,094 of record NC_140177.1, on the reverse strand, counting down.
AATTAAATCACACAGCCGAGTGAAACCTTGTTGGATGCGTCAGTCACGAAAGGGGCTACTTAATTAATTAATCCAACCCACTTTATTTATAGAGCACATTTAAAAACAACAACGTTTACGAAAGTGCTGTACAAGTCCCACAACATAAGATAAAAAAATAAAATAAAAATATTAAAAAAGAAATATTAAAAAAAAAAAAAAAAAATTCGAAGCTTCGAATTAAAATCGAAGCTCGGCCCCGAAGCTTCGATTGCCAAAAAAAGCTTCGAAGGTCAGCCCTATCTGCGTGCCCTTCCGGTGACAACAGTGTGTGTGTTTGGGACATAGCTCCGTGTCCCGAATAGCTTCAGCTACCATGTGTTGTCAAGTTATTGTTATAAGGACCCCAGTCCAAGCTACAACAGTCAGGGTTCCCACGCTTGCCTTGAATTTTTTTTCCATACTACCTCCTGATTTTCCAGGTACCATATTAAGTGATGATCTATAGGCCCCTGAAGTTTTCCGCCCCCATCCGCGCCCCCCCTCCCCTCACACACACAACCCCCTAGGACACCTGACTACTTACTTGATTTAAAAGATGTACCAGTCAAGTCTACATTGTAAATGCTTAGAGATTATGTCTTATTGATAATATCAATGCATGAAATAATGCAACAAGCTGTAGATGAACAACAATTTATTGAACTGGAACACATGAGCACTGGGATTGATATATGTTCTCTCTTCCACTCCTCTCCTATCTCATCCTGTCCTCCTCTCCACACCTCCCCTCGTGTCCGCTCCTGTCTTCCTACTCTTCTCAACTCCTCGTAATCATAATCGAAATTAATCGTTGTGAGGTTGCATCGTTTCACCCCTACTACTCTTACTCTGTAAAAGCGTTTGTAAAAGCTTTTGTAAATCAAACTGGTTATCGTTATGAGAGCTAACCAGGGGCGGATTTAGGATTATAGGAGATCCGGGGCTTAGCCCAGATAGGTGCCCGCCTTTTTATTTTTTTTTATCTTTTTTTTTCAAACATTTTATTTTTTTTTGCAGGCAAGCGGCAGATTTTTTTTGAATTTAATTAACCTGTACGTGCAATTTCCTGCAATATAGAGCCTTCAATCTTGACCAATAAAGCTGCTCTTTTCACTATAAAACTCAGTTAACTATAACGTAGTTATGGTTAGATTTATATATTGGGGGGGGGGGTATATCATATTTTTCATATGATCAAAAAGTGGTGGAGCAAGAGCATACCTTTGCTCCCCCAAGTTCAATAGTGGGAGAGCAGAGATGCTCCGAATGCTCTTATGGCCAGGCGTCTATGATTCACTGATACAAAGTAAAATAGTGCAGTGCAATAAAATAGTTAGTAAAATAGAATAAAATAATGCAATAGTGCATTGCAATAAAATAGTTATCATCGTATTTTTTCGGGAGGCCGGTAAGGAGTGCATTACAGTAGTCGAGTTGGCTTGAAATAAAGGCATGGATCTGGTTTTCAGCGTCCTTTTGATTTATAAATGCTATGTTTCTAAGGTGGAAGAATTAAGTTTTTGTCAATTTGTTGATTGTGATTTAAAGCTTAGGTCTGAGTCTACCATGACACCAAGACTTAACTCACTCAAATACAGTTAGCAGCTGGATAGACCACAGATGGAAATTAGCTTCTGCTAAATCTGGTGCAAACATATTTTCATGTAACAATGATGAATTGTCAGATTTTTTTTTTTTTTTTTTTTAATAGATTCAGGGCTTTTCAGAAAACATTCGGGGCTTGAGCCCAAGTAGCCACCCCCTAGCCCCGCCCCTGGAGCTAACGTTGGCTAGCTAACTAAACGTCGAGCAGGCAGGCCAAGGTACGGTGGAGCGTCCTACTCAGGACGGGCGGTCATACCGGCCGTCGAAAACCGCGGCCTACCAGTGCTCCAACTCAAAAAAAAAAAAAAAAAAAAAATCCAATATACCATATAGGATGCCAAGAAAGGCAAGAGCATGCTCTACAACATGGGATCATCCATTTCTATCTACAGTAAAAGCTGTTCACGTGTAAAGGGTTTTTATAAACTCATGTTAATTCTGTGCTCAATAGTTACATTTTATTACACATCATCCAATAAAATTTTCCAGGACAACTGTTTCTATTTCCATGTAATTGGTCACTTTTGCTCAGTTTCCATGCCTTTCCATACCTGGAAAATGAATCCCATGAATCCCATGTTTTCCAGGTCCGTGGGAACCCTGAGTCTGCATTCCCTTAACAATTGTTTGTATTGAGCCGTATTGTATTGTACCCATATGCAATATGTTAAATAAAGTTGACATCCATTCATTCTGCTAGCATTACCGATTGCATGAGCAGCTGGCTAACGTGAGCTATCAGGATTCAGACCCTGTTAGCTCAGAGCTCCTCTTTCAACTTTACCCTAACATTCAACAAGCATTAAACAAAATGGCCCAGTCATCTATTCACCTTTGTTTAATACACACAGCGTTGTCTCTAATGTTATCTAACTACTGATAGCTCGCGATATCATCAGTTTGGTGCTGGCTAAGTAGCGTGAGCTAACGTTAGCTTCTAGCCACAATGCTATATTGTTATAATGGCATACTCTAGTGATGTGACGTTTGAAGCGAGGCTCCGGAGCTTGTGTCAAGCAATCCAGCTTTTTTTAAGTGGAGCCTGTATCGAAGCGCGTATCAGGTGACGTACTGATGACGTCCGAAGCCTCGGTCCGGGGGGTACCGCCCCCGAAGCCCCACTCCGCGTCACTGATTCAGGAAATGGCTTCCGGGTTGGTGCGCAACGCGTCTCCAACACGGGATCATCCCTATGTTCCCCGGAACATCCCCGCAACACAAGTGTAGACATAGGAATTCATTACGAGTTTCTTTGCGTTGGAGAATCCCGTGGAGTACTGGGAAAGACAAATAAATGTGTATCCTAATAATCCCAACATATATATAACAGATGGTAGCGCGAGGCACTGTCAGTCACGATGGACTTCAAGCGTTGTGAAGTGACTGGCGAGTAGCGGTACTGCGAGTTAAACTCACTCCACTTAAAAAGACACACTTTACACGTCATGAAGAGTGAATTCACCTTGGTGTAGCGGTCTGTGCTGTCACCTGTCGCCCGTGTCACGGCAGACCCGGGTTCTAAACTCCCTCGGGGCATCGAAGAAAGTTAAACACAACGCAAAAAAGGTGACCATATGATATCATCTCCGTTAAATATAAACTTGCTGTAATGTCTAACTTGCTGTGCCTAATCTGATCACATCTGTATGATCCAAATGCAGGATGGCATGTCGATTTTGAGTTGCTTTTTCTGAATAAAAATGAATGAAGCAAGCACTTGTCCCTGCCATCATTCTGTTAGAAAAACACACTATATTAAATTATAGAATGTTGTAGTAACACAAGCACTTTCTCCTCTGTCCCTGCCATCATTCTGTTAGAAAAACAGACACATTATTATTTGTTTATTGGCATCATCATCACTCTGCCTGTTCTACATTTATTGTCCACTTGATGGCATAGTAGAGCAAATGCACCATGAAGCTTCGACACATGTGTGGTACTATTGGATGGAAAGCCTCAATGCTTCATGAAGCTTCAGCTCGCCATCACTAGCATACTCCATTGACGTTAGCATGCAGCTAACAATGCTACCGATCGTTTTTTAGACTAAACTATCCGCTCTGGGTGGTCACTTGTGTTGATGTTAGTTTTGTTTCATCAACAAATGACAGGCAGAACACACAGTGAATGTATCCGTTTTGTTTATTGCACTTTTATTAGGCTTTGCTGAAAAATAATTGCTGCATTGAGTAAATAGGCAAGATGGTGGGGCATAGGCGCCTGCCTTATTGACATTTTCTTTGCTGGAGCTTCCAGGAAGTGTATAGACCACTACACTTCCGCGTTACATTGAAATCAAGGAGGAGATTGCGGGGGGGTCAAATGAATGGATGTGGACGAGAGCCGTGATGGAAGTGGTTGCCGATACGGCTGTGGGGGTGCTAGAGACATGATCGAATAGACGTTTATGCGCCTCGCTCTCCTGAACACGGCGTGACCCATAACTAATCGATCAGAACTAAATCGGCAGAGAAAAGGCCCATTTTAAAGCACCTATTCCGCTTGGACATGCGCAGAGTGCCCATGGAGTCTGGACGACGCGAGATGACGCTCGAATGAATGTGGACCGTTCTATCAGAGGGGGGATCTTCGGTGGCCAGCCGAACAGGATAATGAAAAAATGATCCCACTAAATGGCCAGACGTGTCTTATGGCGACATCTACAATTACCTCATTGAGTCTCCAGGTAGACTAATGTTTATATTTAAGTGCAGCGGTCTGTAGCCACTTACATGACCATCGAAGCTCCCCCCTCTGATGGAACAGTCCACATTCATTCGAGCGTCATCTCGCGTCGTCCAGACTCCATGGGCACTCTGCGCATGTCCAAGCGGAATAGGTGCTTTAAAATGGGCTTTTTCTCTGCCGATTTAGTTCTGATCGATTAGTTATGGGTCACGCCGTGTTCAGGAGAGCGAGGCGCATAAACGTCTATTCGATCATGTCTCTAGCACCCCCACAGCCGTATCGGCAACCACTTACATCACGGCTCTCGTCCACATTCATTCATATGCACCCCCGCAATCTCCTCCCTGATTTCAGAATCCCGGAAGTGTTACGGTGGTCTATTGGCACATTCAGTTCTGATTGGTTGAAATTGCCTTCATGTTTGCCACCTACTGCCACCTACTGCTTTGGCAGTGTACTACATCAGTGTGCTCGGGTGACAAAAACGAAAAAAAACGAAAGTGTGACTCGAGGCGCACGACGTCGCGGCGATACGCATATGAAAACAATACGAAGATGATACGAAAGGTGTAACCGCCGCCTGAGTCACTATGAAAACAGAAATCAGATTTCGAGCAGAGCAACATAATGAAAGCACAACAGAACAGGGCAGCAGCGACCCCACACCAGCAAATAATAAACATAAGACTCACCACTTAGCTGTTGACGTCAGCATAGTGTTGTCAAAAATATCGAAGTATCGATAAATATCGATACTGAATATTTAAAACAGTTACGATACTCATTTCCCGAAATACCGATACTTTCTGTAGTATCGGTACCCGCTGGCAGTGTTCTACCGGAAGTTTGTTGACACGCTGTTCAGAGCACGCTTGCCCCTCCAGCTGTTCAGAGCACGCTTCCCCCTCCAGCCCTCCCCCTCACAGAGCGAGCCGTCGGCGTCTTCACTCTTCAGTAAACATTTTAGCTGAGTGAACTAAGATGGCAGATGCAGCGCCTCCACAACTTAAAGATAAAGAAAACAGCAGAAGTGCTGTTTGGAAGTACTTCGGTTTTGAAGTAAACACAGAAGGGAAAGTTAAAGATGTCACAATGCCCATTTGCAAGCGGTGTTACAGGGCAGTGCCAACGAAAGGTGCCAACACCTCAAATATGGCAAAACACCTGAAGGACCGGCACGCGGATCTCCACAAAGAAATGAAAGAGGTTTGTGACTGAAGCATTAAACCACTAACTCTAGTTTAATACAAGATACGTTGTCTACTGATGGCGCATCATATCAACAGCTGATTCGTTGTACGTTACAGCTATTAGCTAACGTTAGATAGCTACTGCTAGTCGTTCCTCTGTTAGCTTATGCTAGCTAGCCGGCTACCGCATGGAAACGGAGTAAAATTACGTTTAAACGTTATGTCGAGGTCATACAATACTACACTCGACACGAGGTTGGTTAACGTTACCAGCCCCGGAGAAATCTCTCTCTCTCTCTCTCTCTCTCTCTCTCTCTCTCTCTCTCTCTCTCTCTCTCTCTCTCTCTCTCTCTCTCTCTCTCTCTCTCTCTCTCTCTCTCTCTCTGAGGTTAACGTTACCAGCCCCGGAGAAATCTCTCTCTCTAATGAAAATTGTTGTAGTCATATATTTTAGTCTTATTAACTAAAATATTTTAACCAAATAAAAAGCAGCAGCACTATTGCATAACTAAGTCATGTTTGCTATGTATTTCTTTCTTTAGAGAGAAACAACGGGTTTTAAAAGTCTTATATTTCTCTTTTCTTATAGTACCAGAGAGAAGCTGAGGAGAATCGACCAGCAACAGCACAGCAGCCTACCCTACCAGCATTACTTGAACAACAAAGGAAGTATCATGCTAACTCAAAGGAAGCCAAGAAACTTAACAGGGCTGTAGCAGAGTACATATGCATGGATCAGGTCCCTGTCTATACTGTTGAGAAACATGGGTTCAGACAACTGCTTGGACAGTTAAATAACAAGTATTCCCTTCCTTCACGGAACCACTTCATGTCAACTGAAATCCCTGCCCTATATAATGAAACAAAAGACAAAATCATGGAGAGCCTTAGGGGGAAACCCTTATTTTCATGCACCACTGACTTGTGGACCAGCAGGGCCACGTCCACATTCATGGCAGTAACTCTGCAGTTTATTACAGAATCCTGGGACATGCAGAGCTGGTGTTTGGGCTGTGTTGGGCTGCACTCAGAGCACACGGGGGACAGTTTGAGAGAGGCGTTGGAGGAGATGGTACATGAAACATGGAAGCTGGACATGTCAAATATGGCTGGCAGTGGCATCACCACTGATAATGCCTCAAATAACAAGAAAGCATTTAAGCAGGACTTCACATGGGTCCCCTGCTTTGGGCACAACCTTCACCTAGCCATTAGCAAGGGTCTGGATATAGGCCGTGTGTCTGCAGCACTGTCGAGGCTGAGAAAGACAGTGTCTGCCTTCAGCAGGTCACCAAAGATGTCCCGACAGCTGAAGCAGAAGCAAAAAGAGTTGCAACTGCCTGAACACAAACTGATCCATGATGAGCCGACACGCTGGGACTCAGCGTATCAAATGGTGGCGAGATTTCTGGAACAGCAGCAAGCGGTCTGTTCAGTTCTAGCCGACGATCGGAAGAAATGGCACCTCATGCCTAAAGATTCAGACATTACAATTCTTGAGACTGTAAAAGATATATTGAGCCCTGTCAGCTCTTTCACTGATGCCCTTAGTGGTGAAAAGCACACCACACTCTCCTCTGTCCTGCCCCTAATTTGGAAGTTATCTTCAACTTTGACCATTGAGGAAAATGACAGCCTCCTCAAATGTGAACTTAAAGAAAATATTGGTACAGATCTCAACGAACGATATAACGACGTCGACGGGGCTCTGCAGCTGGTGTTGAACACAGCCACGTTTCTCGACCCAAGGTTCAAGGACAGTTTTGTTATGTTAAGAGACGAGGTCAAACGAAATCTGATGGACACTCGCACTGAAACAGGAAGACAAACACCCGCTCCTCCTCCTCCATGTGCCACTGCCATGCAACCACTACCACTACCAGGCGTACCAGCGAAGAAAAGTAGAACGGATCTGAAGGGACTGTTAACCAGCATACAGGGGGAAAAGAAGGGTCAACATGGTGGTGGCGAGGATGCAGAGGACGCAGAGGCTGAACTAAAAAACGAGTTCACAATATATGAAAAGATGCCTGAACTCAGCGCAGGAGACGACCCACTCGCATGGTGGAGGACACATGAGAGAACTTTACCTCACCTTGCCCAGCTGGCGAAAAAGTATTTGTGCATCTCTGCTTCAAGCTCAGCTTCAGAACGTGTATTTAGTACGTCAGGGCTCATTTGCAGTCCAAGAAGGGCACGGCTTACAGAGGAGCACATTGACATGCTGGTGTTCCTAGCAAAAAATCTGAAAGTTGTAAAGAAACTTTAGGCTAGTACATTATTACACTACTTGCACCACCTTATGTGTGATTAGTCTGAGGCCGTTGAATAAGTGCACTACCTATTTAAAAAGAATTTAACTTGAAAATGCACTTTTTTTTTGTACTTGCACTTTAGTGCCTTTTGAATGTGTGCTTAATGCAAAAAAGTTTGAATTATTGTTTTAGTCATTCTGCTGTCTAAATGCCCTACCTCAAGAAGAATATTGTTTCATTTGCTAGTTGCTGGCTGCTACTTGAAAATGCATAAGATTGCAGTTTTTTTTTTTACTTGAGGCCTTTATATAAGGTATGATAAGGTATAAGTACTAAGTAGGTATTGTGCATCGTTCGGTTCGAGTCCTACAGTTATCAGTACCCCCATCGTTCCTGACGTTATCTGGACGCTTATCCAGGCTGGTCAGACCCCTAGTGGTGATTGCATCCGAGGAGCTCCGGGTCAAGAGCGACTGGACCTGTATATTGGATTACTCTACCCGACGACGGCGAGCCTTCCACGGCTCTTATGCTTTATGTGTATCACTAGGTAATGTAGAAGGTATGAGAAGGTGGTATGAGAAGGTATTAGAAGGTGGTATGAGAAGGTATTAGTAGGTGGTATGAAGGTATTAGAAGTTGGTATGAGAAGGTATTAGTAGGTGTAGGTGGTATGAGAAGGTATGAGAAGGTGGTATGAGAAGGTATTAGAAGGTGGTATGAGAAGGTATTAGTAGGTGGTATGAGAAGGTATGAGAAGGTGGTATGAGAAGGTATTAGTAGGTGTAATGAGAAGGTATTAGAAGGTATTAGAAGGTGGTATGAGAAGGTATTAGAAGGTGGTATGAGAAGGTATTAGTAGGTGTAATGAGAAGGTATTAGAAGGTGGTATGAGAAGGTATTAGTAGGTGGTATGAGAAGGTGGTATGAGAAGGTATTAGAAGGTTGTATGAGAAGGTATGAGAAGGTGGTATTAGTAGGTGTAATGGTATGAGAAGGTAATGCACTACCTAAGAAGAACTTGACTTGAAAATGCATAAGATTGCACTTTTTTCTTACCCTGCCTTTTGAATGTGTCCTTATTGTTTTCACTAATGCAAAAAAAAGTTTTAATTATTGTTTACTACTACTAGTACTAGTAATTTTGCTGTTGTGAAGTTATATATGTTACACATATAGCCCTCGCCCTGTTATCTTTATCAAAACTGTTACCAACTGTAATACAAACAGTTCAGTTTGTCAGGTACATGCAACACAGATTACAGTGAGTGTTTACATCTGTCTGCTTGAGAAAATACTATGTTCTAACTTCTGCATCTGCAATAAAAATGATTGAAGTGAGATGAACAGTTCTTTTTAAATGTGTGATCTAAAGATAAACAAAGGGTTTTAAAAGTGTTATATTTATCTTATCTTATAGTACCAGAGAGAAGCTGAGGAGAATCAACCAGCAACAAAAGCTAAATTTGTTTAAAAAAAAAAAAAAAATATATATATATATATAATTTTTTTTTTTTTTTTTTTTTATATCGAAATGGTATCGAAGTATCGATACTTTTCAAGGTATCGTATCGAAGTCGAAATTCCAGTATCGTGACAACACTACGTCAGCAACGCACAAAACTTCGCCAACGGCTACATACATCCAAGAACAAATTAAAACGTTCGCCAACTGGCTATATTCCAACACAACCAATGCCACTTCGGTCGGTTCATTTGTTCATCATCCATCATTTGCTTCATCACTGTTCTACTCCCCTCAGTTCTCCCTGCGCGCTGGCGCAAAAGAGAAAATGAAACTTAAGGAAAACGAAACTTAAGGTTATCCTACTAGACCAGTACCACCCAGCAAACCATCTCTTTCAACTGCTGCCCTCTGGTCGAAGGTACAGATCCATCCAGTCCGGAACCAGCAGACTGACCAACAGCCTCTACCCACGGGCTGTCAGGCTGCTCAATGACGAACATCAACTTGCCCCCCCCCCCGCATCCCACCCCCGGTGACATAACTCCCACTCCCACATTACAACAATAACTGTGAACCGGACTTGCATTGCTGCACTATACAATACTTCATCCTTTGCAAGTCAACGCCCCCCCCCCCCCTCCTTCCATCAACTCACTGGACTGAAATATTTATATTTATTAATTTATTTGCACAAGCACTAAATGCACTTGGGACAATGATGGTATGTTATATATTGGGACATTGGGACATTGATACTTTATTACTTTATTACTATATTACTATTATTATTGACATTATTATTTTGCACATGTTATATCTTATGTTGTATGCCAGTGGTGATGTTCCTAACAAATTTCGTTGTACCAACAATGACAAATAAAGATCTATTCTATTCTATTCTATTCTATTCTATTCTATTCTATAACCCTAGTTATATGAGTATAGAGAGCCTGCAATAAAAAAAATAAAAATAAAAAAAATAAATAAAAGACGGCGCTGCCCGGCCCGGCCGAGCCCGAATTATTTATTTAAAAACAAAGCCCTACCCAGCCCGAACCCGTCAGGTCGGGTAGGGCCCCGTCGGGCTCGGGCAGGGTTGCAGTGCATTCCCTACTAGCTAGCTAGCCAGTTCATAGCAAGCCTTTCTGTACATTTGCAGTCCTGTGGTTAAGTGGCTAATGTCAAGCTTAAATAGAAAGCTATAAGAGGTTTACATGTCAATCCTGTTGATTGGTCATCATGCCCATCCTGAGAGAGCCTCATGTTTCAACAACCAAGCATTCCATGATACTAGAGCCTAAAAAAAAAACACTGCCCCGTGTGAGGATCGAACTCACGACCTTCAGATTATGAGACTGACGCGCTGCCTACTGCGCTAACAAGGCACATGGCTATAGACTCAGTCAGTGTTTTTCAAAGACTGGGTCTGGACCCAGATGTGGGTCATGGGAAGAATTGAATGGACATTGAGCTTAGATGTTCACTGTGACATAATTTGGCCTAATGTGTTTGGTCAGTTGGCTGCTTGCAACTTATTATTATTATTTGTATAACACAAACAATTATAAAGTGCTTTACATAGCATACATGGGTCGTCAGAAGAATGAAATGGGTCTACAAATTAGCTCTGTATTATGTTATGTCACCAAATCCCTCCCAAAGCCCTTGCAATGTAGGGTTGGCTGAATAAAATACGGCAGGCTTGTAAGTTCGTAGTACGGATACACCAATAATGACAATTTTGGCCAATACTGATAATACATTTTCCATCATGGCCAGTAACTGATATTTACCAACATCTATATGATGTGGTCTATTTTTTTTATTTTTAAGTTACTACGGTAATTAAATGTTGTACATACTGAAATTGATAAAACACGAAAACACTGCAAAATAGAAAATAATCTGACTTTAATCGGACACAGGGCTCTAGACGACCTTTCTCAGTCAATTTGATATCTGATTCAATCACTTTTTTGCTGTACAGTAGCCTATTCAGGACCTTAACTGCATGCTATTTCTTTCTTTTATAGTCTTTATTTCTTTATCCTGAATTTCCCCAAGGGGATCAATAAAGGAATATCTTATCTTATTTTCAACTACGAGCAGTGGCTGACATTATAAGTGAACCCCATTGTAGAATATCTCATTGACGATCAAAACTAGACAGTGCGCACAGCCAAGGTGCAGAGCACAGCGCTTCTGGTGTGAAAGCTCATTTTAAAACTGGCTTAAATTTATGAAGGACAATCTTTTTTAACAACTTGTTCTGTTGTTCAAGTCAAGTCAAGTCAAGAGTTTTATTTGTCACGGCATACGGATATACAATGAAATGCGGGTGGTCTTGCCCGCAACGATGTGCAATTGGTACAACATATAACATATAATAGAATCCAATACAAAAAAAATTTGCAATAAAATTGTGCAATAACAGGTAGTAGGTAACAATAAATTTGTGCAATGACGGGTAACAGTTGACAGTTAACAGTAGTAGTAATAGTAGTGCAATACACTGTTACTGTTGCTAATACTAATTTAAAGTGGCCTTTCCTTTTGGCAATAAGTGAGGGTGCGTGCGGCCTGAGTGTGTGCCCGCTCATGCTAAAGTGTTACAGTGGTACTCAATGTTCATTGTTCAGGACTCTGATGGCCTGGGGGAAGAAGCTGAGCCTAAGCCGCTCTGTCCTAGTAGCTGGGGTTCGCAGGCGTCTGCCTGACCTCAGCAGCTGGAACAGGCTGTTATTGGGGTGGTGAGGGTCTTTCATTATCCTGCAGGCTCTGGATTTGCACCTCTTGTTGTATAGAACCTGCAGGGGAGGTAGTGCAATACCCGTGGTACGCTCGGCTGAGCGCACCACTCTCTGTAGGGCCTTCTTGTCTTGTGCCGTGCTGTTTCCATACCAGGCAGTGATGTTTCCGGTCAAGATGCTCTCTACAGCTCCTGAGTAGAAGGACTGGAGTATCTTCCCCGATACTCTGAACTTCCTTAACTGTCTCAGGTGGTAGAGGCGCTGTTTCGCCTTCTTTACTACTGTGTCTATGTGTGTTGACCATGTCAGATCCTCTGAGATGTGGACCCCCAGGTACTTAAAGCTGCTCACCCTGTCCACGGTAGCCCCGTTAATCATCAGTGGTGTGTGTGTCTCCTGCTGTCCTCTCCTATAATCCACGATCAGCTCCTTGGTTTTACCAATGTTCAGGAGCAGGCTGTTGTCCTGGCACCAGCGTTCCAGTACCTCAACCTCCTCCCGGTAGGCCTTCTCGTCGTTGTCCGAGATCAGCCCCACCACCACCATGTCGTCGGCGAACTTCACTATGGAGTTGGAGCTGAACTTGGCCACACAGTCGTGTGTGTAGAGTGAGTATAGCAGGGGGCTTAGAACACAGCCCTGGGGGGACCCGATGCTCAGGGTGATGGTGTTGGAGGTCTGACCCCCCACCCTGACCGCCTGGGGTCTTTCACTCAGAAAGTCCAGTACCCAGGCGCTCAGGGCGGAGCTCAGACCCAGCTCGATCAGCTTGTCCACCAGTCTGGTGGGGACTATGGTGTTGAACGCTGAGCTGTAGTCAATGAACAACAGTCTTACATAGCCCCCCTTCTGACGGTCAAGGTGGGAGAGGGTGCTGTGCAGTACCTGGGAGACCGCGTTGTCAGTGGACCTGTTTGTCCTGTATGCAAATTGCATAGGGTCCATATCACTGGGGAGGGAGGCACAAATGTGGTCCTTGACCAGCCTCTCAAAACATTTCATGACCACAGAGGTGAGTGCCACCGGTCTGTAGTCATTTGGACATGTTGGGGAGGGTTTCTTCGGTACAGGGATGATGGTAGACATCTTGAAGCAGGCAGGGATATATATATATACTAAGTGAAGAAGACGCATCAGTAATATTATTACTGTAACATGTTACTACCACCCAACACTGGTGTCATTCTCCTCCATTGAGCAATTATTTTAATCTGTCATGTCTCCTGCTGTTCGGTAGTATAGCCTGTAACACTTCCCCCGGTCCTGCGGGACCGGACGGCAACCGTTCTCCCGGTTCGACTGGTCCAGGTATCGGACCGTCTCAACTCCCCTTCCATACACCCCTTCATAATACAACATTGCCAACCGGTGGGCTGATCCAGATCTGGCAGATCTGGCATCAGCTCACACTCACCTGATTAATATTATTTACTGCCATTTATGTTTATTATGTTTATTGTCTGTGTTGTCGTTGTTGTCTCCACTTTGTTAGACTTGTGTTCCCCTGTCTGTGTTTTGTAAATATGTTTTAGTCTTGTTGGTCTCAGTTTGTTCAATTGTTATTGTTTTTCCCAGTGTGCTCTGTGTTCTGTTGTTTCTGTCTACCACACCTGTGTCCTGTTTGTAATTACCCTCTGTCTCTAATTAGTGTTTGTATATTAGGTGTTGTGGGCCAGCAGACACTTGCTGGTTCATTGTTTAATTGTTACCGTTGTTGTCAGTCGTGTTTGTTGTTTTTACCACCTTAGACTCCTGGCGAAGACAAAGGCATACCTCTCCCAAAGTAACCTAGAGACGGTGATACATGCCTTTGTCACCACTCGCCTCGACTACTGCAATGCCCTTTACACGGGCATCGACAAATCCCTGCTTCGCCGCCTACAACTGGTGCAGAACGCAGCCGCGCGCCTCCTCACCAAAACAAAAAAACATGAACACATCAGCCCAGTTTTGGCCTCGCTCCACTGGCTGCCTGTTTGCTTTAGGATCGATTTTAAATTAGCCCTAAATGTTTTTAAATCACTAAATGGCACGGCTCCTCCCTATCTGTCTGAGCTCTTGCACCGCCACACCCCCCACTGATCCCTCAGATCAGCTGACCAGCTGCTATTGGTGGTGCCTAGAACTAGGCTCAAGACTAGGGGAGACAGAGCTTTCTCCACTGCAGCGCCTAGATTGTGGAACAGCCTCCCCCTCAGCGTACGGACCGCCCAGACCGTGCAGGCTTTTAAATCACTTTTAAAAACCTACCTGTTCTCCTTGGCCCTCCCCCCCACTTAATCACTACTAGACCCCTGGCCCTTCTATCCGCTTTGTTTTACTGTGCCCTACCTGTTTTTATTACTTTCATTGCTTTACTATGTTTTTAATCTTATATCCTGCATCATATTATTTTGTTTTTATTACTTTCATTGCTTTACTATGTTTTTAATCTTATATCTTGCATCACATTATTTTGTTTTTATCAACCTGCCTGTGAAGCACTTTGGTGCCAGATGCCGCTGCCTGGAAATGTGCTATATAAATAAAATTGACTTGACTTGACTTGACTTTTCTGTTCTAAGTAAAAGCCTTATTATTCACCACTACGCCGTCTCCTGTATCCTGTTTATCTCTCCGTTCTACACTGCAAACTGAGTTCCACCACATCATGCCAGCAAAGCGGCACCATCGTAACAATAGCCTACAATGGACTGTCGCTGTCTATATAGCTGTTCCCTGTAGGATGAGATGGGAGTTCCACAGTTTGTGTGAATGTGCGCCATGGTTTGCATTTGTTGCGTAAGCGATGTGTTCATTTGGACATATGCTCAAGATAGGAGTCATTTTATTCATTTTAACCGGGAGGCGGGACAAGGCAAGAGCTAAAATTCAAAGGATTGAGACCAGACAGGAGAATGACTCAACGAGACAGAAGTAAAAAGTCACGTGTGCCAGAAATAGTTGCTCTCTCTCCATCATCAGCAGCACTCTTCTGTGGCTGCGTGTCTCTCCCTCATCATTCTATTCTCTTTCTTCTCACCTTATTTAGCCTTTATTTTAATTTTGTATCCACTTCTTCTCCCATTTTCTATTTTTCTCCCATCCCAATTTCGTATCATCCAATTCAACCCTCCCCTGTCTTTGAACGCTGTTTCATGCCTCCCACAACCGACCGACCTGTAGGAGTCGCTGTCCACAATGCCCGATCCCCACCCATCAGTTTCCCTCCCCCTAATACTGCCAATGTGTATTAGTGCGGACGACCAGCTAAACTGAAAGCAATGTGGAGCGCTGGGCTCGAACAGGGAGATGATCTGTTTGAGCCCAGCCTCCAGTATTCGTGGTGAGCGCCTTGCCTACTGCACCACGTAGTCGCCCTTTATTTAGCTTTTTTAAATAATCAGTATGTGCATTGTTTCCTTGACTGAATATATACATATATATATTTTTTTCCATTATGCAAAGTTATCAGTAGCTTACACCAGTCAAGGAGGCATGGAATGTTATTATAGGCTATAGTTAGACATGCTTAACTACTAGAAAGATAAGTAATACCAGTTAAATATGTCCAGTTTTTATGTCGTTTCGCAATTATGCCACAACAATGTGGAACACCCTACCCACAGCCGTAAAAAAATGTGAATCCCTACCCACATTCAAAACCGCTTTTTTTTTAAACTTCATTTTTTAGCGTTTATCGCTTTTTCTGGTCAAGCATGACCGACAGAAACAGGTTGAATAGGATATAGATCAGGGGAAGACACTGAGAAAATACGGCGAGTCCGGGAGTCGAACTCGTGTACCCCAGATCCGTGACGAGCACGGTTGTCCCCGACGCCGAAATGGCGCAGAGATACGCGGTGAGCTACGGGAGCTCGCCCAAAACCGCTCTTAACACATCCACCGCCAAAACCGGCTTACGACGGGTTTCAAGGTCATGCGAATTCCGCCATTCCACGGCGTACAACGTTATTGAGATCATATTTCATTTTTTCGCCATGGTATTCATAATTCCCTCACCCAGAATAGGCTGAGACAGTGGGACTCGGCACAACCGTGCAACGCTTCAATACCGCCACCTGGTGGATGATCGGGCAAGTTACAACCGGAAATGGATCTCTGGTGATCTCCGTGCATCTGGGAAATGCGTCCGTCACATAGTGTTGCGGGACTCTAGACACACATCCGTGTATATGGATCGCTGCCATAACTCAATAATCGATATGATTTGGGCGTTTATTTCGCCATACAAACCGGAAATGGATCTAGTCGATCGACGTCAAATAAGTGGGATATTTTTCCTCCAGTCTCATCGGCGAACGGTAAGAGGACAGTAACGTTACTTTCAGCGTGATTGTTTATTATTATTAATGCAAACTGCTCTGATCAATATATCACCCATACTACATAAAGCATTTACTGACGATCACGGAATTATAAACGACCCCCCCCCCCGTTCATCCGCGCATGATGAGTCATAACGTTTAGGATCGTATTCAGTTGGATTTTTTTATATAGCGTGTATCACGAATAAACTGCAATCGATAATCTATATTATGCGTTTAGGCCTATAACTAGCGTTCTAGGAATTACTGCAGAAAACGATAAAAACATATTTATATTCTAGACGGTATTTTCGTATGAATCTATGAATGAAAAAGTATAACGTTCCTACATCCTGAACGATAGATAATCGATGTTGAATGGGCCATAGTAATGTCAATTTAGCAATATAATTTAAAAAGTTATAGCCCTGCAAAGAAGGTGAACATCTCCATAGGCTTAGAGTGGTGGCAGAGAGTGGTATGAGAGGGGCAAACTGCGTGGCAGTTAATGTGTTAAAGAGCACCTACGGGAGGCTGCAATTCGAAACTGGCCACCGTAAATTAGGGATGGGACTTTCTAGCAAAAGTGCTATTCGAAAATCGCTGGTTCTTAACACTTTGAGTGCCAAGGGTCCGGTGCCCCGGAATCCCGTTGCGTGCCAACACCCACTTCAATGATAGAGCTCTCATATTTGCGAACGCATAAACTATATCTTAAATTATGGCTATGTGTATAATATGGCCGTCGCTTATCAATGACTTGTTTGCAGTCAACATTGTCGAAACCGATTGTTTTTTTTTAATCGGTTCATTTCCGTTTTATACCATTTTGAAAAACGCTCGTTTCTTGAAAGTTTCAGAAAATTTCAGAAGATTCTGTGATAATCACCCTTTACTGGAATATACTGGAATACACAAAAAACTTTGTAATTTTTCGGCCTATTTATGAATCGTTTTCAAATAAGCGCTAGATTATCGATAGTATATGTGTACTTATGCGGGCTGAAAAATCTATTATCTTATTTCCTGATCAGCACACACACATAGGGCCCACGTTGATATATATGTGAAAAAAGCTTTGATTATCCCAAGACTGGTAAAATAGATTCCTTACCTCAGATCAGATGTTCTCCAAAAAGATTATTCCAATTCCTGATTGCCAATCCAAATATCTATCGCGTTTATTGATCCAACGCTGGGTACTGGAAACACACATTATCCGCTGTTCTGGTGGCCGGTTATGACTTTGATCGTCTCGGGTTACTTGTCTGACAAGTAAAATGTGGAAGCAGGACTTTTTTTTTCTCCATGCATTTCATTCAATCCAATCCAAAGGGGTGCAGTACCATCCGGAGAGACGATAGGGGGCGGTATTTTCCCAATGGAGCTCAGAGAGAGTTCCAGTGGTAACTTGAGGCTAGATTGATGAAATATGAATGGAAATCGCTAATTAAAAAAACTACAATCAAAAACGAGATCTCTCGTCTCTCTGGCACTCAACGGTTGGCATGAACTAACGACAAATCTCGTTGTTGGCACTCAAAGTGTTAAGATCGAATATATATTTTCTGTTTCAGTTTAAATGTTCAGTTTCAGTTATTCTTTTTAATAGAATGGATCATTAAAATCAAAGGGTATTGCACTAGGGCTGCAACGATTAGTCGACATAATCATGAAAAATCGTCGACGTCGATCATGAAAAATCGTCGACGGGGAATTTTTGCGTCAATAAAAACAATCAGAGACGCAAATGTTCATTTGTAACTGCAATGCACTACAGGAAGTGCTGGGGGCAGTATCGTTTCCATTGCCTGACTGCATTCTGTAGCAACGGCCCGTGTAAGAAGAAGAAAGAATGATTGTGAACGGGGTGCCATGGTGACTTCGGAACATGGGTACGTTTTAGATAGTTAGCCATAGTGGGCGGCGTTGCTACCGGTTTGGCCGGTCGTTCATACTAACACAATTGGCAAGTGTTAGAGGGTGGGAAAGCCGGTTGGGATTGGGCTGATTTAGAAATTTTTTTCTCTCTTTGAAATATTGTAATCTTCCAAATTACCAATAAAAGTGTTACGGCGTGGCTTTGTCAAGCCTGTAATAATGTACACAACATATAGCTCTTATGAAATCACTTTCACTGACTAAGAGATGGACAACATTCTCAAAGCAGGCTGACATCCACTGAAACATTGTTTTCCTTCTGCCATTGATTGTCACTATAAAACAATAGATTGTTGTCTATTGTTTGTTACTCCAAGACAATATTATAGGATACATACACACGGCCCAAATTTAAATACCTGCATGTCCTCTACATTATCTTAGACCTCGTGGCGCAACGGTAGCGCGTCTGACTCCAGATCAGAAGGTTGCGTGTTCAAATCACGTCGGGGTCAGGTATTTTACTAGTCAGCTTTTTGTACAAGTGAGGCAAACTGCAAATATTGTAAGACATAGTTATTTGTATTTGTTCTTTTGTTTCTGGACATTTACAAATATATAGACCTACCTACTCCCTGTTGATGAACATTGCAAATGGACCAAGCAATGTAATGCAACCAAGACTGCCTCGTTGTCTTTTTAAGAATATGAGACTAGGGTTATTCACTATAACAAAAATGACATTGAGATACATGATAACTAAGAATGCCCCCAATTGGCAACTCACAAGAAATTAACTTTGTGTTGTTAAGTGCTTTGCATCTATGACACTGTCCTTGTTATTTATAGGCATCGATCCAATGAGCAAAACTGGGCAGATATATATCAGCGAACACATAAAATAAGATAAGATACGATATTCCTTTATTGATCCCCTTGGGGAAATTCAGGCATCATGGGGGATGGGGTACAGGTAGTAAAAACAACACAAGCAGTGTAAACAAATAAGTCAATATATTTTACTATCTAACTAACTGAAATATACAGTATTCACAGTGTCACATAAGGTGCAGTATGCATAGTGTTGTTGTCCTAACATATCATAGCAGCTGATAGTAATTTCCTGTGCAGGTTTGAGTGTTTTGCCATGTGGGTTTTATTTGGGTACTTGTGCATGTACAACAACATTGAAATAGACTGCAGAAATAGAGGCAGATAGTTTCCACTTTACAGTGTTTTCATGTTTTATCTCTTTCAGTGTGTACACAAATTGGATTGCTGCAGGAAGACCACATCATATTGATGCCAGTAAATGTCGATTTCCGGCCACCACAGAAAATCTAATATTGGTAATGGGCAAACGTTTCATAAGTGCATTCCTCAAGATAACACCGCCCGCTCCCACTGTTATGTATAACACATTGTTTTGGCCAATCCAACATGTGCGCACTTCGTGCAAAATCTGAACTCACTCCAAAATGGAGGGCTCGTCCGGGATTTGAACCCGGGACCTCTCGCACCCTAAGCGAGAATCATACCCCTAGACCAACGAGCCACGGTGCCGTTCATGATGAGTCTCCATTTGTTGTCGTGGTAATAAAGTGGTATTGCCTTCTCCCTACCGTAGTGAAACTTATCCAGGGAAGGCAACATTGATTGAACGGCAATGGCATTGCGTTCGGAAAGCTTACACGTAACATTAGTTAACATACTGCAGGAATGTTAACGTTATATTTGTACTTGCTTTTATTTATCCCCTGGCCGTTAGCGATAGATGGGGGAGGCCCGGGGGGTTCTATCCGCATTGCATAGCCCCTTGCATGCATCACAGTCACGAAAGGGGGGCACTGACTAGCAAACATACTAGCAAACATACAAACAAACATTACAACAAGTTGCAATTGCAAAACATATGCATACGCACAATCCAAATATTTTACAGTTGTTATTATTATATAACGTTGCTTATCATGTAGTGCTGAGAGACGGGAGTCTGAGGCGATGTCCTGAAGTCGAAGGTAACTCCTTTATTCATCAGCACAACTACAAGATACAATACATTACTAGAAAGCTCAACAGAGTGCCAGTGGCAAATAGGCATCCTAGAGGTTTCTAGAAGGTCCTACTATGACACCATCATCAGAATGGGCTACTATGACATCATCACGAATGGTCCAGAATGATTGGGCAGAACTAAGGTTCTAGAATGTCCTGCCATACTATGACATCATCACCAATGTTCCAGAATGTGCTACTATGACATCATCACGAATGTTCCAGCATGATCGGGCAGAACTAAGGTTCTAGAATGTGCTGCCATGACATCATCACAAACGTTGCAGTATGTTCGGGCGCCACTAATGTTCTAGAATGTTCCTAACATTAGTTCCGTGGGTGAATTATGTACCATTACAATTCGCTACACTTATTTACTATCGGGATTCTCATTCGTTGAGACAGGTTATAAAGCATGGACAGGTTAACATTGCCAAAGTATCTAACATTAATAATGCAAACCATATAAAAGTAGTAACGTCGTTGTCAACTAGCTAGCAAAGTTGCCGACTAATGTTCATCCTGGAAGCGTCGTGAACTTCGAAGCCACGCTAGCAGACCTAGCTGTTAGCTAACCTATCGTGATTGGTACATTAGCTAAGGTGAAATACTTTAAACGTTAACCAGTTAATGTTACTAAGCCAACTAAATGCAGGTACTGTTTTATCATCAGCTATACATAGTTTATTCTAGCCAAGTTAAAGTTGCCTTATCTAAATTATCATTATTCGGGCTATTCTACAACACCCAACAGAGCTACAGGTAACTTTAAAGAGAGATTTCAGTCTTACCTGTGTGTCGTCCTGTTGCCCGCTTTCATAAATTTTGGGGACTTCTTCTGCTTCTTCTTCTTCTTTTGATTTTTATTGTCGGTTGGCACAACCTTCTTGGTGCATTACCGCCACCTTCTCTAGCTTGATGTGGTCTTAACCCTTTCCCTGCCAATAACGTCGTACAACGGGTTTCAAATTCATGCAAATTCTGCCAATAACGGCGTACGACGTGATTCTGATCATAATTTCATATTTTCGCCATGGTATTCATATTTCACTCACGGAGCCTTGTCGGATGCTGTGTGAGCCAGCACAACTCTGCAACGCTTCAATACTGCCACCTGGTGGCTGATCGGCGAGTTGTAACCGGAAGTGGATCTCTTGTGATCCCGGTGGTCTCCCTATTCCGTCCGGCCACTCGTTTATCGTCGCGGGACTCAATACACACACCGTGGATATGGATCTTTGCCATAACTCAATATGATTTGAGCGTGTATTAGTAATATACAAACCGGAAATGGATCGCCTCGATCCCCACCACATAACTGGGATCTGTTTGCTCCACTCTCATCGCCCACGGTACGAGGAGACTGACGTGAGTTTCAGCGTTTTTGTTTATAATTTTCGATACAAACTGCTCTGATCAATATATCACCC
The DNA here is from genome assembly GCF_963971535.1 of Notolepis coatsorum. Classification (NCBI taxonomy): domain Eukaryota; kingdom Metazoa; phylum Chordata; class Actinopteri; order Aulopiformes; family Paralepididae; genus Notolepis; species Notolepis coatsorum. Next base: position 62,458,441 of record NC_140177.1, on the reverse strand, counting down.
ATACAACATGAAGCATCTAACGACTATCACGGAATTATAAACGACCCCCCCCCCTCCGTTCACCCGCGCATGATCAGTCATACCGTTTAGGACCATGTACAGTTGAAATTTTTAATATAGCGTCGATCGGTAGCAAACTGCATTTGATGATCTAATATATGCATTTGTGCCTATATCTCACGTTCTGGGAAATACTGCAGAAAACGATAAAAACATATTTATACTCTAGACCAGGGAGGGGCAACTGGCGGCCCGCGGGCCGCATGCGGCCCTCACCGACGTTCCATGCGGCCCCAGGCCAAAAAAAAAATAAAAATAAAAAAATATATAATATTTTTTAATTTTTTTAATTTTTTTGTATTGTATTCGACTAAGAAGAGTTGGCAGTCAACTATGGCTCCTTTCGATCGATTAGTCGACTATTTGACTAATAGGGGTCAGCCCTAGTGTGCACATATTCAACGCTGTTGAAAGTGCCGTGCAGCAATATGGGGGTTTTGATAAACTGTCGGCTGTTGTTACCGATGGATTCGCCGGGCTTCTAAGGCAGAGTGGCGTTGAGTGTCCAATACTGCACTGCATTATACATCAGGTAAGTTCGCTAACATAATTTCCATCTATTGTGCGTCACTATAATGACCAATGCGAGTCGAGTGTAGTCAAATTATATGCGAGAGTCGTTAAATCGTTTTTCTTTTTTTTTAATCTGATATAGGAGGCTCTCTGTGCCAAGAAGCTTGAATACAGCCATGTTATGGATTTGGTTACCAAGGTTACCAATCTAATTCGTGGAGGCAACAGGTCACTAAACCATAGAAAGTTTGTCTCCTTTTTGGAAGAGATGGACACTGATTATGGCGACTTGCAGCTACACACAGAAATCCGATGGCTGAGCCGTCGGAAAGTACAGGAGCGACATTGAAACACTGCAAATGCAATTCAATGATCGGTTTGAAGATTTCAACGGCATGCAGTCACGGATAGCGCTGTTTGCCGGCCCCCTCACCGCTACGGTGTCAGAGCAGCCCCCACCGTTGCAGCTTGAACTGTGCGAGCTACAGTCAGATCCTTTTTTTCAAGCAAAGAGAAATGAGAGGGGAATTTCGTTTTGGAAACTGCTACCTGAGCCCCGCTTCCCACTCCTCAGGGACTTTGCCCTCTCTATGGCCAGTATGTTTGGGAGCACATACATACGTGAGAGCAATTTCTCAAACATGAAGCACATCAAGTCAAAGGAGAGAAACAGGCTGTCGGATGAAACATTATTTCATCTGATACAGATTGCATGCACAAACATTGAAGTTGACATTCCTGCTATTGTGCGCCAAATGGAGAGACCACAAGTGTCTCATTAAAGACAGGGGGGGGAGGAGATGATGAAGAGGTGTAGAGGGGGGGAAGGAGATGATGAAGAGGTGTAGAGAGGGGGGGAGAGATGATGAAGAGGTGTAGAGAGGGGGGGGAGATGATGGAGAGGTGTAGAGAGGGGACCATTATTATTATAACCATTATTGACCCACTGTGGGGCGAGGGTGAATGTCATGCCAGTTTGATAAAGGGTCAATGGGAGGCATGTAGTATTGCACTTTACTTTACTTGCACTTTACTTGTTTACTTTTGTAGTGTTCAGATAACACTAATAACACAAACACAAAGCAGCATTCCTGCTGCATTTCACTACAACAGTAAATCAAAAGTGCAATAATAAATGATTTTGTTAAATGTATAAACTTGTATCCTGCTACTAAACAAAACATTCCTGAGTGCTTCATATCCATAACATGCATTTCAGTGTTATAATGTTTTGTTTAGTAGCAGGATAAAAGTTTATACATTTAACAAAATCATTTATTATTGCACTTTTGATTTACTGTTGTAGTGAAATGCAGCAGGAATGCTGCTTTGTGTTTGTTGAGCAGTGGGCTTTAAGTTCATACATTTATTTTATTAGAAGCCTTAATTATAATTGATCATTTTTGTATATATTTGGGGTTACAGCAATACTTTTAAATTCAGCTGTTTATAAATTCATAAAGTTGAAATTGCATTACTAAATGCATTTGAAATGGAATAAAAACAAAGTTACAACACATTATAATTGTTTATATACCTTATTTATCACATCTGTGACTATTATGGGCTATTTGAGTGATGGGGTACTACTGGCGGGACTGCCGATAAACAATGCGGCCCCCCAGATTGATTGTGGACATTTTGTGGCCCTCACCATATACAAAGTTGCCCACCCCTGCTCTAGACCAGGGGTTCCCAAACTTTTCAGGCCAGGGCCCAGAAAATAAGGCGTCAGAGAGCCGCGGCCCAATGCACATCGTCTGGCTTTTTTTTTTTTTTTTTTTTGCCAAGCGACCGATTTTTTAAGCCAAATATCACTTCAATCCTATTAAGTTAGTTCAAGTTAGTTATTCATTTATATGTGCTATTTATGAAAGGGCTAACTTGTTGCAAAATAATAATGATAATAATAGCCTCATTAAAATACTATTGTTGCTTTGGTTGTTTTCAGCGTTTTATGTGCATAATCTGTTATTTAGTTTGAAATGTTCGTTGAAATAAGTAGATTTTTCGTTTTTGTTTATTTATTAAGTTAATATAAAACCATATAGTCACATTTTAGAATACAATATAATAGAATTTTAGAATACAACTAGAAACACTGTCCTGGCCTGCTTCTAAGTTCAGTGGCATGACAAAAAAAATTAAAATTAAAAAATTAAAAAATAAAAAATAAAAAAATAAAAAATAAAAAAAATATTTGAAATAAACATGAAATAAACACAAAAAAGTGCAACAAAAGTGCAACTATTGCTAAAAACCCAATGAAATAAAAGAATAATAAATAATATATGCTTCTTAGCAGATTTCTTAGCTTAAAATAACAGACCTAAATTTGGGGGAATTAATGGGATAACTGAGGTTGCAACAAAAGTGCAACTAGGGCTAAAACCCAATGAAATAAAATAATAATAAATAATATGCTTCTTAGCAGATTTCTTAGCTTAACATAACAGACCTAAGTTTGGGGGAACTAATGGGATAACTGGGATTGCAAGAAAAGTGCAACTAGGGCTAAAAACCCAATGAAATAAAATAATAATAAATAATATGCTTCTTAGCAGATTTCTTAGCTTAACATAACAGACCTACGTTTGGGGGAACTAATGGGATAACTGGGGTTGCAACAAAAGTGCAACTAAGGGCTAAAAACACAATGAAATAAAATAATAATAAATAATATATCCTTCTTAGCAGACTTCTTAGCTTAACATGCAGGGAACTAATGGGATAACTGGGGATGATGTTTGCTCCTGACAAGAGTCTCAAAGTCTGGGGTGATGGTAGACAAAGCAACTCTGAGGTCATGCTCAATGTCCAATCTGTTCCTCCGCTTTGTCTTCAGCTGGACCAGAGCTGAGAAGCCACTTTCACAAAGATAGGTAGTGAGAAAAAAAAAGTAAAAAAAAAAAAAAAAATCCTTTTTTTTTTTTTTTTTTTTTTACACACACTTCCGCGACCCACTCAAAATGGCCCCGCGACCCACTTTTGGGTCGCGACCCACCAGTTGAGAAACACTGCTCTAGACGGTATTTTCGTATGAATGTGTGAATGAAAAAGTAAAATGTTCCTACATCTTGAACGATAGATAATCGATGTTGAATGGGCCATAGTAATGTCAATTTAGCAATACAATTAAAAAAGTTATAGCCCTGCAAAGAAGGTGAACATCTCCATAGACTTACAGTGCTGGCAGAGATCAAACAGCGATGGATATAAGCGTGGCAGAGAATGGGTTAACGTTGCAATTTTGGGGACTGCTTCTAAATATTACATTTAAATTCTGAAGTATAAACAAACTACTGATGTGCAGATTTCAATAAAACAGACCATTTGATGTGTCTTTAGAATTATTATCTTACCCATGGTTACCTACTGCCAACCCCCCCCCCCCCCCCCCACCCCACCAACCACCTCCAATGTACAGTTCCCCCCACCCACCCCACCTACCCAACCTCCTCCAATGTACACAGTTTCTTCGTCAAATGTATATACTCTCTTTTTTAGACTATTTTTGTATCACAAACAGTACTGTATTTGTAAATATGGTATGTCATAAATGTATAGATGTAGCAGTATACTGTCTATCTGTATGTCATGTATGTCATATATATGTTATGATGAATTGAAAACGAACAATAAACACTATGCAACAACCATCAAATGCACACAGCACACACACCCACACGCACACACTCACTTTAAACAAACAACACACGGCAGCACCCACTCTCCACACTTTAGATCACCTAAACACACTTTATATTTATTGGTAAAGGATTTGCACTACAACTCGTACACCTTACTGTAAATTGTACCTAAATTGTACCTCATCCCATTTCTGCTTTGCACTATATAGTATTGTATATTAGTACATTGCATAGTATATTGTATATTGTATGGTAACTCAGTTACTTCTATTCTGCATCGAACATTGTACATATGTCTATACTGAACACTGTGACCTCTATTTTTACTTCTATTTTACATGCTATACTATTTTATTTCATACTTATCTTGTCTAGCACAGTCTCTGGAGCGTAACAGTAAGAAGCATTTTGTATAAAAGTATTCTGTACTTCTGTATGACAACTATTAAAGAAACTTGAACTTGAAACTTGAAATGGGGGACCCTGATGCAAACAAGACGGAAGTCTCTCTGGTCTGCATCCCCTTAACTCTTTCAGTGCCACGCCTGGTTTTCCATTTTACCGCTTGAATGCCACCATCCGCGCCAATGTTAACGTTAATATCGCCTAATCTATGTTTTAAATTATGGCTATGTGTCTAATCTGCCCATCGCATTATCAAAGACTATTTTCCAGACAGTGCTGTGAAGGCAGATTGTTTTTTTATCGCGTCGTTGCCGTTTCAGAGCAGTTAGAAAAGCCCCCGTTTTGATATAAAAAACAGCTCATTCTGGAGCATTCTATGAAAATCGTCTTTTAGTGGAATATTCCACAACGTTGATATTCGTCTGCCTTTTTATGAATCGTTTTCAAATAAACGCTAGATGATCAATATTATACGTGCACGCACGCACATTACGGCCGCGCGCGGATAATCGCCTCGTTGATTTCCTCTCGGAGTTTTACATTGAAACCAAAAGAAGACATTTCACAAAACAGCTTATAACTTCATCAAACTTACTCTGATTATCCTACCACTGATAACATAGAGTCCTTACCTGACATCAGATGGTATCCAACTGGTATATTCCAATTCCTGATCACCATTCGAAAAAATCGATACGTGTATGGATCCAACGCGACACAGTGGATCTCCATGATCCGCGGGGATCTGAGGCTCCAGAATGAACTCTAGTAACCCCTGCTGGATCAGTGAACTGGAAAATGTGGAGTACCGGATTTTTTTCCCCATTCATTTTCATTGAGTCCATTCCAAAATCACTTATGTCATCTGGGAGACGACAGGGGGCGCTTTTTTCCACAGTGATCACCGGCGCAGCTCGGCAATACTCGGGTAGGCTCGGGTGATGCAATAATTTTTCAGATCGCAAAAAAAAAAAAAAATTAAAAATTCCGAGAAATCTCGTGAGTGGCTAGCAACCACCTATAAAAAAACACGAGAAATCTTGTGAGTGGCACTGAAAGAGTTAACAATTGTGTGCATTGAGCTGTACTGTATTGTACCCATTCTGCAATCTGTTCATAAAAATGTCAATCAATCAATCAATCAATCAATCAATCAATCAAACTGGAAGAAATATTCTAAACATTCTGTGAAAAGTTGACAGTCGAGTTGGACAAACTACACCTCAAGTAAGAAATAGTTAATTTACTGATCATTTGAAAATGGCAACATTAGCAAAAAAAACGTGCCTTTGATAGAATAATATTAAAGTTCAAGTTTTGTTTTATTTATCACATATTAAGGTACATCATGTACATGTATATTACAGTGACATGCTTGGTTCTGTATGAGCCCCCTGAGATTGTGCGTCATACCGTAAAAACCTAACACTATACAAAATATACAATATACAAAATGTACAAAATGCAAACAATGCAAAAAAGTATATTACTGTATAATTTGTTTAGAAGTAGACTTGGTCCTCCACATTAATGGACATTAATGGGGAGCCTGGTCTGGGAGAGAAGGTGGTGTTTACAGCAGAAGACAGGGGTAGTAGTGGTCATTAGCTTACTTGTAGATGCAAGCTATAAGGACTGTTTGTGTGTGTGTGTGTGTGTGTGTGTGTGTGTGTGTGTGTGTGTGTGTGTGTGTGTGTGTGTGTGTGTGTGTGTGTGTGTGTGTGTGTGTGTGTGTGTGTGTGCCCGTCAAGAAGGTCACAAGGCTAAATGTATTTAATTTTCATTTAATTTCAAACCTTTATTTATACTCCAAAGGCAACTGAGGATTCCCTCATTTACGTTGATTTTACATACAGAGATAAGCAATTATTAATACAGCATATAAAATCACAACAATAAGACAACAAGACAAGGGTAGACAAAAGCAGGGATAACAAATCAATTAAAACACGTACTGTACAACTTGATTGACAATGATTCCAATGTACAGTTTCTTCCTCCAATGTACAGCAGTTTCTTCCTCTTCTGATGTATATATTTTTCTTATGATATTTTTTTCTTACACAGTACTGTATGTTTGTATGTCATAAATGTCCTGAGGAATTGAAAATGGAGGACCCTGATGTAAACAAGACGAAAGTCTTTTTCTGGTCTGCATCCTCGTAGCAGTTGTTTGTATTGAGCTGTAGTGTATTGTACCCATTCTGCAATCTGTTAATAAAGTTTTCAATCAATCAATCAAGGTCTTAAATTAAAATATAGTCTGGATTGCACCAACACACTATTAGTTGGGCTGCATAATAGTCATCTTTAAGGCAGGGGAGAGCCATTCCACCTTTATCTTTTGATAGTTTCAGTGTTTTGACTCTAATTCTAGTTATTTTCCCCTGCCATACAAATCTTGAAATAATTTTGTATTGTTTCTCTGTAACCTCTAAAAGGCAGTGTCTGGACGGGTAAAGTAACCTTGGTAATACATTTATTTTTATTGAGTCTATTCTATAGCTCAAGCCTAGGAAGGGCATCAGGTTCCATCTTGCTATGTCTGCTTTGATCCTTAGTATCAGAGGTTCATAGTTAATTTCGGATCCTTTTTTCAAATATTTTGGTATATCTACTTGTAGCTATAGTTGTAGCTAAATGTGAGAACCTGGGCTTTTTTAACATTCAATTTGTACCCTGATAATGAACCGTATATTCAGGCTCTAAATCGCGAAGGGGAGTGGACTTACCTGACAACCCTATCGCCAGCCCCTTTCTAATATGAATGATTTTGGTAGGTCTCCATTCATCTTTACCCTTGCTGATGGTTTGTCATATAACATTTGAATGGTCCTAATTATAATATTGTCAAATCCAAATCTTTGCAACACCTTGTATAGAAATGTCCATCTAACCGAGTCAAATGCTTTTTCGGCATCTATCCTTACCAGTATTGATAAAAATTTTCCCAGCTGTATCTTATAATATGCAATGTCCAGCTAACCCAATCCTACATCTGTCTTTGCGTTATGAACCCAGTCTGGTTCATGTTGATAATTCCTGGTACGATCTTTTCTATTCTCTTGGCTATAATAGATAAACAATAGGCTAATCCTGATTTAAAACACTGATTGGCCTGAAATTGGTACAGTCTAATTTATCTTTGCAGTCTTTCGGTATTATTAAAATTGTAGCCTCCCTCCATGATGCTGGAACCACACCCTTTTGTAACACTCAGTTTAAAGTGTCCAACAAAATCCGGATCCAATGATTCTCTATGATTTGTACCATTCTGAGGAGAACCCGTTAATGCGGGTTCATTGAAGGAATTCAAGAAATGTTTCCATCTGTGTGTAATTATATTTAATTTAATCTATATTTGGTTGTGAATAAAGGTTCTTATAGTATATCTCAAAACAGCTTTGGATATCCACCAATTTTCCCTGATTTAATTTAGGCTAGTCCTGGGATTTAAAATATTGGTTAGTGTTCTGCTTGTTGTTCTTTTAGTCTATAAAAGTTGGCTGACTTTCCACCCACTTCATAGTATCCCATAGTACCCACAAATCATGTTCAACCCAGATTCGGCTCAAACAAGGGACTAAACACGTTTTGCAATTATGCCACAACAATGTGGAATGCCCTACCCACAGCCGTAAAATAATGTGAATCCCTACCCACCTTCAGAACCGCTCTCAAAGAGCACCTATTCGAAACTGGCCCCTGTAAATGTCCAACCCCCCCCCCCCCCCCCCCTCCAATGTACAGTTTCTTCCCTCTCAAATGTATATATTCCCTTTTAGAATCTCTGTCTCTTAAACAGTACTGTATATTTGTATGTCGTGTATGTCATAAATGTCATGAATTTAAAATGGGGGACCCTGATGTAAACAAGACGAAAGTCTTTCTCTGGTCTGCATCCCTTAACAATTGTTTGTATTGAGCCGTACTGTATTGTACCCATTCTGCAATCTGTTAATAAAGTTTTCAATCAAGAAGTCACGTGACGCGGTGAAGAAGATGGCCGCTTGAGAGAGAGCTGCTCGCAGTGGCATCTTGATTTATATCCTAAAACAGTATCCTTAGTCGGCAAAAAGACACAACAAAGTCATCATAGAGGAGCGATCATCTTGGGAGTCTGAAAATGGCGAGCAAACAGAAAAACCCACCTCAGAGTACCACTAAAAAGGAAGGTTTACGCTCGGGGGGTCCCAACGTGGACCAAGATGGCGATGATGAATCTCCTACTACAGAAGAAAGTGCAAATTCGACGGGGGAGGACATAGCGAATATTTTTATAATCCTGAAGAAAATATCTAAAGAGATGCAAAGCTTGGGTGAAATTCGCAAAGCCACCATGTCGATGGAAGGGAAACTGACATCACTCGTGTCAAGGATCAGTGACGTGGAGGGGAGACTGGGCTTTCTGGAGGACGCCGACAAACAGCTACAGTCTGAACCACCCGCTACCAGAGCTGAGATGGAGGCTATTCGTGATAAAATGGACGACATGGAGGACAGAAGCAGACGCAATAACCTACGCTTCGTCGGGATACCGGAGGGCAGCGAGACAGGGGACGCAAATACCTTCCTCGAGAATCTCATACCAGAGCTGCTGGGCATCACTACCCCCGCTAAGGGGTGGTACATCGAGCGTGCTCACAGACTGACTCCCCGCTCCGCCCCAGAGGACCGAAGCAGAAGCCGCACGTTGATCGCAAGATTCTTTCGCTCGGGAGATAGAGACAAGATCCTAAGCGCCTCGCAGGAGAAGGGAGAGCTGAGATGGAATGGAAAACGAGTCATGATTTTCCCTGACTATTCCAGGGGCACACAGGCTAAGAGGGATGCCTTCAAAGACTGCAAGAAAGCCCTACATGAACGGCAGGTTAAATTTGCACTGCAGCGCCCGGCCACACTCAGAATTGACACCGGCGAGGGATCCAGGCGCTTTGACAACCCGAAGAAAGCCATGGATTTCATCCGAAGCACGCTGAGCAAGCTGGCTGGCTAGCTCGCTAGCTTATCTGAGGGCTGCTAACCTGTTCAAGGTCCAGCTGAGTGCAGCGGTATGAAAGGGAATCATCCTAGCCGGTAAGGTGTAGTATATTGACTGTGAGCCAACTGGGGACTAGCCTACAAGACTATTGAACAATGCAGTGACTTGGTTACTTGCTACTTATCCCCCACGTATGACATTTGCGGTATGACTTGTTCTATATTCGCTCGTTATGGATGAGCGGGGTTGATATTTTTATTTTTTATTTTGATTTCTTCTCATTTCCTTTTACTAGCCTACCGGCTGTCCTTCAATATCCCGTTAGCGTTCCTTTAGCGTTAAACGAGCTGGACTCTCGCTAATTCATTGAGAATGAATGATGTCACTTTATGACAAACGTGCGCAAACTTTTGCCAAAACAATGCCGCGGGTGGGCGGCGCTCAGAGCGAACCACTCTACCGACGGATCATGGACCAGAATCGTATCTGTCTGTGTTTTTGTTTTAGTTTTTTTTTTGTGTTTTTTTCATCACGCTATGTTTTGTTTACAGCGTGTCATGTTTTTTTTTATTGTTTTTTGTCAAGAGCCCTGCGTTTGTCGACATGGTTAAAAATACTTCACTTAGTTGTCAGTATATCATCGGTCATTATTACTATTCTACACGCCCATGTCTGCTCAGAATAATAATAAACTGTGCCTCGCCACATGGAATGTAAATGGTGGGTCACGTGTTCTGCAGTGCCGGTACCAGTCAAAGTAGGGGAGTCATTATACTAGTGAACAAACAGCTGCAATTTAAATGTCTGAGAGAACTCAAAGATGAAGAAGGGAGGATTGTCATTATTTTAGCTGAGATTCAGGGGAAAGTATTTATCCTAGCCAATACATATGCTCCTAATGGGGATGTCCCAATGTTTTTTACTGACCTGGAATGTAAATTAAATGACATGGGTGACTATCCAATCATATGGGCAGGGGACTTGAATATTACTATGGATGCTGTTCTGGATAGAAGTACACCAACCACTGCTAGACCCCCCAGATCAACCTCCACAGTGGGAGGAATGTGTTCTGCCCTGGGGCTGGTAGATGCTTGGCGTACTCTAAATCCTAAGGGGAGGGACTATACTTTTTTTTCTTCGGTTCACGGTGTATTCTCAAGGCTTGATTATTTTTTTATCTCTAAAGATCTGCTCCCATCTACATTGGCCTGTTCAATTGGCAACATTATAGTGTCAGATCATGCAAGGGTGACCCTTGAGCTGCTCCCCATTGACCGTGCAAAGAGGTCCTCTAGATGGAGATTTAACTCATCTCTACTGCAGGATATAGACTTTAAAGCCATGCTGAAAAATCAGATTGATATGTATATAGAGACAAATGTTCCTTCCGCGCCATCAGCAGGGGTTGCTTGGGAAGCTCTGAAGGCTTTTGTGAGGGGTCACGTAATTCAATATGCATCATATAAGAAAAAGCAGAACGCCAAAAAAATGGGCGATTTAGAAAAAATGCTGCTGGTTGCGGAGGGTCAGCTCAAACAAAAAATATCACCAAATAACTTAAGGCTTGTAACTCAATTAAAATATGAGTATAACTGTATCCTTTCACAGAAGGTCGAGTTTGGATTGTTTAGGGCCAGGCAGAATTACTTTGAATCGGGGGACAAAGCCGGGAAGTTGCTGGCCAGGTATATTAAACACAAGGAGTCATCATCCACTATTTCGGCTATTCAGGTACAGGGGGGAGCCGTTGTGACTAAGGCTAGCGATATTAACAATACTTTCAAAGAATACTACATGGGTCTTTACACTTCCTCTTCCAAGGCGACACAGCAGGAAATTCCTTTATTTTTTAGCGGGCTGGATCTCCCTACATTAGACACGGCTCAACGTGAGTATTTAGACGCCCCAATAACAGAAGATGAAATAGCAGAGGTTATTAGGAAATTGCCGTCCGGTAAAGCGCCGGGGCCTGATGGTCTTACAGCTGAGTTCTTTAAATGCTTCTCAACAGAGTTGACACCTCTACTGCAGAGTATGTATATTGAAGCTTTGGATAGAGGCTATTTACCCCCCACCCTATCACAGGCCTTGATATCTTTAATATTGAAAAAAGATAAGGAACCCTCCGAGTGCAAGAATTATCGTCCAATTTCCCTGATTTCCCAGGATGTAAAAGTGCTTTCCAAAATATTGGCAAACCGTTTGGATGGAGTAATATCCTCCCTGGTGCATCCTGACCAAGTTGGGTTTATTCGCAAAAGAAATTCGTCTGATAACGTCAGACGCCTTATCAATGTAATGTGGGCAGTCAGTAGCGATAATGAACCAACGGCCGCCATCTCACTGGACGCGGAAAAGGCGTTTGACAGCGTAGAATGGGAGTACTTATTTTCAACCCTGGAGGCGTTTGGTCTCGGTCAGACCTTTATAAAATGGGTGAAGTTGTTGTATAACCAACCGGAGGCAGCGGTGCAAACAAATGGGATAATCTCCTCATATTTCAAACTAGGCCGCGGGACACGCCAAGGGTCACCCCTTTCTCCTTTGCTCTTCTGTTTAGCGCTTGAGCCCCTGGCAGCAGCTATACGTAAGGACCCAAGTTTCCCTGGAGTTACAGTGGGGGGCACGGCCCAAAAACGTATGCTTTATGCAGATGACATTTTGCTTTTTGTTACAGACCCAGGCAATGCTGTACCCGCACTACTCAAGACAATAGATACGTTCTCAAGATTTTCAGGGTATAAGGTTAATTGGTCGAAGTCGGAGGCTCTTCCCCTAACGTCCTACTGCCCCAAATCACTATTTAAAGATGGCTCCTTTCAGTGGCCTGAAAAGGGTATTCGGTATCTAGGGATTCTTTTCCCCAAGCAAGTAAACAACATTGTTAGTGACAACTTTGACCCACTACTAGGCAAAATCTCAGTGGATGTGGAGAGATGGGCTCCCCTTTTCTTGTCACTATGGGGCAAGGTTAATGTTCTTAAGATGAACTGCATTCCCAGAGTAAACTACCTCCTCCAGTCACTGCCGATAGCAATACCTAGCAAGTATTTTAAACAATTTGATAGAATATGCAACACATTCCTGTGGAACGGTAAAAGACCCAGGATGCGTATTGGTAAACTACAACAGCCTGTGGACAGAGGTGGCCTGGGTCTCCCCAAATTATTACTATATCATTATGCTTACAGTTTCAGACATATGACACAGTGGGCCCTGCCCCCTGAGAGAGCGCCTCCATGGTACATAATGGAGCAGTCGGTATACACACGGCTGCCCCCACTGTCGTATATTACAGCTAAATTACCACCAACTGCCCGAACTCACCCTATTATCTCTCACATACAGGCCGTATGGAAGAAGGTGTCTCGCATCTTTCATATCAACCCCCATTTAAGCCTGTCAGCAGGCTTATGGGCCAACCCAAAATTGTGTATATGCAGATCCCCCTTTATGTGGAAGGAATGGATAGACAAAGGCATCCTCACCCTGGGGGACCTCTATGAAGACGATGCATTAAAATCTCTTGAAAAACTGATTCAACAATATCAGCTGGCCAACAATCAATTTTGGAGATATTTACAATTGAGGCATCTTCTCATAGGCACATTTGGCTCGCCACAGACCCTCCCCCAGGGTACAGACCTGCTGAAAAAGATTTTGGCTATTTCTGGGTTGGGACATGAGGCCTCGGTCTACTATTCCATGTTTATCGACAGGGAGGGCAGTGGGATATCCTCTGCTCTCAAAATAGTCTGGGAAAAGGATCTAGGGGTCACATTTGAGCAAGAGGTCTGGGATATAATCTCGGGGATCCCCAAACAGGTGTCCAGGGATATTAGAACAAGGCTAATACAATTCAAGATCTTCCACCGCATTTATTGGACCCCCTCTAAAATGTATAGACTGGGCCTGAAAGAGAACCCAGATTGCTGGAAATGTCACACAGGGGAGGGGGACCTAGTCCATGCACTCTGGTCATGTCCGAAAATCAGAGACTTCTGGAGTAACATACATGACTACATCACAGAGGTCACAGGGACGGAGTATGATTTCTGTTCTGGTTTATATATCCTGGGGGATCCCTGCAGTCTTAGCCATATCGCAAAGCCCCTAGCTGATTGGATACAGACTAGTATAATGATAGGCAAACAGATCATAATGAGGCTGGAAGGCACCAGAAGGCCCGTCATTCCGAGAGTGGAGTGGAGAACTGGGTAGGGTAGCTGCCTATGAGAAAATATCTTTTAGTTTAGGAGAGAAAGGAGACAAATATATTAGCAAATGGGGGAAATATTTGCAATTTCACTTACTATAAAAGGAGGAGGGGCACACTTGTCCAAGACAGCGACGATGCACATGAGTATAGAATACCTGACAAATGCACCATGTTTATGTAGACAAGAATGGCTCTATGTTTTAATGTAGATTTATTTTTTCGTTTGGTGTTTCCTTTCTGTTTTGGTACTACTTCCCATTATATTCTCGGCTTAGTCTAATTTATCTTTCTATTTTTTTATTTTTTATTTATTTTTTGTTATGGTAGAATTTTTCGTTTGTTTAGGTTTACTTATTCTAATGTCTTTATTTTTTATTTTTATTTTTTTTCTGTCTTCCCCCCCATATGGGGGGTATCAGTGTAACCTAGACGTTAGGGGTCCAGGTGTCTATGTTGTCCTTCAGGACTGACCCATGCTGATACAAAATATGTCATTCATTGTATTGTCCTGAAGTACTGTGTGCAAAAAGAAAAAATATGCAATAAAGTATAAGTCATAAAAAAAATATATATATATTTCAATCAATCACTCAATCAATCTTTGATTAAGGAATACAAATTTTCCTTTTATGTTTTGACTTTAGTCGTTTATATTCTCTTTCCAGATTATTGAGTCCCTCCTGTTTTGCCTTCTTGATAAATGCTGATTTAGCTATAATTGTTCCTTTCATTACTGCCTTCCATTACAATGTACAATTTTGTTTGTTTGTACAGTGTCTCCCCCCCCCTCAATGTACAGTTTTACTTGTTTATACAGTGTGCCCCCCCCCCAACCACCTCCAATGTAAATTACCCAGTATGGTTGTCAATATCCCAATGTACCCAACCCCCCCCACCCAAGTACCCAACCTCCTCCAATGTACAGTTTCTACGTCAAATGTATATACTCCCTTTTCTTGACTCCTTCTGTATCACAAACAGTACTGTATTTGCAAATCTGGTATGTCATAAATGTATAGATGTAGCAGTACTGACTATCTGTATGTCATGTATGTCATATATGTCCTGATGAATTGAAAATGGGGGACCCTGATGTAAACAAGACGAAAGTCTTTCTCTGGTCTGCATCCCCTTAACAATTGTGTGTATTGAGCTGTACTGTATTGTACCCATTCTGCAATCTGTTAATAAAGTTTTCAATCAATCAATCAATCAATCAATCAAAACTCCCATAGCACAGTAATTTTTTTTATTATTATTATCTTTTTCCTCCTTTTTTTTGGTTTTTCTCCCCTCCCAATGTTAGGCTGCGGTTACACCTTAGTTTCGTTTTCAGATGAGTTTCGCTTTTCCAGGTCGCAACGTAGCGGTAGCCGAGTGAGACATACGTTTTGCAACCTGAGTACAGTGATGTAGTACACTGCCAAAGCAGTAGGTGGCAGTAGGTGGCGAACATGAAGGCAATTTTCAACCAATCAGAACTTGAATGTGCCAATACACTTCCTGCAAAGAAAATGTCAACAAGGCATCGCCATCTTTAAATGCCTATTTACCCAATGCAGCACTTATTTTTCAACAAAGTGTAATAAAAGTGCAATAAACAAAACGGATACATTCACTGTGTGTTCTGCCTCTCATTTGTTGATGAAACAAAACTAACATCAACACAAGTGACCACCAAGAGCGGATAGTTTAGTCTCAAAAAGGATCGGCAATGTTGTTAGCTACATTGTTAGCTACATGCTAACGCGAATGGAATATGCCAGTATAACAGTATAGCATTGTGGCTAGAAGCGAACGCTAGCTCACGTTAACCAGCCAGCACCAAACTGATGATATCGGGAGCTATCAGTAGCTAGATAACATTAGAGACAACGCTGTGTGTATTAAACAAAGGTGAATAGATGACTGGGCCATTTTGTTTAATGCTTGTTAAGATTGAAAGAGGACTTGACCAATGTCTCCATTCCTCCAGTGCATTCCTCCAGCATTCCTTGATTGCCAACAACTCCCGATTACCCACGTCGTAGTTGCGCTCGGCCGAAGACAGCCGGCGCGGGGAAAAAAGCGCAAGGATGCACTTTCCCGTCCTTTAAGCATCTCTGAGAGATCACCCCCCCCCCCCCCCCCCCCCACCGCGATATCAGAGGCATCCACTTCCACTATAAACGGAGCTTCCGAATCATGGCGGATCAGTACAGGTAAACCGACGTTTGAGGTCGCAAAAGGCTGACTCTGCCCGAGGCGACCATTCAAAGCCAGGGAGAGAGGCCTTAGTGAGAGCTGTCAGAGGATTGGCTAAGGCGCTAAAATTGCGAGTAAAACGGCTGTAGAAATTTGCAAAGCCCAAAAAACACTGTAACTCCTTGAGCGACGAAGGGCGTGGCCAGTCCAAGACTGCACTCACCTTGGCTGGATCCATGCGAAGATCACCCTTCGTCAACACAAAGACCAGGAAGGAAACGGTGTCGGTGTGAATCACACACTTCTCTGCCTTAACAAATAGCTGATGCTTGAGGAGATGCTGTAACACCTGACGAACATGCTGTTGGTGTTGCACCATATCGTGGGGGAAAATTAGGATATCGTCTAAGTTCACAAAGACTGACACCCCAATTAAATCCCGCACCACGTATTTAACAAGGGCTTGGAAAACTGCCGGAGCATTAGCTAAACCAAAGGGCATAACTAAGTACTCATAATGCCCGTTGGGCGTGTTAAATGCAGTCTTCCACTCGTCTCCCTCTCTAATCCTGACCAGGTTGTATGCATTACGTAAGTCAAGTTTAGAGAAGACCTGCGCCCCTGTAAGCACTCAAAGGTGTGACGTACTCCAGAATGGCGGTAGGGTTTCCAGTCCTGGGAGAGGACAGAAACCCAGAACGTTACACACACACACACACACACACACACACACACACACACACACACACACACACACACACACACACACACACACACACACACACACCTACACACACCTACACACACCTACACACACACACACACACACACACACACACACACACACACACACACACACACTGCTCCGGTCATGCATCCACTCAATTCATGGAAAATACAGCATCAGGCTATTGTTCTAAAAGTATCTCTACTAATAAAATGGAGTATTGAACCGTTTTTAACAGCTGGGTATTGATTGATTGATTGATTGAAAACTTTATTAACAGATTGCAGAATGGGTACAATACAGTACAGCTCAATACACACAATTGTTAAGGGGATGCAGACCAGAGAAAGACTTTTGTCTTGTTTACATCAGGGTCCCCCATTTTCAATTCATCAGGACATATATGACATACATGACATACAGATAGACAGTACTGCTACATCTATACATTTATGACATACCAGATTTGCAAATACAGTACTGTTTGTGATACAAAAAGAGTCCAGAAAAGATAGTATACATTTGACGTAGAAACTGTACATTGGAGGAGGTTGGGTAGGTGGAGTGGGGTTGGGTGGGTGGGTGGGGGGGGGGCTGTACATTGGAGGTGGTTGGGTGGGTGGGGTGGGTTGGGTAAGAGGGGTGGGTGGGGAACACTGTACAACTGTACAAGCAAAACTGTACATTGGAATATTGACAAAACCATACTTGGTCATTTACTGTACATTGGAGGGGGTTGGGTTAGGACATTTACAGGGGCCAGTTTCGAATTGCAGTCCCCCGTAGGTGTTCTTTGAGAGTGGTTTTGAAAGTGGGTAGTGATTCACATTCCTTTACAGCTTTGGGTAGGGCGTTCCACATTGATGTGGCATAATTGCGAAACGTGTTTAGTCCCTTGTTTGAGCCGAATCTGGGTTTAACATGATTTGTGGAGCTCCCTCTGGTGTTGTGATCGTGGTATTCACTGACCTTTGGGAAGTATTTTGTGGGCAGGGGTGAGGTGGGTTCTAGGAGTAAGGTCAAGCAGTAGTCTGACCAGTTTGTTTTGAGATGTTTGTAATTTTGTTTTTAGCGCCTTTGAGGTGCTTTGGTACCATGAGGTGCAAGCATAGTCATAGTACCCTTGAATGAGTGCTCCTGCCATAGTCTTCAGGGTATTCTTGTTTACCAGAGAGGAGATCCGGTAAAAGAATCGAGTTTGTTGGTTGACTTTTTTTTATTACATTGGATGCCATTTTGTCACAGGAAAGATTAGCCTCTAGGATGGAACCCAGGTAGGTAATTTCATCTTTCCTTGTGACAATATTGTCACCCACTGTAACTGAGAAGCCGTCGGTCTTGCTGAGTCTGTTATTTGAACCGAAGAGAATGGACTCTGTTTTGCCCATGTGTAATGATAGTTTGTTATCAGCGAGCCATATGCAGATTCTGCCTAGTTCCGAGCTGAGGGTTTTTTCAACCTGTAACTTGTTCATGTCAGAGACCAGCAGGGCTGAGTCGTCCGCGAACAAGAACAAGTTGCAGTCACAAGCTGACGACATGTCATTTGCATAAATTAGGAACAGTAGCGGTCCTAGTATGCTTCCTTGTGGAACACCGCAGCTCACTGTGGGATAGATAGAGTACCGTTTACCTCCACCATCTGTTCTCTTCCCTCCAGGTAGGATTGCATCCAGCTCACTGATAAACTATCAAAACCAATTGCAATTGGTATTGGGTGGGACATTCTGATTTAAGAACTTTCTAAATAAAATAGAAAGTCCCAAAATAGTTCATTTATCTGACTGCTTGTATTAATTGATAAAAAAGTAGCAATGTGCAGTAATATAGTTATATACAAGAATAATAAAGCAATGTCGATTATGTTCTTAATAAAAAAAAGAAAATCTTGCAAAATAATCAAAAAGAACCGATAATCGATAAAGTACTGAATCGATAAGAGTAGTGTATCGATAAAATCCTAACGATCCTAACCCATCCCTAATGAACACTGTTAATACACTGTTATACAATGAAAGAAGAAATGTTTGGAGGTGTGGTAATACTTCAGTTGGTTCATTATAAAAGATACTGTGAAGTGTCACAGCCAACTAGTGACACTGGTTATTATGACATCCTGTTCTTATGTTTATTATATATGATTATGAGGAATGTCTGTATATTCTTCCTCCCACTTGTGTAAAACTGTGAGAACTATGGACTGTGGACTCTGGAACAGTAACTTGTGTACACTACAATATCTTGCGTGATCCTGGAGAATGGAATAGGCCTATGATATGACGGATGTCTTTTTGTATTCTTATATAACCTGTATATTCTTTATACACTTTAAAACTATGTTACAGTTAATATGCAGTCAGAATGGAAACAGAAATCTTTTTGATAATGCAGTCTCTGTTCTGGGTAGGAATGTGCTCCCTCTATATGTGGCCTTCTGACCAGCTCAAGCTAAGAGCAGGGTGGCACAGAGATGAGATGAGAACAGAGGAGAGAATCACTGTCTTAGTTAAACTACAAAATACATATATGATGTGTGATCAATCAGTGTTATTGTGTATGGGTATTGAATAGTACAGGTATATATATATGTATGAATATATCTGTATATATATATATATATATATATATATATATATATACTATATTAGGCTATTCATGCTAGAAGGACCATGTACTGTATATTACAGCAGTCTTCCTCGTCTTCTTATCTTACTATTAGTGGAGCTAGGAATGTGGCCTGGGAGACTGCTCTGAGCAGAGGAGTGAATCTCTGCCTACAAGAGTTAACCCTTTATACATTATAATACAAAAATATACATACATATTATACTTTAAACTACAAAATACATATATGATGTGTGATCAATCAGTGTTATTGTATATGAGTGTTGAGTTGTATATATAAGCGTGTTAGACTATTCATGCAAGAAGGGCAATTGCTATTCATGCAACACAGGGCAATTGCTTCCATACTGCTTGGCCCCTTAAGAATGTGAGACGACCTTGGGGCCTCTGGTAGCCTGCTAGTAACAGATAGGGATTTTCCAACACAAGGTAATCTGTTGCTCCTCCAGTTACTGTGACGAATACAGGGGGAGGAGAATTCATCTGTATGTGTTATACGTTGATTGGCTAGTGGAATGACATAGCTATGACATCACTGTATTTGGACCAATAAGCGAAGAGATCTGGGGCCCTTTATAAAGGCCAACTTGCCGGGGAGCTCCAGTAGCTCACCGCGTACCTCGGACGCTATTTCGGCGTCGGGGACAACCGTGCGCGTCACGGATCTGGGGTACACAAGTTCGACTCCCGGACTCGCCGTATTTTCTCAGAGTGTCTTTCCCCCGATCTATACCCCATTCAACCTGTTTCTGTCGGTCATGCTTGACCAGAAAAAGCGATAAACGCTAAAAGAACCAGCTGACTGGTCAAAGTTTAAAAAAAAAGGCCAACTTGCCAGATCACAGTTAGATTTTCAGATTTTGCTTGCAGACACTTTCTTCTAGCGGCCGATACCGTAAGGAACGGAATCGGTCTATTTTTCAAAGTGGAGTTGTTATGGTTTGTAACCGACCCCAATCGCACAACACAAGACAGGTATGATGGTTTGCCAAGAAACAGATATTTATTGAGAGACAGGGAAAAAAGGGCACTGTCCCTTTAAGGGAGAACACAAATACAGGAATATAACAAGAGGGGAAAAACTAGGTGCCTTTAAGAGGCGGGCAGGAAAAGGGAACACTAAGGGAAGGTTAATGAACGCTAGGGGAAACATTAAAGGAAACGCTAGGGGAAGGTTAAAGGAACAGAGGAACTAGAGACTAGGAGATGTCGGGACAAGGAGAGCTAGGGAACAGGAGAACTGGGGACTAGGAGAACTAGGGACAAGGAACTAGGTGGAACTAGAAGGGGAGAACTTGGGACCAGGAACTAGGTGGAACTAGAAAGGGGAGAACTAGGGACAGAGGGGACTGAGGCCCGCGGAGGCGGGCTGGGGACAGGGAGGAACTGGGGACTGGTGGGAAAACATCTGGGCCGCTCTGCAGAACAGAGGAGAGGGTTAATATTCAAAAGGGAACAAACAGAGCAGATGCAGAACAGTCCAAATAAACAAAGTAACAAAGTAATAATATCTTCGTGTGACAAACACACAGGGGGAGATGTAATGTCCAAAAATACTATCTAAGTGAGAACAAAAACAGAGTGGGAGATGAAATGTCCAAACTACTAACTAAGTGAGAACAAAAAAGGAGGCATTACGCTGGGTGAGTGACTTAACAATCAAAACTCACCCAAGCGTATGCGTAATGGTACAGGAACAGCAGCGGGACGAGGGCAAGAGGCATTACGCTGGGTGAGTGACATCACAATCAAAACTCACCCAGGCGTATGCGTAATGGTACAGGAAACGCAGCGGGACGAGGGCAAGAGGCATTACGCTGGGTGAGTGACATCACAATCAAAACTCACCCAGGCGTATGCGTAATGGTACAGGAAACGCAGCGGGACGGGGGCAAGAGGCATTACGCTGGGTGAGTGACATCACAATCAAAACTCACCCAGGCGTATGCGTAATGGTACAGGAAACGCAGCGGGACGGGGGCAAGAGGCATTACGCTGGGTGAGTGACATCACAATCAAAACTCACCCAGGCGTATGCGTAATGGTACAGGAAACGCAGCGGGACGGGGGCAAGAGGCATTACGCTGGGTGAGTGACATCACAATCAAAACTCACCCAGGCGTATGCGTAATGGTGCAGGAACAGCAGCGGCGGCGAGGGTGTCGCCACCGGGTAGCTGGCTGTCCGAGCCGAGGAACAGAGTGCTGGAACAGCGGCGGTGGCGAGGGTGTCGTCAACCGGGTAGCCGCTGTCGGAGCCGAGGAACAGAGTGCTGGAACAGCGGCGGTGGCGAGGGTGTCGTCCACCGGGTAGCCGCTGTCGGAGCCGAGGAACAGGGTGCTGGAACAGCGGCGGTGGCGAGGGTGTCGTCCACCGGGTAGCCGCTGTCGGAGCCGAGAAACAGAGTGGCGCGCCACACCTTGGTGTGCACGTCGGAACCGAGAGACGCCTCGGGGTGCGTCTGCGAGGAGGAGTGTGCCAAGCACGAGGATCCTTGGAAGATGCGCGTTGCGCGCTGGAGACTGGAGAGCGTGCCAAGCCCTTGAAGATGCGCGTTGCGCGCTGGTGACTGGAGAGCGTGTCAAGCCCTTGCAGATGCGCGTTGCGCGCTGGTGACTGGAGAGCGTGCCAAGCACGAGGATCCTTGGAAGATGCGCGTTGCGCGCTGGAGACTGGAGAGCATGCCAAGCCCTTGAAGATGCGCGTTGCGCGCTGGTGACTGGAGAGCGTGCCAAGCCCTTGCAGATGCGCGTTGCGCGCTGGTGACTGGAGAGCGTGCCAAGCACGAGGATCCTTGGAAGATGCGCATTGCGCGCTGGAGACTGGAGAGCGTGCCAAGCACGAGGATCCTTGGAAGATGCGCGTTGCGCGCTGGAGACTGGAGAGCGTGCCAAGCCCTTGAAGATGCGCGCTGGTGACTGGAGAGCGTGCCAAGCCCTTGCAGATGCGCGTTGCGCGCTGGTGACTGGAGAGCGTGCCAAGCCCGAGGATCCTTGGAAGATGCGCGTTGCGCGCTGGAGACTGGAGAGCGTGCCAAGCCCTTGAAGATGCGCGTTGCGCGCTGGTGACTGGAGAGCGTGCCAAGCCCTTGCAGATGCGCGTTGCGCGCTGGTGACTGGAGAGCGTGCCAAGCCCGAGGGTCCGGGAGATGCGCGTTGGTCTAGATGTGCGTCAGGACGAACAGCTGCTGGGGTCTGCAGTGGAGCGCTGGGGTGCCTCCCGTGGAAGTACAGGGAGCGCAGAACAGTCTCCTCCACAGGCTACGGCGACAGCAGACGAAGGCTGGAGCAAAACATCTCAAGGCTGGAGAAATCCATATACAGCATTGGTAGACCAGAGGATCTCCCGAAAGAGTCTAGATGTTAGAGAATATGACTCAGCATGAATACAACACGACCCCACGCTGAAACGAGGGGAAGAGCCCTGGTATTTAAAGCCCACAGGGGAACTAATTAGCCTGCCACCACAGGTGCGAGAGGTAATTGATAATAGTCCAGGTGTGGCCACTGAGAGTAAACGAGAGTAAAGAACGAGAGGGTGGGGGCTAGAGAGAGTGAGTGAGAAGGGAATTTCTAACAGTAGGCTTAAAGAAAACAGAGAAAGTTGGTGAGCAGCGGACAAAACCTCACAGTACCCCCCCCTCAACGGGAGCCACCCGGCGACCCAAAACAAATACAGACAGAGTGGCAGGGGGCAAAACAAGACAAAAACAAAAGGTACTGGCCAAGCCAGCAGGGGAAGCCACCACAAGAGTGGGGCTAGCAAAAGAGACAGGGTCGCCGAGGGGTAACCAGGGTAGCAGAGGGGCAACAGGAGGAGCTGAGGGGTAACCAGAGGAGCTGAGGGGTAACCAGAGGAGAAGAGGGGCAAGCAGGGTAGCTAAGGGGCAACCAGAGGAGCCGAGGGGCAACTAGAGGAGCTGAGGGGTAACCAAGAGGAGCACCGGGAAAAGGGCTAGCAGAGGGAAGGTTAGCTGCCAGGGCACTGATAGCTACAGGGCCTATGCTAGCTGTACTGCTACATCAACATAGAGGCTGCGCAAGCTGCCGGAGCCAGGCTAGCAGAGGGAAAGGGTAGCTGCCAGGGCACTGATAGCTACAGGGCCTATGCTAGCTGTACTGTTACACTAACATAGAGGCTGCGCTAGCTGCCGGAGCTAGGCTGGCAGACAGGGCTGGACCAGCATGAGAGAACAAGCTAGCTGGAAGGACAGTCCTAGCTGTGTGAGAGAAACTGAACATGCTAGCTGAAGGGGCAGTCCTAGCAGTGGGAATACTGACCTTGCTAGCTGAAGGGCAGTCCTAGCAGCGTGAGATAAACTGACCTTGCTAGCTGAAAAGGCAGTCCTAGCAGTGGGAGATAAGCTGACCTTGCTAGCTGAAAGGGCAGTCCTAGCAGTGGGGAGAGAAACTGACCTTGCTAGCTGAAAGGGCAGTCCTAGCAGTGGGGATGGTACACAAAAAAGTGGAGGCCATGCAGAGGGACCGGGTTAGCTGCTTGGGCCTGGCTAGCTACAGGGCCTATGTCAGCTGCAAGGCTGCATTAACATAGAGGCTGTGCTAACAGCCGGGGCCAAGCTAGCAGACTGGGACCATGCAGAGGGAAACTGGGTTAGCTGCCAGGGCATGGCTAGCTACAGGGCCCATGCCAGCAGCAAGGGCTGCATAAACATAGAGGCTGTGCTAGCAGCCGGGGCAAAGCTAGCAGACAGGGGCTCTGCTGAGGGACTGGGTTAGCCGCCAGGGCATGGCTAGCTACAGGGCCTATGCCAGCAGCAAGGGCTGCATCAACATAGAGGCTCGGGGCTAAGCTAGCAGACAGGGGCTCTGCTGAGGGACTGGGTTAGCTGCCAGGGCATGGCTAGCTACAGGGGGGTCAAACAGGGCTAAACGGGAAGCAAACAGGGGAGCTAACCGGGGAGACTAACAAGCTAAACAAGGGAGCTAAACAGGACTAACAAGGAAGCTAGGGGGAACAAGAAAAAAAAAAGGCAAACTCAACATACACCGTCTGTGCTGGCTGGGGTCGTCGATTTGGTGGGGTCGTACTGTTATGGTTTGTAACCGACCCCAATCGCACAACACAAGACAGGTATGATGGTTTGCCAAGAAACAGATATTTATTGAGAGACAGGGAAAAAAGGGCACTGTCCCTTTAAGGGAGAACACAAATACAGGAATATAACAAGAGGGGAAAAACTAGGTGCCTTTAAGAGGCGGGCAGGAAAAGGGAACACTAAGGGAAGGTTAATGAACGCTAGGGGAAACATTAAAGGAAACGCTAGGGGAAGGTTAAAGGAACAGAGGAACTAGAGACTAGGAGATGTCGGGACAAGGAGAGCTAGGGAACAGGAGAACTGGGGACTAGGAGAACTAGGGACAAGGAACTAGGTGGAACTAGAAGGGGAGAACTTGGGACCAGGAACTAGGTGGAACTAGAAAGGGGAGAACTAGGGACAGAGGGGACTGAGGCCCGCGGAGGCGGGCTGGGGACAGGGAGGAACTGGGGACTGGTGGGAAAACATCTGGGCCGCTCTGCAGAACAGAGGAGAGGGTTAATATTCAAAAGGGAACAAACAGAGCAGATGCAGAACAGTCCAAATAAACAAAGTAACAAAGTAATAATATCTTCGTGTGACAAACACACAGGGGGAGATGTAATGTCCAAAAATACTATCTAAGTGAGAACAAAAACAGAGTGGGAGATGAAATGTCCAAACTACTAACTAAGTGAGAACAAAAAAGGAGGCATTACGCTGGGTGAGTGACTTAACAATCAAAACTCACCCAAGCGTATGCGTAATGGTACAGGAACAGCAGCGGGACGAGGGCAAGAGGCATTACGCTGGGTGAGTGACATCACAATCAAAACTCACCCAGGCGTATGCGTAATGGTACAGGAAACGCAGCGGGACGAGGGCAAGAGGCATTACGCTGGGTGAGTGACATCACAATCAAAACTCACCCAGGCGTATGCGTAATGGTACAGGAAACGCAGCGGGACGGGGGCAAGAGGCATTACGCTGGGTGAGTGACATCACAATCAAAACTCACCCAGGCGTATGCGTAATGGTACAGGAAACGCAGCGGGACGGGGGCAAGAGGCATTACGCTGGGTGAGTGACATCACAATCAAAACTCACCCAGGCGTATGCGTAATGGTACAGGAAACGCAGCGGGACGGGGGCAAGAGGCATTACGCTGGGTGAGTGACATCACAATCAAAACTCACCCAGGCGTATGCGTAATGGTGCAGGAACAGCAGCGGCGGCGAGGGTGTCGCCACCGGGTAGCTGGCTGTCCGAGCCGAGGAACAGAGTGCTGGAACAGCGGCGGTGGCGAGGGTGTCGTCAACCGGGTAGCCGCTGTCGGAGCCGAGGAACAGAGTGCTGGAACAGCGGCGGTGGCGAGGGTGTCGTCCACCGGGTAGCCGCTGTCGGAGCCGAGGAACAGGGTGCTGGAACAGCGGCGGTGGCGAGGGTGTCGTCCACCGGGTAGCCGCTGTCGGAGCCGAGGAACAGAGTGGCGCGCCACACCTTGGTGTGCACGTCGGAACCGAGAGACGCCTCGGGGTGCGTCTGCGAGGAGGAGTGTGCCAAGCACGAGGATCCTTGGAAGATGCGCGTTGCGCGCTGGAGACTGGAGAGCGTGCCAAGCCCTTGAAGATGCGCGTTGCGCGCTGGTGACTGGAGAGCGTGTCAAGCCCTTGCAGATGCGCGTTGCGCGCTGGTGACTGGAGAGCGTGCCAAGCACGAGGATCCTTGGAAGATGCGCGTTGCGCGCTGGAGACTGGAGAGCATGCCAAGCCCTTGAAGATGCGCGTTGCGCGCTGGTGACTGGAGAGCGTGCCAAGCCCTTGCAGATGCGCGTTGCGCGCTGGTGACTGGAGAGCGTGCCAAGCACGAGGATCCTTGGAAGATGCGCATTGCGCGCTGGAGACTGGAGAGCGTGCCAAGCACGAGGATCCTTGGAAGATGCGCGTTGCGCGCTGGAGACTGGAGAGCGTGCCAAGCCCTTGAAGATGCGCGCTGGTGACTGGAGAGCGTGCCAAGCCCTTGCAGATGCGCGTTGCGCGCTGGTGACTGGAGAGCGTGCCAAGCCCGAGGATCCTTGGAAGATGCGCGTTGCGCGCTGGAGACTGGAGAGCGTGCCAAGCCCTTGAAGATGCGCGTTGCGCGCTGGTGACTGGAGAGCGTGCCAAGCCCTTGCAGATGCGCGTTGCGCGCTGGTGACTGGAGAGCGTGCCAAGCCCGAGGGTCCGGGAGATGCGCGTTGGTCTAGATGTGCGTCAGGACGAACAGCTGCTGGGGTCTGCAGTGGAGCGCTGGGGTGCCTCCCGTGGAAGTACAGGGAGCGCAGAACAGTCTCCTCCACAGGCTACGGCGACAGCAGACGAAGGCTGGAGCAAAACATCTCAAGGCTGGAGAAATCCATATACAGCATTGGTAGACCAGAGGATCTCCCGAAAGAGTCTAGATGTTAGAGAATATGACTCAGCATGAATACAACACGACCCCACGCCGAAACGAGGGGAAGAGCCCTGGTATTTAAAGCCCACAGGGGAACTAATTAGCCTGCCACCACAGGTGCGAGAGGTAATTGATAATAGTCCAGGTGTGGCCACTGAGAGTAAACGAGAGTAAAGAACGAGAGGGTGGGGGCTAGAGAGAGTGAGTGAGAAGGGAATTTCTAACAGTAGGCTTAAAGAAAACAGAGAAAGTTGGTGAGCAGCGGACAAAACCTCACAGGAGTCCCCCGGACAAAGCTTTGTTATTTAGCTCATTTGCTCTTTTGCTCAAAATGACAAAGAGAGTTTTTTGCTATGAGACAGATTTTGATTTAGATTTAGATTTTACAGAGTTTTTGAAATGCAGGATTTTGCTTGCAGACACCAGCCGTGTCAGGCTTTTGCGATCTTAGAGATGAGATGTTTTGTATTATATAATCTTTTAAACTGTAAGGGACATATCCAATACAGTCCTTTTTTGTAACTTCATTGAAATAAAGATTACTTTTTTCTAATTATCCATTGAATTCTTGGACTGATTTCTGCCAGCAATGTGCCACGATGCCGGCCGCCGCCCTGATTTCCTATTGAAGGTGACTATAATGTACTGGCAGCATGTAATACAGATTGAATCAATTGACTGGTTAATGCTTTTCAGCTAAAAGTTATATATTATATATATATATATATGCTATGTACTGTATAAATACTATACATGGCAATGTTAATAATAATATTATTGTTATTATAGGCAATGAGAGTTCTCCTAGACATACATTCGGTTTATTACAAACAAGAAGAGGTTAACAATATATAACTAGACCAGTGACTATGAAGTAAACTTGACAGAAATAGTAATTGACTCGAGAACTTGGCGAGTTTAGCACCTCGCTGGGGGATATCGAGCGGCCACAGGCTTCTATCTCGAGTAGGTGATTGAGATAGATAGAGACTGCCTGTAGCTCTTAACAGATACAAACCTGAAAACAAAAGCACTTAAATGTTAAATAAAAGGACCACAGTAATGAGGCAGGAGGAACATATTTTTTTGCACTATAATGGTCAAATTGTTATTTAAAAAAGTGCCCCTAAAAAAAGATTCTGTGCCCCTAAATTTTTCATTTAGGGGCACCTGTGCCCCTACTGAAAAAGCTTAGCGTACAGCCCTGGCATGCACACCGGCTCTTGTCTTCCTGAAGTCCACAATGAGCTCCTTAGTTTTCTTGGTGTTGAGGGCCAGGTTGTTGCCAGGTGCTGGACTTTCTTCCTATAGGCAGACTCATCGTTGTTTTTTATGAGGCCCACCACCGTTGTGTCATCTGCAAACTTTATAATGGTGTTGGTGCCATGTATAGGAATGCAGTCGTGGGTGAAGAGGGAGTAGAGAAGGGGGCTCAGTACACAGCCTTGCGCGATGCCGGTGTTCAGGGTGAGGGTGGAGGAGGTGAGATTGTATATCCTACCAAACTGGGGTCTGTCTGGGGAAGTCGAAAGTCGAGTATCCAGTTGCAGACAGAGGGGTTAATGTCGGTCCTTGGTTTCTATGAGGTCACCAAGTTTGGAGTTGAGTTTGGAGGGGATGATGGTGTTGAATACTGAGCTGAAGTCGGTACTGCAGCTCAGTCACCCTGTCTAATTTTCCTCTAATCAAACTGTTGTGAAGGATCAGATTAAACCGAATATATATGTTTATTTATATATATATATTTAAATGGTATTTGTATATCGTTTGATATCCCCTGTATATTCCTTGTACAATATGCACTGAATATCCCTTTAGTCTACTAAACAGCCCATAATAGTTTCATTCTACCATTGGACGAGAACCTGGCGCCACCAGCCATACCCCTAGGTTCAAGTTCAATCGTGCCGCCCAACATGTCGTGGCAAGCCCCGGTTCCGCGTAGGAATACGTCTGGCGAAATACGAATGGTACTATTTGTTCATAGCGCATATATATATGGCGCAAGTAAAGTAGAACTTTCTTTTAGTCCAGTTCTTTACCCTCCAACAGAGTAACAGACGCGAAGCCTCACCCACGACGCACGTGTGGTGTAGTAAGGCCTACTTGGCCTCAGAATAGGCATTGAGATATCGTGTGGATTAATAGTTGAATAGTCATAGTTTGGCACTATACCGTCGAGTTGGACGTATTCTATTAAGCTAATAATAGTCTATTTATGTATGGTGCATCGTTCGGTTAGAGTTATAAAGTTATCAGTACCCCCATCGTTCCTGACGTTATCTGGACGCTTAACGAGGCTGGGCAGACCACTAGTGGTGCTTGCATCCGAGGAGCTCCGGGCCAGGGCGACTGGACCTGTATATTGGATTACTCTACCCGGACGACGGCGAGCCTTCCACGGCTTGGATTATGCTTTGGGTGCTTTGATTATTCCATGGATAACGGCCAACACTGCGGAGTGTTGGAACTACCCCCCGGAGAGGACTCCAGGTGAGACGGCGCTCTACCCCAGTGAGGTCGCCTCACGTCTCTCCGTTGTGGACCGGCAGCTACCGTCCACCAGAGGGTCCAGCTGTATTCGTCTGCGGACCGAGGTTCTGTGGGCACCGTGTTCAAGACTTTGAATTCTCCCAAGAAATCGTCGGCCAGATGGGATACCGCCAGCGGCTTCTCTAACCCCCCCCTCCTACTGTCTTACAACCAGCGGGACCCCCCCCCCCCTTAGTGTATCCAGCTATAATCATTTAAGTACCATCGCTATAGTTTCCTAAAGAAACAGGTTGTATACTTACTCCCTGCGTAACCAGAGATTGGACATTCAATGTTGATTTACCTACGAATACTCATTTGCCATACAAGTGCATTTCAAATCATAAGTGTAAACAAGTGAACGTTGTATATACCTTTTGCTATATTAAATATTCGATTTGTACATTTGTGTGGACTTCGTTTCATCAGGTGGGAAAGTGTTCATCATATTTATATCATGTACTGGATGGCCAGAAGTTAAAGTACAAGAGGTAGTGGTATTAAATACCATATCTAACAATACAGTCAGGGAATTGTACCCCTCAGTTACAATTGGTCCTTCGAGCCGGAGGGTAACTAGTGTAATATTAATATAGTGTTATTAATATTGAAATGGCCTATGATGAACACTCCACGAAACGGTCCTCCTAACCTAGAACGCCCGCGGCGCAGACGACAGCCACCTCAGTACTTAGAGGATTACACTGTCAGTCAACTACCTAGCCTTCGACAAACGGTAAACGCGGTAAAAGTAGAAAGTAAAATTATGTCTGACCTTAACGACCAGGTTTCCCCGACCACAGAGGCCCTAGTAGGTCCTAATGTAACTGACCAAGCTCACGGTGGGGACCAGGAGGGAGCTGACATGCCTTTACCCCCCGCCACTACCGAAGAAGTAGTCCCCGACCAGCCCCGGGAGGAAGACAACCCTACAGAGAGAGAACTCTGCACGGAAGAAGAGGAGGAGAGCGCCGAGGAAATAGAGCTCCAGGACTCCCCAACGAGTACCCCCAGGAGCGGCTCACGCAGGAGCGGCTCACCTCCACAACCGCCTTCCCCCAGCGAAGCGGAGAGGATGCTACAACAGGCGTTCCTCGTCAGCCTGACAGCCTCTACCGAACGCGATCGACTTCAGGGTGAACGCGATCGTCTCCAAGCACAGGCGCTTAGCGAGCGCGAACAACTCCAAGCACAGGCGCTTAGCGAGCGCGAACAACTCCAAGCGCAACAACGGAGCGAAGAAGAGCGCACACGCCTGGAGATGAGACGCCTTCAGACAAAAGAGAATATGGCAAGAGACCGGGCCGACGCCCAGCGCGCCGCTGCCGGTGCCCAAAGAGAAGCAGATCTCACCAAGCGCGAAGTCGAGCGCGACAAGTTACAAGCGCAGCTAATGGAGCAGCTGATCCGCAAGGCAACACCCTCTCCCTCCGCCAGGGGTTCAAGGAACTCGTCGAGACAACAGTCAAGGGCAGCGTCTCCTCAACGAGCAAGCGACCCTGAACTTGACCAACAGACCGAGCCTATACCCCCCGCAGACCCCCTTCCCAGACCGGTCCAAGCGAGACCCAGCTACAAGGAAGGAGCGGCATACACTGCGGAGAAGCTAAATAAACGATTACAGGATCTGGAAGATCTGATAGAGGAAGAAGAGGGAGAGGAGGAGAACCAAGCCCGACGACAGCACAGTACTCCACCGGACCAGGAGGTCCAGTACAGTCCAGGCTATACCCCCGCGGCGCTGCGCTACAGACCCCCGACTCTATTCACGGGTGAGCACGACGCACGACCAGCCCCGAGGAATAGCACCTGGACCAGCGGGCCATGGTACCCTGTCAGTACCAGCCCACAGCGAGGCGCAAGAGGGGACTCGCCCAGGAGGTCTCTCCCCCAACGCTCGCCGATGTATCAGCCATCCACGGCGTCATACATTGCCACGCCGTCATTTCCAGACTTCGCCTATGAGAGTCGAGCACAGTACACGGAGCTCCGGATGTGCTTAGAGACAATGATGGTGGATGTCGCTGATGAACGCCACAAGTATGCAATATTACTGAAGCACCTGAAAGTACTGCGAGCGCACAATATAGCGCTAGCCTATGCCACCTCTTCGACACCATACACAGCGGCCCTAGCGGCGCTGGACCAGAGATATGGACGTATATGGGATTACGTAATCCAAGAGATAAGGCATATTGATCGCCTACCCCCAGCCACAGACAATCGCTCACTAGACGACCTGTCAATCAAAGTGCAGTCCCTGGTAGGGATGCTGGGAGCGCAACGGGAAAAGGGCATGCATGAGCTATACGCCAACTCTAACGTCGAGAGGATTTTGGAGAAGCTGCCACCCGCAAGACAAGAGCGTTTTAGGCGGCAGAGAGACTACCGGGATCCCAACGGCCCCGAACCATCCCTCCTTGATCTAGCCGACTTCCTGGCGAGAGAAGTCAGCAGCTTACGACTGGATACATTCGGGCGGAGCACGCCAAGCTCCAGAGAGGGACCCAGGAGAATAAATGATGGAAGAAGATCGGTGACTGTCATGCACCAATCAGAGTCAGTACCGAGCAGTAGGAGTCACAGCACCCCCTCGAGAAAAGAGAAGTGGAAGATAGCGTGTCCCTACTGTGAGAAAGAACACTGGCTGTCACAATGTGACCTATTCACAAAGATGAATGCAGAAGAAGTGAGTCAATGGATAAAGTCCAACAGGCGCTGTTACCGATGTGCGCGGCCACACATGGCAGCCGAATGCCGCCTAAAGAAAAGGTGCAGTCGGTGCGACGGAGCCCATCTAGATATACTACACGAAAGTAACAGAAGACGGCCTCCACCTGCACCATCGAGCGGCACCAAGGCAAGTGTCATGTACATCGACCCCGCCAGCAGCAGCGGCGCCCAAGTGCTCTTAAAGGTAGTCCGTGTGACATTGAGCTACCAAGATAAAGTCATGGACACTTACGCCGTCCTTGATGACGGGTCAGAGAAGACCCTTCTGCTCGCGTCCGCTGCGGCCCAGCTGGGACTGCGGGGGAGCAAGAACGAAATGACGATTCGGACAATAAGAAGAGATTTAAAGACGATAAAGGGCGAGAATGTCTCCTTCACTATCGCAGCAAACGGGCAGCCAGAGCGACGGTATAAGATTACAAATGCTTTCACCAGCCAAGAAATAGGACTATCGCAGTACACCTACCCCATTGCCAAATTGATGGATAAATATGTGCACCTGCGTCAATTACCTATCCCGCTCATAGACGGCGCTACCCCGACCCTGCTGATAGGCTCCGACCATGCAGAACTCATAGTCCCGATTGACCGGGTCCATACAGGACCCCGAGGCTGTCCTGCAGCAGTCGAGACCCGCCTAGGGTGGACCCTACAAGGCCCCCTCGCTAAATCTCTCAACCGAACAGCAGCCACTAGCTGCCTCCACTCCAGAACGACAGAAGAAGACACCACTCTCCTGCAGCATGTCGAGAGGCTATGGACACTAGAGACAATGCCCTTTAAGAACGAGAAGAAAGATATTCGTTCTAAAGAAGACATTTACGCCATCAACCTACTCGAGCAGGGGACAAAGAGAGTCACAGTCGGCGGAGTGATGAGATACGCAACTCCACTCCTGAGGCGAGAGGGAATGCCCACCTTTCACGCAA
The DNA here is from genome assembly GCF_963971535.1 of Notolepis coatsorum. Taxonomy (NCBI): domain Eukaryota; kingdom Metazoa; phylum Chordata; class Actinopteri; order Aulopiformes; family Paralepididae; genus Notolepis; species Notolepis coatsorum. The sequence continues at coordinate 62,425,412 of NC_140177.1, read as the reverse complement.
AGAAAGACGCCACGGAGCGCTATCTATTGAACACGGAGCGGCGCCTAGCCAAAGACCCCGCTCAAGAGAGTGTGTACCGCGCTGAGATTGAGAAGCTAATCACAGCGGGACACGTAACAAAGATTGACATTAAAGAGGCCGATCAGACGACCGAATCATGGTACGTGCCGCATCACAAGGTCCATCACAACGGCAAGGATCGCATTGTGTTTAACTGCAGCTACCAGATCGGATCCCAAAATCTGAATAAAGAGCTCTTGCCCGGCCCCACACTCGGCCCCTCCCTACTAGGCGTGCTACTGCGCTTCCGCCAGGACAAGGTGGCTATCAGCGGGGATATCAAAGGGATGTTCTTGCAGGTGAGACTAGTAGAGGAGGACAAGCCCCTGCTGCGGTTCCTATGGAGAGAGAGGATCGGAGATGAGAACCCAGCCATCTACCAGTGGGAAGTACTCCCCTTCGGAACCACATGCAGCCCGTGCTGTGCTACATTTGCACTACAGAAACACGTCGCAGAGGACCCAGCAGCAGATGAAGAGGTCCAACACAGTGTGAAGAACAGTTTCTACGTGGACAACTGTTTACAAAGCGTTTCGACTCAAGAAGAAGCCGAGGCTCTCCTAATCAAGTTACGCGCCTCCCTGATCAAAGGCGGCTTTGATCTCAGGCAGTGGGCCAGCAGTGACCCGCACGTATTGCGCAGCCTCTCCCCCGCGGACAAGGCTGCCAGCAGCGAGACCTGGATGGCGACCATCCCAGGAGAAGCCCAAGAAATGACACTAGGACTAGTCTGGCGCTTCAAAACAGACTCGCTCCACTATAGACACAAACCCCTGACAGACCAGGGAAGGTCGACGGCTACACCGACCACCAGACGGAGTGTGTACAGAACACTCGCCAGACAATATGACCCGTTGGGATGTATTCTACCTTACACCACCAGGGCAAAGATGATTGTACGAGCACTATGGGACAAGGACCAGGGCTGGGACGACCCAATACCCGCACACCTTGCCTCAACATGGAGAGAGTGGGAGACGGAACTCCGCTCACTCCCAGGTGTCAATATACGCCGCAGCTACTTCCCATCCACAGTGAGGCCAGAGACATGCGAGATTGATCTACACGTCTTCAGCGACGCCTCCGAAGTAGCCTATGGATCGGTGGCCTACTTGCGTGCCCAAGAGAAGGGAGGAAAGATACACACTGCTTTCATCCTGGCCCGCTCAAGAATAGCCCCACGTAAGCAACAATCTATCCCACGTCTAGAGCTCTGCGCAGCCCTAGCAGGAGCGCATCTAGCCACGTTAATCCAACGTGAACTCACCATTCCGGTGCACAGAACAATCTTGTGGTCAGATTCCACGACAGTACTCACATGGATCAAGTCTGATTCATGCAGATACAAAGTCTTCGTGGGAGTCAGAGTCACCGAGATTCAAGAGTTAACAGAAGCAGCGAGCTGGCGGTATGTGGACACCAAACACAACCCAGCTGACGTCATCACCCGGGGAATGTCTCTGGATGACCTTACCCGTCGCAACATCTACAGTGACGGACCAGAATTCCTCAAGCTCCCGGAAGGAGAGTGGCCTACGCCCACCCCACGGGAAGCAAGTAACGAGGAGGCCGAGAACAAGAAACCTATGTTCTGTGGACTGAGCACAGTCGCCTCCACAGACCCCAACATAGATGACTGCATTACCCTAGAGAGTGCGCAGCAGAGGACATTCCTGTGGCACCACCCAGAGATTCAGTCCACCACTGACATGTCAGCAGCTGACTACGAAGAAGCAGAACTTCTTCTACTACAACGAGCCCAGAGAGACTCGTTCCCCGATGAGCTAGACTGTCTACAGGGAGGAAACCCCGTCCCATCAGACAGCAGACTGCTCCACCTGGCACCCGAGAGTGACGCCCATAATCTCATCAGAGTGGGTGGTCGCCTGCGGAGAGCCCCCGATCTACCGGATGACATTAAGTACCCGATAGTCTTGAACAGCCGACACAAGGTCACAGAGCTGATCATAAAGAAATACGACAAGGATGTACACCACGCAGGAGCAGAGAGAGTCTTCGCGGAGATCAGACGTCGTTATTGGATACTGCAAGGGAGAGAAGCAGTGCGGCACTTCCAGCGAACCTGTCTAGACTGCCGTAAGTGGCGCGCGCAGCCCAGCATACCACGGATGGCTGACATACCTCCCTGTCGCCTCCGACTTGGCGACAAGCCATTCCACTCCACAGGCATGGACTGCTTTGGCCCGTTGTATATAAAGAGAGGAAGAGGAACCGAGAAGCGGTGGGGTATTGTATTCAAATGCATGACCACCAGAGCGATACATATCGAGCTCCTTCCGACCATGAGCACAGACTCATTCCTTATGGCCTTCCGAAGATTCACATCACGGAAAGGAAAACCGTCTACATTGTTGTCTGATCACGGGACAAACTTCAAAGGCGGAGAAAGAGAGCTGAGAGAGAGCTTCCAAGCTATGGGCCCAGAACTTAAGACCCACCTCGCTCCATCCCAGATTGACTTCCAGTTTAATCCCCCGAACGCACCCCACTTCGGTGGAACCTGGGAACGAGAAGTACGTTCTATAAAGACAGCCCTGTATGCCGTGCTTGGGGCCCAGACTGTGGCGGAGGAAGTCCTAATGACAGTCCTCACGGAGATCGAGGGAGTATTGAACTCAAAGCCCCTCGGTTACGTCTCCAGTGATGTAGCAGATGTCGACCCAGTCACCCCCAACACACTCTTAATGGGGCGGCTGGACCCCGCGCTACCCCAGACAATGTACAGGCCTGAAGAAGCGAACGGCCGAAGAATGTGGAGGTACAGTCAAGTACTAGCTGACAAGTTTTGGAGCAGCTTCCTACTCCACTACCTACCGTCTCTACAGACCCGCCAGAAGTGGGTAAAAGAGAGAGACAATTTGACAGAAGGAACAGTCGTCATGATTATCGACCAGTCACTACCCAGAGCTATGTGGCCGGCTGGCCGCGTAAGCAAAGTGATCACCGGTGCCGATGGCAAGGTCCGAGCAGCTGAAGTACTCGTCCAAGGGCGCACTTACACACGACCTGTGGCGAGGCTAATAGAACTGCCCCGACTCCCAGACACTATCGATGATGACCATGACCCCATGACTTTGTGAGTTGACTGACCCTTACAGCGGACCTTGAGTGGTAGACAGTGCGGTTAATCTGTCTCTGCTTAGCTAATTAGGTGGGACTAATTAGGGGGCGGCTGTTGTGAAGGATCAGATTAAACCGAATATATATGTTTATTTATATATATATATTTAAATGGTATTTGTATATCGTTTGATATCCCCTGTATATTCCTTGTACAATATGCACTGAATATCCCTTTAGTCTACTAAACAGCCCATAATAGTTTCATTCTACCATTGGACGAGAACCTGGCGCCACCAGCCATACCCCTAGGTTCAAGTTCAATCGTGCCGCCCAACATGTCGTGGCAAGCCCCGGTTCCGCGTAGGAATACGTCTGGCGAAATACGAATGGTACTATTTGTTCATAGCGCATATATATATGGCGCAAGTAAAGTAGAACTTTCTTTTAGTCCAGTTCTTTACCCTCCAACAGAGTAACAGACGCGAAGCCTCACCCACGACGCACGTGTGGTGTAGTAAGGCCTACTTGGCCTCAGAATAGGCATTGAGATATCGTGTGGATTAATAGTTGAATAGTCATAGTTTGGCACTATACCGTCGAGTTGGACGTATTCTATTAAGCTAATAATAGTCTATTTATGTATGGTGCATCGTTCGGTTAGAGTTATAAAGTTATCAGTACCCCCATCGTTCCTGACGTTATCTGGACGCTTAACCAGGCTGGGCAGACCACTAGTGGTGCTTGCATCCGAGGAGCTCCGGGCCAGGGCGACTGGACCTGTATATTGGATTACTCTACCCGGACGACGGCGAGCCTTCCACGGCTTGGATTATGCTTTGGGTGCTTTGATTATTCCATGGATAACGGCCAACACTGCGGAGTGTTGGAACTACCCCCCGGAGAGGACTCCAGGTGAGACGGCGCTCTACCCCAGTGAGGTCGCCTCACGTCTCTCCGTTGTGGACCGGCAGCTACCGTCCACCAGAGGGTCCAGCTGTATTCGTCTGCGGACCGAGGTTCTGTGGGCACCGTGTTCAAGACTTTGAATTCTCCCAAGAAATCGTCGGCCAGATGGGATACCGCCAGCGGCTTCTCTAACCCCCCCCTCCTACTGTCTTACAACCAGCGGGACCCCCCCCCCCCCCCCCCCCCTTAGTGTATCCAGCTATAATCATTTAAGTACCATCGCTATAGTTTCCTAAAGAAACAGGTTGTATACTTACTCCCTGCGTAACCAGAGATTGGACATTCAATGTTGATTTACCTACGAATACTCATTTGCCATACAAGTGCATTTCAAATCATAAGTGTAAACAAGTGAACGTTGTATATACCTTTTGCTATATTAAATATTCGATTTGTACATTTGTGTGGACTTCGTTTCATCAGGTGGGAAAGTGTTCATCATATTTATATCATGTACTGGATGGCCAGAAGTTAAAGTACAAGAGGTAGTGGTATTAAATACCATATCTAACAATACAGTCAGGGAATTGTACCCCTCAGTTACACAAACTGTAACCTTCCTTTTTTATCCATAATTTCTGCTGTGTTCATAATTGACCCTGCCTGAGATTAATGTCACCACCCCCCTCCTATGTCATGTCTTATGGGAAGACGAAAATACGTGTCTATGTCCCATTTTTTTCACTTACTATGTTCCAATTATGTGAGATGTGTCTTTTGTAACAGTCCTATATCTACCATATCTTGTTTATGTAACAGAGGTACCGCGAGTATATCCACAGTCACGATGTACTTCAAGTGTTGTGAAGTGACTGTGGCACGTAGTGGTACTGCAAGTAAAACTCACTCCCCCTTAAAAGGCATACAGAAACAGAAAGTGAATTCACCTCTTGGTATAGCGGTCTGTAATCGCGCCCGCGGTGTGGCCGACCGGGGTTCAACTCCCACTCAGGGCATGTCAAATAAGACCGGTGACATTTACAACAAGGTATGCACAAGGTACACATTGGAAATTAATTGAATGCAGCATTGTTGCTTGACTTGGCTGTTTTGAGTGAGAACGGCTTAGTTGAAAAAGTTTCAACTTTAGCCACGGAGTGCACCAATGTCACCTTCAATGGATCAATCAAATAAACCGAGGGAATGGATTACAAATCTGAGGTATCTGAAGAGAAATCAACAGCAAAACAAACCAAACGATAATGGAGGAGAAACTCATTTTGGCAGTTTCCGACAAATCTTGTTTGTATGACCTGTCTAACCACGTATGACCTGTCTAACAGGTCTTACCACGACTGAGATATAAACAGCAATGCCTGGAGGGCTGTGAGCAGCATGGTGCAGATTCCCGGTGAGTAACATACTGTTAATAATATGCGCCCGTGCGCTTTTGATTTTCTATGTACACCGCTGCACCTTGCGTTTGAGCGCAAGAAAAAGGCTGATCTGATCACAGCTGTAATCACCCCATTTACATTAACCTCCATCTGCTCCAAATTAAAGAAAATAGTGGCGTTAAAGGAATTGTGCTTTAACTTTGACAGCCTTTTTATGATCTCTTTTTCTTAAACAGTTCTGTATATTTGTATGTCATAAATGTCTTGATGAATTGAAAATGGAGGACCCTTATTTTTAAGTAAAGTATTGATGATGTTTGTGTAACGGAGGTCCGTGAGTATATCCACAGTCACAGAAACAGGTGTGTTGAGAAGTCACTGTGGCAGTAAGCGGGCTGCGAGTTTAACTCACTTCCTCATAACAGGGTTAATAGACGCATAGGTACGGTACCCAGAGGTGAATTCACTTCTTAGTGCAGCAGTCTATGTCGTCGCCCGCAGAGCGGGAGACCCCAGTTCGACTCTCCCTCGGGACATCAGCATTTAATACACAACGCAGAGGAGTCCGATACGATCTGTCACATTTGCATGTAACTGCATGGACGCCAGCGACAGGAGAAGTACCACAGGGTATTGTGTGAGTATGGTTAAAGACAGCTCACTGGAAAACAAAGAAACAGCCCACAGTGGCACTATCAACTTGTGAAGCCGAATATATGGCTCTAGCTTTGACAATTCAGGAATGTATTTATCTGGAGCAACTGCTCGAAGGTATAGATAGATACTCATATATATATAAGAAAACTGTTGTTTATGAAGACAACCAGGGGACTATTGCACTTGCCAGGAACCCTGTGTGCAGACAGAGGTGTAAATATGTGGATATAAAATACCACTTCATTAGATCTATCATACAAGAACAAGAACAAGTTGCAGGTTGAAAAAACCCTCAGCTCGGAACTAGGCAAAATCTGCATATGGCTCGCTGATAACAAACTATCATTACACATGGGCAAAACAGAGTCCATTCTCTTCGGTTCAAATAACAAACTCAGCTAGACCGACGGCTTCTCAGTTACAGTGGGTGACAATATTGTCACAAGGAAAGACGAAATTACCTACCTGGGTTCCATCCTAGAGGCAAATCTTTCCTGTGACTAAATGGCATCCAATGTAATAAAAAAAGTCAACCAACGAACTAGATTCTTGTACCGGATCTCCTCTCTGGTAAACAAGAATACCCTGAAGACTCTGGCAGGAGCACTCATTCAAGGGTACTACGACTATGCGTGCACCTCATGGTACCAAAGCACCTCAAAGGCGCTTAAAACAAGATTACAAACATCACAAAACAAACTGGTCAGACTACTACTTGACCTTACCCCCAGAACCCACCTCACCCCTGCCCACTTTGACAACCTAGGATGGCTTAGAGTAGACAACAGAGTACAGCAACTTGCAATGGGCCTGGTCTACAAGATACACTATACGACTAAGGTACCCATGTACATGTCAAAATACTTCCCAAAGGTCAGTGAATACCACAACCACTACACCAGAGGAAGCTCAACAAATCATGTTAAACCCAGATTCGGCTCAAACAAGGGACTAAACACATTTAGCAATTATGCCACATCAATGTGGAACGCCCTACCCAAAGCTGTAAAGGAATGTGAATCCCTACCCACATTCAAAACCGCACCTACGGGAGGCTGCAATTCGAAACTGGCCACCGTAAATGCCCAAAACCCCCACCACCTCCTAATAGACAGTCTCCTCCCCACCGCATGTATATATTCCCTCCCCGCCGTATGTATATTTCTTTCCTATATGTCCCTATGCCATAAATGTCATGTATGTTGTGTATGTCATAAATGTCTATATGAATTGAAAATGGGGGACCCTGATGTAAACAAGACAAACGTCTTTCTCAGGTCTGCATCCCCTTAACAATTGTGTGTATTGAGCCGTACTGTATTGTACCCATTCTGCAATCTGTTAAATAAAGTTTTCATTCATTCATTCATTCATTCAGAGAAGAGAAGAGAAAATGACACTCGTTTACTGTCCTACAGATGACATGGTTGCAGATACTATGACCAAGCCTGTCTCCAAACTGAAATTAAAGAAATTTGCAGGGGTCATGTTTGGTGTGTAAAAATATTGACTGCTATGTAATATATTGACTGCCATGTTCTTTTGTTGTTTAAAAGGATTTTGGAAAAGTTGTACATACACGTCATTCATAAGTGTGAGTGTTAAGTAAAGTATTGATGTATGTTTGCATGTATGTTTGTTTGCACGATACTTATCCACAGCGAGAGGGTGCTGCCGCGCTGAGACGCGGTCTAATGACTGACATAATGTCCTTGATCAAATGGAATGTTCCCCCCCCTTCTATCGCTCTGCACTCTAGCTCTCTCTCTCTCTCTCTCTCTGTGGTACAATGTGAAATAAACCATGCCATTTAGGCTAAAGATGAATACCTCGTCATGACAACGTTTTTTTTTATCCACTTTTTCTCCCATTTTCTATATTTTCTCCCATCCCAATTTCGTATCATCCAATTCAACCCTCCCCTGTCACGAACGCTGTTTCTTGCCTCCCACAAGCCGGCTGCAATGTGGACTAAGTCATACATAGCACAAGTCCCCTCCGGTACTTGAGGTAACAGCAGTCGCATCTTTTCACCTGCGCAGCTCGATCTCTCAGTGGCGAGGAGTAACGCGTGGGAGGCTCACGCTGCCCCCGACACTTCCTGATTCTACTGCGCAGGCGCACCAACCGACCTGTAGGAGTCGCTGTCCACAACGCCCGATCCCCACCCATCAGTTTCCCACCCCCTAATACGGCCAATGTGTATTAGTATGAACGACCAGCTAAACTGAAAGCAATGTGGAGCGCTGGCCCAGCGTCTCCGCATTCGTGGCGAGCGCCTTGCCCACTACGCCACGTAGCCGCCCACCTCGTCATGACAAAGTTATTGCTGCTTAATGTGACTCTGACAACACTTTTTCTATTTTTCTCCCATCCCAATTCTGCTGTGCCAATTCTCCCCTCCCCTGTCTTGAACGTTGCTCGCATATGCCCCCCACTGGCCGGTTGTAGGGAGGATAGAGGCCTTGCATCACGTGTCCCCTCCTATACACGAGGAGGCAGCCTGTCACATCTTTTCACCTGCCAGCGCGGACTCTCATTGGCGAGGTGTAACGTGTGGGAGGCTCACACTACCCCCGCCATTTCCTGTCTCTGCTGTGCAGGCGTTGTATAGGAGCCCTTTAAAGCACTCATGAGTTATACCTTATTTCTATTGGCTTAGTTGCCTACACTGTTAAAGTCTACATTTCAGAATACAATGGGGCTTAGCTGTATATTTAGGTTATTGTATTATATGAATGTTTATTTTTATAACCTTACATTGAAACGGCATTAGGAATATTTGATTGGATTTAGATAAAGTCATTGAACCGTCTTATTTGTCATAATAGAACATTCTAGAACATTTGTGATGTCACAGTATGATGTCATACTCACACATTCTCGATCATTTGGGATGTCACAGTATGATGTCATAATCAAACATTCTAGAACATTTGTGTATAATATAATATTATTCAACAATTCTCTCAGAAGAGCTCATTGTGCATCTTGAAACAGTGCTGAGCAGTACTGAACAGATAGACTAAACAACATAGATTGAAGCCTGCATTTCTAGACCAGGGTGCCTTGCCTACCGTTTTGCTGTGGAAAGAGCCGGCAAGTTGAGTTTTACGGCTTTCAGGTGTGGAGGAATTTTTTCATTTGTCGAGTCGGCGGTGATTTTGGAGACTGGGAAAATACAGTTTTCTTACCTTGTAGTAGTGACGTGAATATTTCGTGGCAGTAAACAGCCAAACAAGTTTTAGTTTAGGAAAATAGCTTTAGGATCACTTCTGTAAAGAAAGACTTCGCTGTGGAAGAGAAATAAACCATTTGGATATCTTTGTTTTACACCGGAGCAGCTGTGGACATTATTTTTCCTTATCAATGAACGTACTACTCACGAGTAAGCAACTTTAACCAGTAGAGTGGACCGTCGGCCCTCATAGGCGTCCCCAACCGACCTGTAGGAGTCGCTGTCCACAACGTCCAGATTACCACCCATCGACTTCCACCCGCTAACTCTTCCAATTTAGTTAGTATGACGACTGGCCCAAACAGGCACCTGTTGGCTCTGACAACACTTATGTGGGCTGTCCCCGACTAAGGATTTGGATGGTCGACTATGATAGGCCAAAATTTGCCGTTAGTCGACTATTGGTTGACTAAAAAAATAAAATAAAATAATATATATATATATTTTTTTATCATTCCATTTGGGCTGTGGGGGGTGCTTAATGTCTGAAGGAGTCGACTGAAGGCTTCTTGTCCTCTGCAAAAGCATGCAATTGGTCCACTGATGGATACATCTTGATATTTGTCTAGTCTGTGTGTTCATTAGATGGGTGAAATCCTCTCAGTGCCTCTGTGCCTGTTTTCGTAGGCAGTTAGCCTCTGGTATGCGTGACATTAGCGTTAGCCACGCTTCTAGGCCTCTTTTCTTTTGGAAAGAATGATATAAAAAAATAAAAATTATTAAAATTTATTTTTTATTTATTTATTTTATTCAACTAAGAGGTTGGCAGTCGACTACGGCTCCTTTCGACCGATTAGTCGACTAATCGACTAATATGGGTCAGCCCTAAACACGACTACATCTTTTTCTGGTCTGCATCCTCTTAGCAGTTGTTTGTATTGAGCCGTACTGTATTTTTTTTATCTACTTTTTTCTCCCATTTTCTATTTTTCTCCCATCCCAATTTCGTATCGTCCAATTCTACCCTCCCCTGTCTCGAACGCTGTTAGGCCATGCCTCCCACAAGCCAGCTGCAATGTGGACGAAGCCTTACATCACGTGTCCCCTCCGGTACTCGAGGAAGCAGCCGTCGCATCTTTTCACCTGCACAGCGCGATCTCACAGCATCGGGGGTCTGCGTGGGACCGTGGGAGGGACACGCCGCCCCGGCGCTTCCTGATTCTGCTGCGCAGGCGCACCAACCGACCTATAGGAGTCGCTGTCCACAACGTCCGATCCCCACCCATCAGCTTCCCACCCCCTAACACTGCCAATTGTGTTAGTATGAACGACCAGCTAAACTGAAAGCAATGTGGAGCGCTGGCCCAACGTCTCCGCATTCGTGGCGAGCGCCTTGCCCACTACGCCACGTAGCCGCCCACCTCGTCATGACAAAGTTATTGCTGCTTAATGTGACTCTGACAACACTTTTTCTATTTTTCTCCCATCCCAATTCTGCTGTGCCAATTCTCCCCTCCCCTGTCTTGAACGTTGCTCGCATATGCCCCCCACTGGCCGGTTGTAGGGAGGATAGAGGCCTTGCATCACGTGTCCCCTCCTATACACGAGGAGGCAGCCTGTCACATCTTTTCACCTGCCAGCGCGGACTCTCATTGGCGAGGTGTAACGTGTGGGAGGCTCACACTACCCCCGCCATTTCCTGATAGCAATGCGGAGAGCTGGGCTCGACCTTGCCCACTACACCACCTAGCCGCCCCTGAGCCGTACTGTATTGTACGGTACCTATTCTGCAATCTTTTAATAAAGTTTTCAATCAATCAAGCCAATTTGCGGTCTAATCTTGGAGGCAAGGTTGTCCACATGGAATTTAAATGTACATTTCTCATTGAGCCACACACCAAGATATTTATATTCAGTGACACTCTCAATGCTAGAACTACTTACTATAATGTGTACACTGTCATAATCAATATTTCTGGCTCTAGAAAACAACATCAATTTAGTTTGACTATAACCAATTATTTAAGTTTAATTTTAATTTAAGAGACCTCCTGGAGGGCAATAAAGGAAAGTTACAAGTTCTCAATGGCCAACTGTACAGAGTCACACAACTGTATCATCCGCATACAGACGGGCTTGACAGCCATTCAATGAAGACTATCATGTGCCTATCTATTATCCTGTCCAAATGCATGGCTTTGAAATGTAAAAAAAACTAACAGAACAACCGCTCGTATGTTACATCTGAATCTGTGTGAAGGTGCAGGCATATCTTGTGATATAAAATGTAAGAATAATGTGAGACTAAAGACAGTTATAACAACAAGTTTAATATTGTTAAATGAAAATGTACTGGTCAGCAAATCTTCCCTTGGCAATTGGCATACGGGGGTTTATCTCGTGTCACGTGACTCGCACTCAGCCATCTTGTGGAAAACGGAGAGAGGGAGTCGCACAACTCGAATACAAACCCTGTGCTGTCAGTAAAAAGCAGAGGTAAGACAGTGAAAGTTTCGTACACTGCTTATCTTTGAAGTTACGTTTAACTGTCGAATAAAGCAAAGTAGTATGCCATAGAGTCCCGTTCTAGCGAATCGGGAGTGTTTAGGGCTGTTGTTATAACCACCATGTTTACTTGGCCTTGCAGCTCCGACCTCAAGTATGCCTGGCTCCGCGTCGGACCGGTGTGAAGTGGGGAATGTTGGCGACGAGGAAATCTGTTGCTCGGACGGGCTCGCAGAAAGCCGCATGCAGCTAGCCTGTTAGCAAGTTACTTTAGCCTGCTAGCTACAAGTGTTGCTTATGTATTTACTCGTGTCAGCGCGGTGTAACATATGTGTCCCAATTTTATGACACGAGTTGTTCCCTTACGGAAATGCATTGATTGTTAAATGACATGTTATTATTATTATCGTTAAAGATGCACATACCGATGTATACCGATATGCGTTAGCGAGCCAGCTATGTTAGCTGGCTAGTTTGGTCAACTGATTCTTTAGCTAACACGTTAGCATTATGTTAGCATTGCCAGTGTTGGACACTTTAATGCTGGCTGGCGACAGTGCTATACTGTACCGCCCAGTCGACCAACAGCTGGTGGCTAGTTCACGTTAGCTTGCTAGCTGGGTTGGAACGGTCCAAGCTTTCCGTTTAAAAACGACGAGCTAACGTTAACTAACCTAAGTTGGTGTTATCCGCTTGATATCTGGCCACCGATAACCGTCCACGTTTAACGTTAGAGGATCGTGAATGTCAATCGGTGATGACATTATCAAAGTTAACTTGGCGATAGCTCATAGACTTTACATAATTAATTGCAGGCCGTATGAGTTTGGCGAACGTGTCGGCGAGCTGTGTAGGACTGTTAGCTAACGTGGACGTTACTCACTAACTTGGCTGGAGTTGTGATCAACGTTAGCGGTCGATTAACGTTATATTGAGTTAGTTAGTGAGGGTTAGCGTTACCAAATTGTCTTGCCTGAAGTCATGTCTCTTGCTATTTTGCCTTATCAAAAACCGAAGTTCAAACAGATCAAAGTTGCGTTGGTTGTGACTTCTTGGCACAGTTAGTGATGATGACACGTCAGTCCATGTCCCCTGTGTGTATAGTTGACTCTAGTGGTCTTATGTAATAGTTTGGCCTCTGCAATTGTTTTATTGTAGCACTGTTTTTTCGGTTTACCTTTAGGAGATTGTCCCACTATTTCATCTGCTTAATTTATTGCTTGGCTACACGTGGCCTTATACTAACTAACTTCGCGGTGGACCGGACAGTGCATGCATGCCTTTCATACGTTTTCCAGGAATATGCTCCTCCTGTCGTTTTTCTTTTGTGTCTGACATTGGAGGGAGGCCTGTGGAAATCTAATCTTTGCTTTCGCGTCTGTGTGGGGGAAACATTGTATTAAAAAGGACACCCCTGTAACCAAACAACGAATCTGTCTGCTACAACCCCAATCCAGTTTCTTTACTGAAGTTGTAGAGAACCCTGTTGTCAATTTCAGGTGTCTGAAAGAACCCTCCTCCCAAACTGGGAGACTTCCTAAAATAGCTTAAGCAGATTGTAACTTTATCTGGTTGTGTGAGTGGGATGGGCTGTGATGCCAACAGCCACATCTGTGAAGTTGCTAAATCAAATTGCATAACATATACACAATTATACATAATACCTATATTTTTACTCTTGTATTAATACCAAACAGTCTGTATTCATTCCAAAACTAGGCAGTACCACAGAAATAATTTAAATTAGACAAGAATCATGAAGGAACCCCTTGAGTTATTTTAATTGCAGTAATTAAATCAAACGGAGCCTTTTTTTCCTTTTCCCCAGAAGACATTCAAAGTACTTTAAAAAGAGAAATTACTGTGATATGGCCTAGAATGTCATGTTGCCTAGTCATCATAGCCCACCAACATCTTAAAACCCATGTCAAGAAATCAAAGTCTGGAAAAAGTGTGCAGTTCTGAAGAGGGGAAAATGTGAAATGTGTCATGTAAAACTACAACATGTGGTGCAGTAGTATGTATTTAGCTGACACTCAGCTGCTACATGACAGAACAGAGAACACATAGACTATCTAGCCTAGTTACAAATAAATGTGAAAATAAGGATACATACATTTTCTTTGTGACATTTTTCCTCATAGAAGCACCACATTACTATACCAATAAAGGCATACTATGTAGTATGTGACATTCATTATTACGTAATAACCTTTTTCCTTTTGATCCCTGTAGATTTTCAAGGAAGAATGGCCGAAACCCAGACGCTCAACTTTGGACCAGAATGGTTGGTGACAATTCTTATGAGTATACATTGTCGGTTTAAAATGATTCCATCTGTATGAATTGGATAACTCTTATATATGGGTTGTTGAGCTGGTTTTCTAATGGATCCTAATACAGCTTTTCTGCACATGTTGAAACATGCAAATTGCCATCTCAGCTATACAATCCCCCTCCTTCTCTCTACCTTTCTCCCTCTTCTGTCCCTTCCCCCTTCTCTACCTTTTCTTTCTCTCCAGGCTCCGGGCCCTGTCTGGGGGTGGAGGTGGTGGCAGTGGTGGTGGCGGCGGAGGAGGCGGTGGTGGTGGCGCCAGCGGTGGGAGCAACAATATTGTTGCCTCCCAATCCCCACCCCTCTCACCTGTATTGCCAACGTATAAACTTGCAGACTTCCGTTACGGGAGAGAAGAAATGCTAGCACTTTATGTAAAGGACAACAAGGTGAGTGTAACATGGAACATTGTGAAACATGTTGCAGCTTTACAAACTACATGAATTGCACACTAATAAAGTTATTGCCAAATTTAGATCTATATTATTTATATTGGGTTTAAAGAGATGTATTCTTTCAAGGTTTTTTGCATTTTCTTGTTAAGGGTGTGATTGTTTTTCTTCTCCCTAGATCCCTACAGACCTACATGATAAGGAGTTTTTGCCCATCTTACAAGAGGAGCCTTTGCTACCACTGGCACTAGTGTCTTTTACAGAGGAAGAACAGGTAGGATTGCTTTTATAAAATACTTTATTAGGAAGGCATTTATGAATCCTTGGCCACTAGGGGTGTAACGGTACGCGTATTCGTCCCACGAATTTACGGTACGTGCGTCACGGTGCGCTACGCGCAGCCATATGAAGAATACGTCTCATAACACTAGGTGAAACTAGGGTTGCACATTTTACAAATCTATGCTCAATATCTTTACTTTACACTGGCTTACATTGATCTTTAACGTTGAATATTAAGCTTGTATTGCCAAATGTAGATGATTAATAAAACGTTGAAGCTTAGGCACGATGACAATGCATGCTGACACTCGGCTCTCCCCGCCTCCCCTCCCGTTTACTACAGCCTTTAATGTCCCTAAAACAAAACCATGAATGAATTATATGTTTGTAATTGTAACACAGCAGGGTCATTACAATTTTACAGTTTTCTTTAGTTTTCTTGTTCGCCCAATAATGGTAACCAATGGAAAGACACACACGAGAACACACACACTAACTTTCTCCTGCAGACTTTCTCACAGCTTATCGGAGAAGGGAAAAAAAGCACTACATACTTTTCGGACTGATCATCTGAGCTCCTCTCCAGTTGAGCTGCTATGGTGTTTAATCCAAAATATTGATAAATCCCCTGCCATTGTTGTGTAACATGTCATCTGTTCTCTAGTCTTCTTCAGTCTGCTTCACCTGAAGTTAAATCCTCTACAAGTGAAACTGAAACTAAGTTGTTGCATAAATTGTTAAGGGGACAGTAGGCAATTAATTTACTCAGTGGATGCCTGAACACAGAATGACACCAGTATCACTGACTACCACGGCAAGCCTATAGAATATTATTCTATTTAATAATAATTATTATAATAATTATTATAAATATATAATAATAATAAAAAATATTTTTTGCCTGTTGTACCGAACTCGTACTGAACCGTGACCCCAATACCGAGGTACGTACCGAACCGTGGCTTCTGTGTATTGTTACACCCCTATTGGCCACTGGTTTTCCCTTTCACAATATGCCTAAACACATGTATTCTCTCTGGGAACACACTACTTTTTGTTTATTACCCCCAATACAGCGAATGGATACAAACTAAAATATGTGGTTGTTTGGTTCCCCTGTTCCCCCTGCCCTCCTGTTTATTTGCAGAGAAATTTTTCCATGTCTGTAAACAGTGCAGCTGTGCTTCGGCTGATGGGAAGAGGAGGTGGCCCAGTGGTAGGGGCACCGAGAGGCCGAAGTACCTCAAGGGGTCGAGGTAAGAGCCTTATTAGAAAAATCCATCTAACTAGGCCTACTCTTTGCCCTTTCCAATCTCATTTCTAAGATAAACAGCTGCCAGTGGAATTTCCATTATGGTGGATTTATAGTTTAATCTGCAGATGTATGCAGATGACATCTATGTACACGCTAAGTCCAAACATGAAGCTGCATCCTTACTTACGGTAGCAATGGAAAAAATATTGTACTTTCTTGCCTGACGTTGATGTATCCACTGGTAGTATGTTTTTCTCTCAGACGTAAAACTGACTCCTTGTCACAACTTGGTCTCAGGCAAGTAATACAGCAATGCAACCAATCCATGATCTATATAAACAAACACTAAAGGTAACTGATAAAACACAAGATACCAGATCTTCCACTGCCTTGTCCCACCGCCACTCAAACAGTTTGTAACAACTTGCAATACTGGCACAAGGTCAACAAGAGCCTCCACTAGAGTGGACTGTTTGGCTGAACTTTGTGTACCGACTGCCTTTTCAATTAGGGCAGCTGTGCTATGGAACACCTTGCAGTACGTTAACACTTTCAGTGCCGGCCATAACGTTGATTAATGTCCTTGAGTGCCATCATCCACTTCAATGATAGCGTTAAAAACGCATAATCTATGTTTTAAATTATGGCTATGTGTCTAATCTGCCCATCGCTTATCAATGACTTGTTTGCAGTCAACATTGTCGAAATGGATTGTTTTTTAATCGGTTCATATCCTTTTTATAGCATTTCGAAAAGCTATCGTTTTCTCAAATTTCCGGAAAATAGAAAGATTCCCTCATAAACGGCATTTATTGGAATATTCTCGAATACACTAGACATGTTGTCATTTCGGCCTATTTATGAATAGTTTTCAAATAAACGCTAGATTATTGATAGTATATGTGTACTTATGCACGCTATAGAAGCGAGCTGAGAAATCGATTACCTCATTTCCTCAACATCACACACACACACACACACATACACATACGGGACACGCTGTTATCTCAGTGAATACAGCTCTGATTATCCTAAAACTGGTAACATAGACTCCTTACCTTAGATCAGATGTTCTCCAAAAAGATTATTCCAATTCCTGATGCCATTCCAAATATCGATCGCGTTTATTGATTGATTATTGGCTGCTGTAAATATATATTCCAGGCTGCTTTCTAACTCGCGATCACTTCCATGTTCATCAGATCCCTCGCCAGCTTAATGGAGCCAGTTGGCTCCCCCCACAGATCCACCAGTCTAATCGAATGGCCTGCAGTTACACAGGGATAGACGATAGGGGGCGGTATTTTCCCATCTGAGCTCCTAGAGGGGCTGCTGTACCAACGGGAGACTCGGTTGATGAAATATTAATTCAGATCGCTAATAAAAAAATCAAACGACAATTCGCGTCGTCGGCACTCAACGGGGGGCATGAAAAGACGACAACACGTCGCTGGCACTCAAAGTGTTAATGTTTACAAAAAGTTAATGTCAAGCCCTGAGTGTTCCATTCTAAATTAACTATTGTGGCGTTGCAGAGAAGCCCTGGCCTACAAACCATTTCCCAGAGTTAACATTTTTGTTTGCTACTGGCTCTCACAAAAATCATTTTAATACTTTTTTCAATGAAAAGGAAATTTAGGAAACACAAAATATAATTTATAATATCATAATCTATCATAATTGCAATATGACCCTCTCCCCAAAAATATTTCAGCCCTAATATGACATACTATCACCTATGAAGTTCTTCTGTCAATACAGTTAATGGAAGAGAGAGAGCTGCTGCTACTATAGACAGCTGAGATGCCTATAGAATCTGAACCATCTCCTGGCAGCTGAAGGGAAGGGGTGTAACATTAGCACTGTGTTGTGTCAGTATAGTGTTAAGTTGGCAGATGCTTCCTCAAACCATGTGTCCAGGCCATGCTACCCCAAATTATTTTAACTTCAGATGCTGTATGTATACAGTATATATATTTATATATTCCACTGCCATTGGCTGTGGAAGTGGGTAGATTCCAAGGTACACCTGAGGAGGAGCGGTTGTGTGTTCTCTGTGATCTGGGAGTGGTGGAGGATGTTTTGTTTTTCACTGCCCCTTGTACACCGACTTGAGGAGGGTTTTATTTGAGAAAGTTACATTTGTAAATCCGGATTTGTTTTGGCAGTCTGCGAGTTGTATGTTGAGTTGGTTTTTTGTGGAGGAGATTTTCAGTTTTGCAGGATTTTTGGAGAAAGCATGGCACTTGAGACAAATCACATTATATCCTATATAATTGTATATGAATTCCTCTTGTTTCTTTGAAGTACATTGTTTACAGCTTGTTATGTTTTCTTTTGTTCTTTTTTTGTGGCCATCTTGGTCTATATACTTATTGTTAAGTATACTATACTTATTGTTTGTGTCTTGTAAGCCCATATGGGCTGGGCATACATCTGTATGTAAGACACAAAAATAAAAAATATTTATATATATATATATATATATATATATATATATATATATAATTTTTTCTTTCTTATAGCTTTGTATGTGTTGAACTGTTTTTCAGGTCGGGGTAGAGGAGACGGAGGGTTTTACCAAAGAAGTTTTGATGAGGTGGAAGGAGGCTTTGGCCGTGGAGGGAGGGAAATGCACCGTTCTCAGAGCTGGGAGGAGAGGTACTAAAATACCTGTTAATGTTGCATCAATGACCTTGTCTTTGAAATCACAAATAGGAAAATGACTTTGCCCAAAAAAATTTATGAAATTGAGCTACCTCAAACCTCACCCCTTCTTTATTCTCCAATCACAACTGTTGCAGAGGAAAACAACAGTTGTGATTGGAGGATCAAAAAAAGAGGGCGTGGTTTGAGGTAGGTAAATTAGAACAAATTGTTCTAGATGACATCTAATATTAGTCTCCTTGCGTGGCTTTATTGTTGTGCTTTTGGCATGTTCTTAACGATATGTATGTTTTGTTTTTTAGTCATTTAATGGAATTTCTGCCCTCCAGGGGGGATAGAAGGTTTGAAAAGCCTGGTCGAAAAGACCCAGGTTGGTGCTGAAATTGGCTGCTCAAATAATCAATACATAATGTACTCATTGGCAAATAGACTGTCTTACATGCTTTCTCTCTCGTCTCTTTTTAGTTCTGTCGGATGTTGCTGCAGCCCATTTCCAGTTGAATCACAGTAAGTCTGCCCTTCATTTATTTTGTTACTTGCCTAGAGGGAGTAAGGTATAAATTTGTTTTTTTGATAGACTTTTGAGCCAGTAGAGGCAATGCTGCTTGTACTGGGAGCATCTCGCCTGTCTTAATAATAATGGAATCTGCTTCGCCTCTTCTCCACCCTTTTGTTCTATTCAGTCCGACCTAACTATGAAGAGGTTGTAACAGGTGTGCCGAGGAAGCATGACTTCACACGCTCAGAGAGTGAGAACTGGCGCACCTCTCGCGACGATCAGGGCGTTCTGGCCGGTGAGTATTATGAGCGGGCTGGCGCCTGGTGGGCTCAAAGCGAGATGGTGACCGGTGGTGCCCCCCAAGTTCAGGTGTGCTCTGTATTGATCCCACTGTGACCACATTGTCTTGTGCACAGTGTTTTTAGAGAGAGATAGAGAGAACTTTCTCCTGATAAGTATCTTATCAAAAGCACCACTGTCGCTAAACGCAAAGTGGAGTTCAGGAACAAAATTAGCCATTATTTGTAATCCATGTCACAATCCAGCTCATGTCACAATAACAACACAGCCTGACGACAACATAGATAATGTGTAGGGTTGGGACGATACAAGTAATTCACGTAACGATACTGTGACAAATTTGGCCCTCGATAATGATACACCACGTTATCTATGTAACTGAAGAAGAAACAATACCCATAAAAAGGCAAAAAGAAGGAATTATGTTTTTTTTGTTTTTTTTTTATCTACTTTTTCTCCCATTTTTCTATATTTTCTCCCATCCCAATTTCGTATCATCCAATTCAACCCTCCCCTGTCACGAACGCTGTTTCTTGCCTCCCACAAGCCGGCTGCAATGTGGACTAAGTCATACATAGCACAAGTCCCCTCCGGTACTTGAGGTAACAGCAGTCGCATCTTTTCACCTGCGCAGCTCGATCTCTCAGTGGCGAGGAGTAACGCGTGGGAGGCTCACGCTGCCCCCGACACTTCCTGATTCTACTGCGCAGGCGCACCAACCGACCTGTAGGAGTCGCTGTCCACAACCCCCTGATCGCCACCCATCAGTTTCCCACCCCCTAATACGGCCAATGTGTATTAGTATGAACGACCAGCTAAACTGAAAGCAATGTGGAGCGCTGGGGCTGGGCTTGAACAGGCGAGCCCAGCGTCTCCGCATTCATGCCGAGCGCCTTGCCCACTACGCCACGTAGCCGCCCAAGAAGGAATTATGTTTATTCACACAATTCACATGAATGCTTCAGAAATCAGATTCTTTAGTGTGCATCACAAACTGGCCAATTGTACATGAAACAATGTACAACAAATTGCATAGTGCCTTTTTTTTTTAAACTTCATTTTTTAGCGTTTATCGCTTTTTCTGGTCAAGCATGACCGACAGAAACAGGTTGAATGGGATATAGATCAGGGGAAGACACTGAGAAAATACGGCGAGTCCGGTAGTCGAACTCGTGTACCCCAGATCCGTGACGAGCACGGTTGTCCCCGACGCTGAAATAGCGCCGAGATACGCGGTGAGCTACGGGAGCTCCCCCGCATAGTGCCTCTTTAACACACTGACTTGATTATTATAAATTATGTCTCCAATAGATAACTTTGTTACCAGCAATAAAAAAAATATATACATCTTGTTTTATCTAATCGGATAACGTTTTCAGTTTTTGTTGCAGTAAAATGGGATTGTCAAACAAACGTTCTTAACACATTGGACGCCAGACCCGAGATAAGTCGGGTTAACTCGCCATTGCTTGAGCCCCAAACCCGAGAAAAGTCGGGTTTTGGTCGTTATTTCTTTTATTCGCTATTTCCATTCATAATCCATGGAGGCAGCCTGATATTATCATTGGGAATGGGTCTGAGATCGCAAACGTCCAATACCGCCACCTAATGCCTTGCAGCCGGTATTGCACATCCTTGGAATCTCTGGCTCAGCTTGTACGTCAATCTAAAAAGTCCGGTCCAGGTTTTCCTAGTCGGGCAGTAGTAATGTTTATAATTGGGGAGAATCAACCACCGTCGATTTCATGTACTTTGGTGGATTATGTTGGCAACACGATCTACATCAATAGTTGGAATGGCGATCAGATAATTGGAATGTTCTTTTTGCAGTACATCCTAGTCAAGGCAAGTGCTATATGGATCTTGCGTTGATCTGAGCATGCCTTCGTTGTGATCCTGTAGTGTTATGTAACGTTACTCCACAACGTATGCCGTTGGTGACTATCGAAGCATAGAAACTCCCCACCTAGGGCTGGGCAATTAATCGAAAAAAAATCGCAATCTCGATTCATAGACCTATGCAATCTCATTTCTAAGTTATGACGATTTTCTTTTTATTAAAAAAAAAATCTGTATTAAAACTTATTATAATAATTTTTTTTACTTTACTTTTTAAAAGATTTTATTGAAAAAATAAGAATCGTGAGAGAATCGTGATATCAATTCTTAGAGAGAAAAATCGTGACACATTTTAGCAAGAATCGCCCTACCCCCACCCCACCCTTTCACGCATGCATGATGAAACATAATACAGATAATATAGTGTTGATTTCAGATTTATTTTTAAAAAAAATGTTTTTTGTAGATTTTTATTTGTTTGTACTACCGGGCAGTCCGGTAGAGCGAGAGAGAGGAAGAACGGGAGACAGAGCGGGGGGGAAGACATTTCAGATTGATTGTTGATCCAAGCGAGGAATGGCACGGTTTCTAGTGACATGCACTAAACGCTGTTTAGCGGCGTTTCCTGGGATTACACAGAATTACTCTAAAACTATACTCATATTCACCACGGTATAAAACGCGAATGTATGGATGAAAATTATCTGTTTTTTGTAGTGATGCACCGATGTGAAAATTGTGGCCGATACCGATAACCGATATTAATATTGCTGTTCTGGCCGATACCGATATTTACCGATGTCGATATCTCTGTATAGAAAACACCTTTTTATGATAATCAAATAAAGAGCTATTTTCCAAAACGCATTTTTTATTTATTTTTCTTTTTACTTTTGTAACTTATTTTCAGAAATGACTGATATTTTGAAACTTTAAGGCCAAAACAAAACAAAAAGAAATGATTTTTTTAATTTTTAATTTTATATCAGCCCATATCGGCCCTATCTTGATATCGGACCAATACAGATGTGTAAAAAAACTGCCATATCGCTATAAGCTATTCTCCCTCTCATGTGTGCAGATCTTTATGCAGTTTTAAAGCACATTGGCTTTGTTCTGAATGCACTTTGTTGTAGTTATTCTACAGAGAAAAGAAAATGCACTTTACTTGGAATTAATGTACTGTATGCATTCAGAAGTGCTGAATAAATGTTTTATGGACCCATAATAGTGATTATTTATTATTTAAGTTAAGTTTTGCCATAATCATATTTTTCCATAATCGGGTAGCTGAACAACATTGGTAAAAAAAAATCTATTCTATGAATCATTTTCGGCATTCGGTTTTCGTCCAACTGTTTCCTATTTTCGGTATCTGTTTCGGCCAAGAATTTCCTATTCGGTGCATCCCTAACGAGAACCATAAAACCTGAGCGCGGTGTGGCTCCAGCCCCTCGAGAGAGATAGAGATTCTCAGCCCTCCCTTCCCTCACTATGCCTCTGAGCGTCCCCAGTGATTGGCGTTAGCATTAGTTAGCGTTAGCAGGTTAGCTTAGTTGGAGTACTCAGTTAGCAGATAACATTACAGTAGTTATTGTTTTTTAGAGCGATGTGGGTATACAGGACTGGCGAGGATGCAAAGCATGTTGGAACCTAGGGCTGGGCGATAAAACGATAACGATAACTATCGCGATAAATTATTTCCTCGAAATAAACATGAAACGTGGTCGCAAAGTTTCGATATATCGATTTTCCAAGCTTGGATATGAGCACACGCACTAACAACCAATCAGTGAAGGAGATGGCCGAGAGCGAAGGAGACCCGCGCTGCACCTCTGGGTAGAGAGGTAGTAAACAAGGCTGGCTAGGATAATTAGCTTGCACGGCGCTATTTTATAGTTTACGTGCCGAGTTGGTGTGGCGTGAATTCTGATGCCACGGTTATAGTAGTGTGGGGTATACAGTGGACGTCGTTGCAATGTATTGGGGCGGAACAGAGTATTTTAGGGATATTTAGTACATTGGAAACATGGCTGGCTAGGATAATTAGCTTGCACGGCGCTATTTTATAGTTTCGCTGGCTAGGATAATTAGCTTGCACTGCGCTATTTTATAGTTTACGTGCCGAGTTGGTGTGTGGTGTGAATTCTGATGCCACGGTTATAGTACTGTGTGGTATACGGTGGACGTCGTTGCAATGTATTGGGGCGGAACAGAGTATTTTAGGGATATTTAGTACATTGTCATGGGATACACTGCTTGCTCTGGCTAACTGCTAACGTGTGCGGACTGATGACGACATCAACTCGAGACATTCGCAGCATTATATCGACGATAATTATCGATATCGAGTTATATGAAAATAATTTTATCGCGATAACGTTTTTGGCCATATCGCCCAGCCCTATTGGAACCGCTGCTTGTGGAGTTTTTGTTGCACATAGAAGCAGACTCGAGATGAGTTGTTACAGAGCTGATCCACGCTGCTCCGTCTCTATTATGAAATGACAATTGCGCAGTTGTTGATACGCCCACTATGCAAGACGATTTACTTGCACACTGTGCTCCTAAATTATTTTTCCGGTTCGCACAAATATATTTTTAGAGGCAAATGCGAGTGAAATGCTCGCAGTGTATAGCCCTGATATAATACTCGTAATATGCTCATATGACTCCCAATTATTTTACATGCCAGAGTGGCTGAGTAGCCTCTGTAATTTACCAGCCAAAGAGGAAATCTACACGGCATTGGCGTTTGGCGGGTGCTTATTTTGTTCCCTGGATCCATAGCTATAATATTTAATATAGTTTTGGCACTGCAAACACCGGCATGTATCCCCATTCATTAAAGCGCTGGCACACACAGCCATACGGCCCACAGCCACCTCTGGCGCTGAATGTGTTAAGCCCGGAGCCCTATTTTCTGAAAATCCGCTAAGTAAATGGAATATTGCTCCACTTCTACAAGGGCCATTTGCATGTTCTTTGTAATATTCTTGAAATATTATTATAGAATATAGAATAGCAGGCTTATAAATGACCTTATTATAGCCAATTCGCACATTTATGGATTGTGCCAAATCTTATCTTTCAAATGCCCCAGTTCAATTTGGATTTAGTATCACCAGACGTGCATAAGAACAGATAATGAAATCTACTGTATGTACAGTAGCTTTCTTATTTTTGCCAGACTACCGCCATTTTGAAACTGATTTTAAATCTGATTGTTACTACCGTACTTTTCGCACTATAAGCCGCACCTTACTATAAGCCGCAGCAGCTAAATTGAATGATGTGTACATATATAAGCCGCACTGGACTATAAGCCGCAGGTGTTTTAATGTTTAATTACCATATGTAATTAGCATTGGGACACAATACTGTCTGACAAATAACAAGAATTACCGTAATTCCTCTAATAGTAACCGGTATTCAATTAAAAACCGGTCTCTATTAATGACCGGGTGCGCTGTTGAGCTAAGCAATTATAAGCCGGCCTCCTAATACAAGCCGGGTATATTTTGTTATTGTTGTTATATGCTGGCCTGGCTGTGCAGTAAATACCATATAATGGTATGGTGTTAATGTTTACCAAGAGAGTAGTAAGCCTACCTCAGAATTGTATAAAACGAAGTTATTATTATTATTATTATTATTATTATTATTATTATTATTATTATTATTATTATTATTATTATTATTATTATTATTATTATTATTATACCAGTATTGTGATTGCACTATTTTACTTTATTTCACTTTTTTTGACCACCTGTAATTGCACTGTTTACTACCGTATTTCATACAGTACTTGGTTTCAATAAATTAACCCAGTACATTTTACTGGGTTCAAACTGACACAAAATGTTGATTTATTCATTATGATCGGTTTGAAAATTATAAATATAGGCCTCTCTCTTATACATGCCTCCTCCTAATACAAGCCTGGTATCCGCTACAGTTGAAACAAATACAAGCCGGGGTTACTATTAGAGGAATTACGGTAACTCATTTACAAGTTGTATTAAGTTTAGCAAATAAGGGAACCGATAAATAACATTTCAATGCAGTCAAAAAAGCAATATTTAGATTTTTACATTTTCGGGTTTGGTCACGTCAAGTCACATATAAGCCGCACCGTTATATAAGCCGCAGGGTCGAAAAATGGGGGGAAAAGCCTCGGCTTATAGTACGAAAAGTACGGTAGATGCAAAAAATAGTGGAGACAAACTAACTGCGCTCCAATATATGCCAATAATGGTCAGTTTTGTGGTATATTATCCCGAGTAATGAGAGATATATAAAAAAATGCATACAGAACTCATTTGCTTTTTTTGACCTAGAGACCTCTGGGAAGTGTATTTCTGAAAAGTTCCAACGCTCATTGAAAGCTCTGGTTGTCCTCGTCAAAATGGTGTCAAAAGAAACTACAATTACTGATGTAAATTTTTCATAATGGCGGACTTTCACGATCAAAACAATAGAAAAACTAATACTAAAATCGCACTAATAACACTTTAACCTATTGGTAAACTAACGTATTGATATATGATATACATTATAACTGCTGTTGTGAC
Organism: Notolepis coatsorum; assembly: GCF_963971535.1. NCBI lineage: Eukaryota > Metazoa > Chordata > Actinopteri > Aulopiformes > Paralepididae > Notolepis > Notolepis coatsorum. Next base: position 62,399,479 of record NC_140177.1, on the reverse strand, counting down.
ATGGTTATGTTTATACTTTAATAAGTTTGACAAAAAAAAAAGAATTGTCAGACAGTCTGGAGAGATTGATTTATGACGTGATCTCATTTGCGGTCCGGCCCCGCAAAAGAGGTTAAGCCCTAGCCATATTTTCAGAAAATGTGCTTAAAAATACATACCTAAGTAAATGGAAGATTGCTCCACTTCTCCAAGGTCCATTTGCATGTTCTTGGTATCTAGCGACATCTATGGATCTCAGGAAATGTATTCCCAGTGTCAGGAATATTGTCTGTTACTAGGCTTGAATAATTTTCTTCTTTTTTTCATCTTTGATCATCTGGATTTAGTACCACCAGGTGCCCCTGACAGGGCAGCAAAAACCGTGAATGAAATCTACTGTAAGTACAGTTACTTTTTTATAATGTAAATTGCTCTCCCACACTGTAGCACCCACTCCACACACTTTATAGCACACACCCACTTTAAACAAACACACTGTAGCACCCACTCCCCACACTTTATATTTATTGATGAAGGATTGCACTACAACTCGTACACCTTACTGTAAATTGTACCTAAATTGTACCTCATCCCATTTCTGCTTTGCACTATATAGTACTGTACATTAGTACACTGCATAGTATTGTATATTATATGGTAACTCAGTTACGTCTATTCTGCATCGAACATTGTACATATGTCTATACTGAACACTGTGACCTCATTTTCTACTTCTAAATTACATGCTATACTATGTTATTTGATACTATCTTGTCTAGCACAGTCTCTGGAGCGTAACAGTAAGAAGCATTTTGTATGAAAGTATTCTGTACTTCTGTATGACAACTATTAAAGAAACTTGAAACTTTTATCAGATTGCAACATGTTTTTTTTGCTAGACGTTCACAAAAAGGTAGAGAAACTAACTGCGTTCTATTTTATGGCAATAACGTTCAGGTTTGTTCCACCCGTGAAATATGATCCTGAAAATAAAGAGCGGACAAAGGTTCACGCTAGAAGTCAGATGATTGACAGGGGCTGGTGTGAGCTGGGAAGTGTAGTTTCTTGAAATTTGAAAGCCCTGGGTCTCTTCTTTCAAAAGACTACACTCAAGTTAGGTTGTGCCAAGTCCTCGCGCCGCCTTTTTCCGACTCGAGATTTCTATAAACTCATATTTCACTAATAACACTTAAAATCATTGGTAACAAACGTAGTGCTGAAAATATACACTTTGACTGTTGACAGGGTTATGGTCTTTACTCTTTGCTACATTTGAAAAAGAAATGCAACATTAATCAATATGTTCTGTATTGATGGATTTATGACGTGATATCAATCTCTTACCGAACCGCTTGGGCTTAAGAGGTTAAATATCGATACATGGCGCCAGTGTAACGATAATGTGTCGCAAGAGGAAGTTCGACGATATATCGCTGTATCGTTTTTTTTGCCCCACCCCTAATAATAATGTAACAACCTGAAGACTACTTACATAATGCTATGTCTTATATGAGTTGGAGTTCCTTTCTCTATAACACAGGGATTAAAGCGCTCCGTCTTGAGACGGGTTTCCATCAATTTGATTCGGAGTCGTGACGGATTTTCCGTCAATTCGCTACCTGGTATACAGGGAACAAAATAAGCACCCGGTGCCAATGGCGTCTACATTTACTCTTTGGCAGATAAATTACGGAGGCTACTCGCCACCCTGGCGTGTAAAAAAAAAATTGGGAGCCAACTTTCTGAATGTTCATAAAATAAATCGCTTCTGTTGTCTGCAGTCACTTCTATACGCGACGTGTGTCCGCGCGCGTGTCCATGTCCATTCGTACTGTAGCATGAGATGTGCGCACCGCTTACTTCACTTAACGTTACTTACTTAAATGAGGATACTCTTCCGTAATGCACACACAATAGCGAAGAAATCAAGACCCTACAGGACTTTGCTTGGATGTGCGAGTACGTTTATTATGTTCTTGTTATAACGTTAGTTCCGCATGTTTATATAGGTGTCGGCTTTCACTTTCAGTAAGTTATGCTTGTAAAGCCTGGATGCTAACTGTAACTGAGGGGTTACAAAACCCTGACTGTATTAAAGATTGTGATATATTAAACCACTACTAGTTATGTACTTTAATTACTGGCCATACAGTACATGAATATATATGGTGAACACCCACACAAGAATACGGCATTGACACATAAATTATATTGGAGGGTTATTTATTATTATTAAGCAACGTTAGGTTACAGATTGAGAATTAGTCTCGCGCTTGTATGGCGAAGAACATACGTAAAGTCAGTCAAGAGCATAAGTCAATGAGAATAGTAGGAATACTATGATGGGTCTAAGCTGACGCCACCTGTGGTATAGCAATTATATAGGGTGGTCGGTACCAACTGGAGACAATGGGTTCCCTCCGGGGGTGTAAAGCCTGGAGGGTAGAGGAATGCTCGGATACTCAGTCTGATTCAATGAGGAATAAAGGGGGTTCACGTGCAGAAGCCAGTCCTTGTAAATCCAATCGATCAGCAGCAAAAGCAATAGTTGTAATCCAAGATGCTCGACAGCATTGATGACAGCTAACCAGCCCCTTCCAAGAGGCAGGTCCGAGTGGTAATCCTCACGAGGTTAAATCCCAAATGATAGTGGAAATCAACGGTGCTCTTCTCCGGTGGTCACGGTCCCGAAGCAATATAATCCAACCAGGAATGGTTCTGCAATCGCCGACGCCGATTCTCCTGTGCACTATACTTCACATTAAACTAGGTCGAACTTGACGTTACTTCACTAAACTCTGACACTTTAACTTTCTATTCGCACGCGGTTCTCAATGCTCTATTTAGATGCAAGGTTGCTCACTTCACTGCACGTTGACTCATGGTGAAGGTATTACTAGTAATGAACGAAAAATGCTGCTTTACACCTGCGCCGTATTTATACGTAAGTGAATATCTAGTCCCAACCTGGTCACTTTGGTCCTGAATCACTACACTGCCAAAGGCATGTTCTGACATGCCCCAAACTCGCCCACTGCACCTGTCTGAGTGCGAGACTGCCTGGAGCCTGGGGGCACTGTCCAATAGGAGAGCGAATATTACTCTGGTCTGTACGCAGGTAAAGGGATATTCCGTGTATATATATAAATAATATACAAGGTATATCAAACGATACATATATATATTCAGTTTAATCTGGCACTAACGTTAGCTAAAGTTAGCCAGCCAAATTGTTTGCAGAACAATGCTGCTAAGATACAGCCATCACTATTTAGACCATAAGTTGAGGAGCCTTCTCTCGCTCTCCTCTCGCTCTCGCTCTCTCTCTCGCTCTCTGCTGGTATAATATGATTTGTAGATGCATACAGATTGCAACTAAATTGAGCCAATCAGGGGCTTCAAATATGATGAAAAGGGGAATCTTTTTCTACCGTGGCCGCGCCAAGCAGAGTCATTGGTGTGGGGTGCGCGGACTGATATTGACGAACAATAATGGACACAGCGACTCGAGAGACAGGATTACGCTAATAGTTCGTCGTTGGACATATATAATAACCGCAAGATACATTCAGACAGTGTTGGATCTAACTAAATGAATTTATGGACACATTTATGCCTGGACCACAAAGCTAATCGAAGGGTTAGCGCAACGGGTGAGACTCAGCCTGTTATGATATAACGGAACGTAGACCAATCGCAGCCACTCTTATTGTCTGGGACCAAATACGGCCACGCCCCATTCCCAGTAAAAAGTGGGAATCTCTAGAATGTCTTTTGGCCGACGGCGTTTACGGAAGTGCCTCTCAAGGTGACGCTACACAACACTTTCTGTTGTCGGTAGATGGCAGCATTAGTTTAAAATTAAAAGGTGAACATGTTGAAAACTACAACAATACATTTCCCAAGAGCGTTAGCACAGGTCACAGGTCACTGGGACGTGTCTATTCTTTGATGCCATCTGAACAGCGGTAAACTATTAATGCGACGTCAGTACAGTGACCACGAATGGTAAACTAATTATCTTAACAAAAGTGCAAAAGTCATTAGCATTATGTTTGTTGTCTAAAACGGGAACATAATGGTACAATTTAAGATTTGAATGTTATCCGCATATAAAGGACAAACACAACTTTGTTAATTTGTAAGAAACCCCAATGAAAACGGCGCAGGGTAAGTAATATTCGCTATTGTTATGAAAATGTGATAGAATCCTATAAAAATGTGGACGCACTTGGTCACCGTGACGTTATATATATATTTTTTCATCAACTTTTTCTCCTTTTTCTGTGATTTTTCTCCCCATCCCAATTTACCTCTCGTGCCAATTCTCCCTCCCCTCCCCTGATCGTTGCTCGCATGTGCCCCCCACTGGCCGGTCGTAGGGAGGATAGAAGCCCATCACATGTCCCCTCCGATACATGTGGAGGCAGCCAGTCACATCTTTTCACCTGCCAGCGCCGACTCGCATTGGTGAGGAGTAACGTGTAGGAGGCTCACACTGCCCCCGCCATTTTCCTGTCTTTGCTGTGCAGGCGCCCTGACAGACCTGTAGAAGTCGCTGTTTACAACGACCAGACTACCACCCATCGACTCTCCTCCCGCTGACTCTGCCAATTGAGTCAGTATGACGGCCGGCCCAAGCCGGAGGTAACGCTGACAGCCGGGTTCGATACCGGTGTCTCTTGCGTTGGTGACGAGCCCAATGTCCGCTGCGCCACCCAGCCGCCCCTGTTATGATATTTTTTATATTAAATTGTAATTGTAGTGCTGTCAGACCCTGATACGGGTTGTCTTTTTCCCCCCCCTTTAATCCCTGTCTAACAACTAGGGATGCCCCCCGGACCCCGGTTTTAAACGGGAACCGGTTCTATATTAGAAAATACCGGAGTATTTATAAGCTCTGACGTCCTCGGTACTGCTATCGATACTCTAGAGAAATTATTATTATTATTATTATTATTATTTAAAAGTTGCGAACGATCCTCTCTCTGTCTCTGCACGAGAAGCGAGCCGCAGCCAGCGAGTCTCCTCGCGAGTCGCTCGCTAGTGCTACACATAGACATACGGGTCCTACATACGGGTACTCCTTAATGAAAGTGTCCCCGACGCCCCGTGCTATAGCGCTCTGCACACAGACAGCAGCTCTGCATGCACTGAGTCGTGATCATGGCGGATAGAGCGAAGCGTTCTAAAGTATGGATATACTTTACAAGGGTCAATGCCGACAATGCACGTTGCCACAAGTGCAACAAAACATTTGCCAGTAAGGGTGGCAATACGAGCAAATCAATTTATCAAAACATCTGTTGGCAAAACATGATATTAGTGTGCAGAAATGCGCGTATTCGACTGCCTTGCGCGCAGTGTTCCATCTGCATCCACTGCAGCCGTAACCGTAAGCCAAGATACGGAGTTGCCTAGGCTAATAACGAATTATTACAAATAGGCTAATAAACAAAACAATTGTTTAGCTACAAATACTACAATCTAAACTTTTTATAGATCGTCAAGCTGAGGCGTCAGCCACTATGTCCCAGGCCAGTGAGCCCAGGGCCACCACACATCCTCCTCCTCTACCTCCCTCCACCACCCAAAGTCCTTTCTCCCTAGCAGCTGCTAGAGGAAGGATGACAGAGGATAGGGTGAACGAGTGTCACAGTTCTGTTAGCCTTTTGCATTTGTTGTTTATTATAAAAAGTCTATAATTCAGAGTCAGACACATTTAAAACATTGTTGCTGCTGTTGCTGAAGAAATTATATTAATTTATTATATTTATTTATAAAGTTATATAAAAGAACATTGCTGTTGCTGAAGAAATTATATTTATTTATAATACTTATTTATAAAGTTGTATTTATAAATAATAAAGCAATGTTGATTCTGTTCTTAATTAATTGTCTTTTTTTCTTGCAAAAAAAGAACCAAAAAGAACCGATAAGAGTATCGATAAAGTACCGAACCGTTAAGCAGTATCGATAAGAGTAGTAGTATCGATAAAATCCTAACGATACCCATCCCTACTAACAACACAGCCTGAAGACAACATCGATAAGGTGTGCTATACCTTATGAGTTTATTAAGTGCTCTCCTCCCCCACAGATACACCACGCTCGGCAGGGTGGCGGGAACAACCGGACCAGCGTCGCCGCTTCCCTTTCGACGCCAGAGAGGATGAGCGTGGCTACCGGCGGCCGCGGTCAGGCAGTGGTAGCCTAGAGGACGACTCCAGGGACAGCTTGCCAGAGTGGTGTCTGGACGACGCAGAGCAGGAGACGGGGACCTTCGACTCATCGGGGGCCTTCCTCTCACTCAAGGTGATGATGAGGGCATATGTGATGAATTATGTATCGGCCACATTATCAGCTTGCTGCTATGACAACTAGTGCTGAGATACAACCAGGGCAGGGAATAAACTTAACAGTAGCTGGTAGATACCAGAAATCAGGATTTCACCATGTCATCTGTCCAATACAGTATAGAGCGGCACGGTGGTGTAGTGGTTAACACTGTCGCCTCACAGCAAGAAGGTCCAGGGTTCGATTCCAGCTTGGGGACCAGGTTTCCATGATGCCAGTTACCCAGGTGGGGTATCTCCCAGGCCTTTCTGTGTGGAGTTTGCATGTTCTCCCCGTGCTCGCAAGGGTTTCCCCCCCGATAAGATAAACCCAATGGAAAAACATGCACAACAATAGATCGCTAACGCTGTGGCGTCCTTGACGAAGACGGACAGGAGCACTTGGATTGGTCCCCTGGCGCGGCTCACGTTGACGCCTGTCTGCTCCCGGCTGCCCTTGGGGGGGAAGGACGACGGGATGGGTTAATCGCAGATACGAATCGCATGTGTGCCGATTGATGACCTCTGAGCAGGTCCTAAATTATTATTATTATTATACATATCTTAAATATGAGGGTTATTTACTTGACAAAGTGGCTTGTAGAAAAGACAAATGTACCGGCCACAACCAAAGTTTACCAGCATTTGGCTGTAGGTGTTCAATTCCAGGTCCAGTTGAACTAATAAACATGTCAAAATATATGTGTGACAGTAACTAACTAATTGCTGTACCCTTCCTCCTGCTTTCAGAAATCCTCCAAGGAGCCCATCATGGAGGAGGCAGAGCTGGACTTCAGACCCTTAGAGGAGTGTGAGGAGGGCCTGGAGGAGGAGGAGACCAAAGAGACAGAACCAGAGATGGACAGAGAGGAGGGTGAGGCACATGGGACTATTTCCATACTATTTTTCGGACTATGAAGGAAATATTGTGATTCATGGGAAAAGGTTTATCTTTTGGCCGGTGATGAGGAATTGCACGCGTTATGGTTTTAACTAGAGGTGGGCATAGATACTTTTTTTTAATCTAGATTAATCTATCTGCAATCCTGGATTTAATCTAGATTAAAATGGCTAAAAAAAACATTCAAAATATGTGTGTTCTACCCAAATAATGACCAGAAGTAAGTCCTTACTTTTTCTTTCCTCCTTATGTTTCTCAGGCCAGGTGGCCCATTACACCATGAGCCCATCTCCCGTTTCCAAAATGCATTACAGACTGTTTGAAAAAGCTGTTTTGCTATGATAATTGGTAATGAAATATCAAAATAATGTTCAATAAGATGTACTTGTGTTTAATAAGTTGTTTTAACACAAATAAATAATATTACCAGTACAGTACAGTATCTAGCACACTCTCAGGAGCAAAACAGAAAGAATCATTTCAAACTTGAACTATGTGACATGGCTTGAATCAACTGCTCCAGTGGAGTTGCTCAGTGGCCAATGGTGTCAACTGTGGTTGTACTGGGCAGCTCCCAGGTGTGAATGGAACTGTGTGAATGTGAAGCAGGGCGTTCCTGAAAAAGAGCATCTGTGCTCAGCGAACCTACCCTGGGTAAATATATATATATATTTTTTTTAGATTAATGCGTTAATTATATTATCGCGCGATACTAGTATCGCGTTAACGCAGCACGTTAACGGCCCAGCTCTAGTTTTAACATAGGCCCTTGAGGCAGACGATCAGTGTTGCATATCTTCTTCCCAATCAAACAATTGTTTTGGATTTCCAGAGCTGGCTAGAGTGGAGGACGAAGCTCCTCCTGCTCTCTCCCCAGCCCCAGAGCCCCAGCCCTCTGCCCAGACACTGCCTCCCAGCAGAGCAGAAGAGCCAGAGAGACTAGTGGAAAGGACTGAGAGACGACCTCCCCCAGAGCCACGACCAGAGCCCAGCAAAGCCCCCCTGCATGTCCCCCTATCCACCAGCATGCTGGATTCCCTACCCAAAACCCACATCACCACCACTCTCACAGGTGGGCTATGAGATATACTGTATTTATGTATTCGTGTATTTTTTTTAATCTCCTCAACGACTGTGTGGCTCAGCGGAGTAGCAACACAATCATCAAATTTGCTGACGACACAGTAGTGGTGGGCCTGATCTCTGCAAACGACAAGAGGGCCTACCTGGAAGAGGTCAAGGTCCTGGCGGGATGGTGCCAGGAAAACAGCCTCTCCCTGAACGTCCGCAAAACAAAGGAGATGATTGTGGACTTCAGGAGGTCGGGGGTCAAGGACTACAGCCCCCTCAGCATCGACGGGGCACCGGTTGAGAGAGTGAACAGCTTTAAGTACCTCGGAGCCCACATATCCGAGGACTTGACATGGACCACACACATTGACAGTGTTGTGAAGAAGGCACGACAACGCCTCTACTTCCTCAGGCGCCTAAGGAAGTTCCAAGTCAGTCAGAAGATCCTTAAGAACTTCTACTCATGTACAATAGAGAGCATCCTGACTGGCAACATCACCTCCTGGTTTGGGAATAGCACTGCACAAGACCGAAGCAGACTACAAAGAGTGACACGTTCAGCCGAACGCACAATTGGAGGGGGGCTCCCCACCCTCCAGAACATTTACAACAAGCGGTGCAGGGGCAAGGCTAAGAGAATCATTAAGGACTCCAGCCACCAGAACAACTGCCTCTTTGAACTGCTGCGGTCAGGCAAGCGATACCGGAGTCTCAAGGCGAGCACAGAAAGACTCAGAAGAAGCTTCTATCCCCAGGCCATCAGGCTGCTCAACGAACAATGAAAGCTCAACGAACAATGAACACTACACAACAACCATCAAACGCACATAGCACACACATCCACATGCACACACTCACTTTAAACAAACACACTGTAGCACCCACTCCCCACACTTTATATTTATTGATAAAGGATTTGCACTACAACCCGTACACCTTACTGTAAATTGTACCTAAATTGTACCTCATCCCATTTCTGCTTTGCACTATATAGTATTGTATATTAGTACACTGCATAGTATATTGTATATTATATGGTAACTCAGTTACGTCTATTCTGCATCGAACATTGTACATATGTCTATACTGAACATTGTGACCTCATTTTCTACTTCTAATTTACATGCTATACTATGTTATTTGATACTTATCTTGTCTAGCACAGTCTCTGGAGCGTAACAGTAAGAAGCATTTTGTATAAAAGTATTCTGTACTTCTGTATGACAACTATTAAAGAAACTTGAAACCTCTGCCTTCTGGTTCTCGAGTGTCTACTTTTCATCCGGCTATACTCTGCAAATGTGCAGGGAGTAAATAAAGCCCATGAAAACGAGATTCAGACCCATGCGATTTTCATATTTGTTGCTGAGATTTTGGTCTGTATGACCTTCATCAAAGCTACAAAGAAGAAAATTGATGGCAGAGGCATGTACCTCTGCGTAATTGTCCCGTCTCATTGTCCCGTCCCATGCAGAAGTCGCTGCCCCGTCGCCAACCATTCAGCTCCAGCAGAAGAAACCCCTGGAAGTGCACGGGGCGATGCCCAACCCTTTGCCCTTCCCCAGCCCTTGCATGATGGCTCCCATCGGCAGGCCCACCATCATGCCACACCACACGGATGAAGATGAGGGACTCAAACACTTCGAGCAGGTCAGTTAGAATACAGTGGCTTTGTGTCAAAGTCAGTTTCCCTGTTTCAGTGACATCTATTGCATGCTACTGGCTTTTTAAAATGTGAACATGGTTGTACACCGTAAAACATTAGCAACACCCTTTTCATGACAAAAGCAAAGGTTGAATGCTTGTTATTCTGTTCTTCCTTACAATGTAAATGTAAAACTACTGTGTTACTGTATAAACATTTGTACTTTTCATGTAAAATGCAGTGACTAGGTGAAAATGACAATCTGGGTGGTTTAAGAATATCTTTGGAGTTATTCTTCATTAAAAAGTGGTATGATATTTTCGTGGAGCTTCAATGCAAATGACTGCAGACGGGTGGTTCTGATTAGTGGGCGTCCCCTCCTGTCAAGTGAGTGGGGCGCCCAATGATGCCTATGGTGGGTGAAACACTGACTAGGAATATGTTGCTAATGTTTTGTACACAGAGTATGATGAGTTCAGTGAATTACGCGATGACTTACTCATCGATCCGCTCACTCCTGGAACCCTTCACTGTACAGGAAGCAGAGAAGATGGTAGCATATCTGCAGGATGGTGCAGTGGATGACGAAAGGCTGGCAGCTAATAGCTCGGAGAAACCCAAGGCTGCGGGCCTGCCTCTTACCCACGAGGCTGCTCTCAAGTGGTTTTACAAGGATCCCCAGGGGGAAATACAAGGTATGGCTTGGAGGAAGTGAGAATCTCTACACACCATGGTTGGGCTCGGCTCACTTTCCAGTCAATGAATTCAGGAAGAGGGTTTTTCTATATTGATGCGCTTGGCTTGGGGTTATCCAAACTGTTAAATAATTGAGAATGAATGTTCTTTTACTAAATAGCAATTTCTCTTTCATATTTTGAATTGACAAAAGTCATAGTAAATGGACCGGCACTAACCCTGATGTAATGACTAGAAAACGGTTGCCAAAATTATTACGTAACATTATATGGCATGAACACATGGAAAACCTCCCGGTCCAATGCAACTCCCTCATCCCCATGTCTACCCTTCATTCTCCCTCAGGTCCATTTAGTAACCAGGAGATGACAGAGTGGTTCCAGGCTGGTTACTTCACTATGACCCTGCTGGTCAAGAGGGGCTGTGACGAGGTCTTTCAGCCCCTGGGAGACATCATCAAGATTTGGGGGAGGGTCCCCTTCACCCCTGGTCCTGCACCCCCACCTCTACAGGTGCCATTTCCAGACCAAGGCTTTTTAGATATGAAATGCACCTCATAGTCCAGCAATGTCACTCACTCACTCACTCCTTCAGTCACAGCCACTTTGCCCCTAGTGGCTGCTCATTGGTATGGCTTTTTGTGTAAGACCAGTTAACACCATGTGACAGTGCTTTGCATCTATGACATTGCTGTGTCCTTGTTTTTATACAGTTCTTAGAAATAGGAGTGTTGTTGCTGCTCAATTGCCTTTTACTAGTTCTCCTGAATGGACTCATTCACCATGAAGGCAAATGGGGATTCTAGATCTTAAGTCAATATACCAGTTGTGATCTCCAGGTGGCAACGTCACTCCATTCTACCAGTAACGTGTGTGTGTGTCTGTCATCTCGCAACTACGTCAGACTAGGTTGAATTTATCTCAAACCCTTCCCTCTTTTCTTGTTGATCCTCAAATCACAAGTGTTGCTTCCCTCGGACAGAGTTTTTATATGTCCGATTGTGACTCTTGTCTCCATGTGTAGGCGGATGGTGATCAAGAGAGGCTGAAGAGGCAGCAGGAGCTGACTGCCCTCAACCTCTACCAGTTACAGCAGCTTCAGTACCAGTACCTCCTTAGGTATGTCAGCCCCTTCCATCCCCGTCAGCCATAGTCCACGTCTACTACAATACCAACTTCCTTATCTCTTGTTTGTCCATAATGGAAAGTAACATTGTGTTTTAACAGGGGGTTTGGGGCTTTCATATCTCCTGTTTATCCATAATGGCACAGTTTGTGCTCCAAGAGTTTAATAGGCTGGGATAAAACATGGTTTGAAGTGATGATGGACTGATTGTAAATCTGTGTAGTTTTTTTTAACCTCTTAAGCCCGATCGGTACCGGGCCGAGATTTATTTCATGTCACAAATGGATCAATACAGTCCGTAATTAAGTGATGTTGTTTCTTTTTCAAATGTAGCCAAGAGTAAAGACCCTAACCCCTATCAAAACAGCAGTGTATATTTTCAGCACTACGTTTGTTTAGCAATGTTTTTAAGTGTTAACCTCTTAACACATTCGGGGCCAGACCCGAGATATCCCGGGTTAACTCGCCATGCGTTGGGCGCCAAACCCGAGAAAAGTCGGGTTTTCTATCGTTATTTCTTTTATTAGATATTCCCATTCATAATCTATCGAGGGAGCCTGTGTTATCATTGGGAATGAGTCTGAGATCGCAAACGTCCAATACCGCCGCCTTGCGGCCGGTATTGCATATCCTTTGAAACCCTCTGGCTTGGGCTGTGTCGATCTAAGAAGTCCGGTCCGGGTTTTCCTAGTAGGGCATGGCGAGCGGTTATAACACATGGATTGAGGATAATCAAGCACTCCCGGTTCATGTTCTTTGGTGGATTATGTTGGCAACACGATCGACATCAATACTTGGAATGGCGATTAGATAATTGGAATATTCTTTTTGCAGTACATCCTAGTCAAGGTAAGGGCTATATGGTATCAATCTTGCATTGATCGAAGAATCCCTTCCCCACGATCCTTATCTGTGTGTGTAATGTATTCCATTGGTGACGATCGAAGCAACATAATACCGATACTATAGCGTTGATTTCAGATTGATCGTTGATACAGGCGAGGAACGCCGCGGTTTCTAGTGAAATGCACTAAACGCTGCATAGCGGCGTTTCCTGGGATTAGACAGAATTACTCTAAAACTATACTCATATATTCACCACGGTATAAAACGGGAATGTATGGATGAATTTTCTTTTTCTTTTTCACAAATTGAACAATGGATACTCGATGTCAAATGGGCAATAGTTTTATATCCATAGCTATGATATTTAATATAGTTTTAGCCCTGCAAACACCGCCATGTATCCCTATTCTTTAAAGCGCTGTCATTCTTACCACACAGCCCACAGCGACCTCTGGCGCTGAAAGTGTTAAGCCCGGAGCCCTATTTTCTGAAAATCCGCCTAACATACATGCCTAAGTAAATGGAATATTGCTCCACTTCTACAATGTCAATTAGCATGTTCTTGGTATCTAGGGACATCTATGGACCTCAGTGAATGTATTCCCAGTGTCAGAAATATTGTGTCTATTACTAGGCTTGCTTAAATTGTGATGAAACGAGAATATGAATTATGATTTTTCTTTGCATCTTTGACAGTGAATAACACCATGCTAAAAATGACCAGACATGAAGAACTGCCACTAAGCTCGTTCAGTACCTTCTTGAGATCACGTGTACAAAAGATCTAAGGAAATTAATAAAGGGAAGATGATTAAACGAAGGTTTTGTAGATGCAGTACTGAATTCTCCCATCTGGACCAATGCAATTTGAAATATTATTATAGAATAGCAGGCCTATAAATGACGTTATTATAGCCAATTCGCACATTTATGGATTGTGCCAAATCTTCTCTTTCAAATGACAGAGTTCAATTTGGATTTAGTATCACCAGGCGTGCATGAAGAACGGATAATGAAATCTACTGTATTTTTGTATTTCTTTTTTATTCTTGCAAGAGCTCCGCCATTTTGAAACTGTTTTCAAATCGGATGGTTGCTAAATGCTCAAAATAGGGGAGACAAACTAACTGCCCTCCAATATATGCCAATAACGTTCAGTTTGTTGGTATATAATCCAGAGTAATAAGAAAAAATAATAATAATAATCACAAAGTCATTTGCTTGCAGAAAGCTAGAAGCCTTTGGGAAGTGTTTTTTTTTTTTTTTTTTTTTTTTTTTTTTTTAGATCTTTTTCCCCCTCCTTTTTCCTCCGATTTTCTCCCATCCCAATGTTAGTCGTTATGCCAATTCCCAATCCCCTTCCTGGTCGCTGCGCACTTACCCCCCACAGTCGGTCTGGGAGAGTGGAGGCTACCACGTGCTTCCTCCGACCAGGGTTTCCGTTAGAATTTTTTTTTGCAGGTCTGAGTGTCCGGTAGATTGAAATCTACCGGACACTCAGACCTGCAAAAAAAAATTCTAACGGAAACCCTGGTCGGAGGAAGCACGTGGTAGCCTCCACTCTCCCAGACCGACTGTGGGGGGTAAGTGCGCAGCGACCAGGAAGGGGATTGGGAATTGGCATAACGACTAACATTGGGATGGGAGAAAAATGGGATAAATTCCGGTCAGAGTTTATTGAGCTTAAAAACAATTGATAGGCCTATATAAAGAATGACATCCTCAAAGCATTTATAATATTTTAACTTAAAACTAGGCTACTTTTGCGTATATACAGTCATTAATATATTCCAAATAAAATAAGTCCCTCGAGACTTCGTGCTGCTGCCGACTTGAGGTGTCGGTGGGCAGTCTGCCCGACATTAATAAACGGCAGTCTGTTATAATCACATTTTTATGAGCTAACGAATTCCGTTATATTGGACATTTGTATTAATTATATCAAGCGAAGAACTGAGAAATTTGGCAGAGAGAGACGGCAACATTATCGTGGGTTTGCGTGATGACTCCATCTCCCAACGACTTTGTGCTGGTCATAATGTCCTATGAAAATAATTCCCTCTAAGCACAATTTGATTATTTGAATTGTATTAAAATAGGCTAAAATTAAATAGCCTATGCGATGAACGAAACAATCATTACATTTGTTTCATCGTTGCTTCACCAAGCAGCCGGTCTAATAATGACATCGCTGTTGTCAGCGCGAGCTGGCTGCTGCTAGATTTACGTGAAGCATGGAGCTGCAGACCCACAGAGCAGCGGTGTTTTTAGGTCCGGTCTGGGGACCGCTCACCAGCGCCCCCCACCCAACAGCTGAATTGCCAATGGCTGAATTGGAGTACTGCACCTTGCCGGCAAAGCTGGTGGGTTCTGTGGGTCTGCAGATGGATGCTTCTCGCAAATCTAGCAGCAGCCAGCTCGCGCTGACAACAGCGATGTCATTATTAGACCGGCTGCTTGGTGAAGCAACGATGAAACAAATGTAATGATTGTTTCGTTCATCGCATAGGCTATTTAATTTTAGCCTATTTTAATACAATTCAAATAATCTAATTGTGCTTAGAGGGATTTATTTTCACCGGACATTATGACCGGAGAGATTAAATATGTCAGACTTCAACAGATTTTGCCGGTCAAATACCGGTAATTACCGGCTAACTGAAACGCTGCCTCCGACACACGTCCAGCCAATCAACCGCTTCTTTTCACCTGGCAGCGCGGATTCTCACTGAGAGGGCGTAGCGTGTGGAAGGATCACACTATCCCACTTAGATCCTATCCGCGCTTAGCAGGCGCCCCGACCGAACTGTAGGAGTCGCTGTTTACAACGACCCGGACCCACCCCGCCAGCTTCTCCCACCCTCTAATACTGCCAATTGTATTAGTGTGAACGGCCAGCCAAGCTGGTGACAATCCCGGAGCTGTGAGCTGGATTCGAACAGGCGAATCCAGCCGCTCCGGGGTTGGTGACGAACGCAATCTCCGTTACGCCACCTGACCGCCTGTGGGAAGTGTAGTTTTAAAAAATTCCAACGCTCATTGAAAGCTCTGGATGTCCTCTTGACTCAAAATGACTACATTACGACGGCCGTTAATTCAAAATGGCCGATTTCCGCAATAACAAAACATTTAAAAAAACTAAATTTGCTCTGGGCACCAGGGTGGCGCACCACGTACAGAGATGCGGTGCAACGCGGCCGTCCCGGGTTCCAATAAAATATCTACCAAAAACATAATAAATAAATAAAATCTCACTAATAACATTAACCTATTGGTAAACAAACATATTGATGAAAATATACATTATAACTGCTGTTGTGACATGGTTATGATTGTTTATTCTTGAATACGTTTGGAGAAAAAAACCCGATAATTATGTCAAACAGTCTGGTGAGCTTGATTTATGACATGATGTCATTTGTGGTCCGGCACTCTTCCTCCTCATCGATTGCCTGTAGCTGCATTTGCACAACTGCGTCCATCCCTGCTGCTAACGTTAGCTAATGTTAAAACGAACCTAAACTAACGTTACAACTAACCCAAACTAACAAACGTAACAAACAAACTAAATATAACTATTACACTATATATACAAGAACACGAGCAAAAACAAACATAAACACGGCTATTATATGGGTTGTTATCAATGGGTTGGTTGAGAAGGGAAATCAGCTATGTTTCATCTAGGGAACCTAGCTACATACGGGGTACAATGTTGCTTAGGCTACGCGTAGCTGTTGCAGAAATATAGTCAAAGCTGCAGCCGTTTGACGTGGAGAAAAAAATATTGATGTGATTTTCGTGTTAATATCTCACGGGTCGAACAAACCTGAATGTTATTGCCATACAACACAACATATATTGTTTCTTTACCTTTCTGTGAACGTCTAGCAAAAAAACTTGTCTCAATCCGGTAAAAAATGGTGGAGCTATGGACATTATACAAAAGTAACTAGGGATGCCCCGATCGATCGGCCAGCGATCGGTATCGGCCGATATTCAGTATAAATATGAGATTGGTGAATTCCGATAATGCTTTATTTTCGCTGATCGTGAAAACCGATCGAAAAACATGATCCAATTCTTAGCGGAGATCTCACTTGCTGACTCTCTCAGGCACACAGAGCTGCAGCAGCGCACTGCCCCTCCTCCTCCCCTGCCCCTCCCGCACCCGTGTCAACAAGCTCCAGCAATAGTCTGCTCTAGTGCATGCGACCTCTGTGAGCTAACGTTAGCTACCTAGCTATCGTTACTGTTTTTTTAATAAAACCAAAATCGATCGGTATCGGCCAGTGCATGTGAGCGGATCGGAGCGTGAGCGGCGCGGGGCGCGGAGCGGCCGGTTTTGACGTGAGCGAGGAGTGGGTTTTAAAATGAGTCGGCGCGACGTCCGGAGCGAGAGTTCTCCTCCGCTCCAATCCACTCCAGGCCGCTCACAGTGGTTTAACACTGATGTAATATTATACATGCAGTACAATGCCAAAGCAACAGATGGCGATGTACAAACATGAAGGCCATTTTCAACCAATGAGAAGGGTGAACCTGTGATAGGCTGTTCGTTCAGGCTTTGTCACTGTAGAGACGCCCACACTCACTCCAGTTGAAAAAGTATCGACGCCATTGTTGTTGACGTTAGCTTACATGCTAACGTTAATGGCAGCGACCATAGCATTGTGGCTCGGCTAGCCTATCATCGCTTAATAGAGATAGTGAATGGATAAACAACGTTATTTAACATTGCAGAATGGCTACAATTACAATGCGGCTCAATACAAACAATTGTTAAGGGGCCCAGGGGGTGTAGACTGTTGTAGTTTGAGCTCATTTACACCATGCTCCAAAAAAAGAAGAAAAAAAAACTGCCGAGCGATCTGGCGCGGGGAGCGGGGAGCGCTCGATTCAAGGTGAGCGGGGAGCGAGCGGAGAGCGACTTGGGGGCGGGGTCAACATGAGTGATTAGCGGAGCGGACCAAGCTTTAAAGAGCGAAGAGCGGATTTCTCGGCCGCGCCGATCCGCTCACGTGGTCTGGTATCGGCCGATATCGCTCATAGACGATCGGTGATCGGTATCGGTGGCAAAAAACGTGATCGGGGCATCCCTAAAAGTAACTGTACTTGCAGTAGATTTCATTCACGGACTTTGCTTCCCTATATCGGGCGCCTGGTGATACTAAATCCAGATTTAACTCTGCCATTGGAAAGAGGAGATTTGGGCCGATCCATAAATGTATGACGTGTCCATAATAAGGTAATTTATACGCCTGATATTCTATATTTTAACTGGTTAACTGTAGTCTTTTCTCCTGTCACTCCCATGGTTTGTCTTCCTCCCCCAGGCAGCAGTATGCCCAGGCCTTGGCCCAGCAGAAAGCTGCTGCCCTCAGCTCGGCTCCTCTTCAGCAACAGCAGCAACAACAGCAGCAGATTAACCTTCTCCTACAGCAATACCAGACCCTCAAGATGAGGTCAGTTGTACATTCTCTCACTCTCACACACACACACACACACACACACACACACACACACACACACACACACACACACACACACACACATATATGTAGCACATATACAATTTGCCTCTTCACCAGTGGTGGTTTATGCTGCACCGTGATCAGAAATGTTTGGCCATATTCAGGCTGCAGTTGAGAATTTTACTGAGTCTGAGAGGAATCTTGCGGTTTTCTGTAACGTTGCTTTTGAATATAGTTTGAACAACAATTTGGAATAGGCCTAATGTTACAACCCCAGTAAGTCGAGGGGAAGGGGTAATGAACATAAAAGATGATTGTGATGTAACCTGGATGTAATCAACCAATGGAAGAACAAACTAATGCCAAACAACAAATGAGGTGCAAGAAAGTTAAGTTATATTGTGAAATTAATATTTGCAGACCATAAGAACATTAATTTCACTGACTAAATACACAATTAACAAGGACAGGTGATTCCGGAGACGCACAGCCAAGGGGGAGGGGGAAGGAAAAGGGAGCTTGAATAATGCCAAAGATCTGAACTGAGTAAGACGAAACCAACTCTGTAGGGAATAGATTATCTAAATATACAAGAGGGAGAGAGGGAACAACAGCCACATGCTAGAATGTAACGCCTAATATGAAGTGTGTGTGTGCAGCCTCAACTGAAGGAGGATGAGTAAGGGGTTGTTTTCATGCTTATCTTATTTTAAGACTACACACTATAGGCTGGATGCAGGTACAAAATAAAAAGCTAAACATTACAATTGTATTAAAAAAAAGAAAAAGCCCTGTGGTATGCCTATTATTACTGCGTTATTGCAGTTATTTCTACAGCCCTAGTTGATTGTGTTCTCTTGTTTTCTAGAGCATCTGAGAGCCCCTTACCTCCTGTTACCCGGTCCCTGTCTGTACCAGACTCGGCTTCTGTGTGGGAAATGCAGAACCCGTCCTCTCAGGCCTCCTGTACACCAAACCTTCAACAAGCCGCTCCCAGCTGTAAGATTCCACCCAGATCAATAGTTACTTGTCATTGTATGAACCTTGTAAAAGCATTATACAATGATTTAGAAATAACCAGTCTCAAAGGTAGCATAACAACACCACAATAAAAATTATTTATTCGATTTCCAGTACTGTTATACACCCAGGTATCACAATGAACTTAAAAACAATATAGTTTTGGGGGGGTGGAATCGAATACTTGGATGTAGGTAAATACAGTGCATATAAATCTCCATTCATCTCTACAGCATGGGATGGCAGCAGTGTATGGGACCTACCCATAGAGTCCATGGCGCAGGCTCCGACCATCGAGCAGATGCAGCAGCTAGAGAAGGCAAAGGGCGCTAAGGTAACCAGACTTTCACCAGCCTGCCGTCCTGTCCGTCGCTATAATAGTACATTTCACATCTAGAGCTTAATGACTGGCTTCTTCTAGAGCTGTCCCTGAAGCCTGTTTTTGGGCTTCGAACTTCATCAGGGTTTTTCAAACGGACGTTCGAACCTTCGTTTTTAATAAAATAAAAAATTTCAATTTTTTTGTATATACCGGTAAATATCCTCAAACTAAATAAAGTGATTCATCTGATTAAATTATTTTATTTTTATTTTTATCAACTTTCTTTAATGAATATAACTCATCAGTTTTAATACTATAATATTAGTGTAGCCTAATCTTTATCTGCAACTGTGAAGATAACCCCTATTGGTTTAAACAGAATGAATAGACGCATACAAAAAAAAAACTAACAAATTTGAACGTTTTTAGAATTCCAATGCCAACGTAACGAACGAAGGTCAGAATGTTTGGGCTCAGCCCTAGCTTCTTCACACCTTTTCCCTTAACCATTGCAACTCTGTGGACTTTGAGAGAATTGAGGTTCAATCGTAGTCCAGATGTAGCATACACATACTGCATTCCACGCAGACCATAATGATGCGATGGCGGACCTCAGCACATGTCCGCATGCGCATCAAGGAACGTGGAAAAGGATTGCTGACTGTCCGCCCATAGTGTCTGCGCCCTGTACTTCTAGACCGTGTGAGAGCCTTTTTCTCTTCCCCTACTTGTAACAGCTGGAGCTGGAGAGGCGTGAGGCAGAGATTAGGGCCAAGAGGGAAGAGGACGATAGGAAGCGGCTAGAAGAGGCCCTGCGAGCCAGACAGGAGGAGGAACGCAAGCGGGTGGAAGAGGAGGAGCTGGCACGGCACAAACAGGTATAGAGGAAACCGTGTCCTAGAACTCCCCAGGACATGGGATGATGGCTCTTCATATTCTCTCCGCTGTTGTTGACACTGATTTTAAAAATGACAAAACATTATCATCCCCAGGGGGGAGTTTTGTCGCTGTCAACTACAGCAATACAGTGGTTGGAAGAGAAGGTACAAAGACTAATAAGAACATAAACAATTATAGAAAATTATTTAATAAAAGAAAGGGATAAGGGCTAGAAATACTGACATATCTACAGGATTCCTATTTACATAAGACATATCTACATGATTCTTATTTACATACCGACATATATACAGCATTCCTATTTACATACCGACATATCTACAGGATTCCTATTTACATACGAACATATCTACAGCATTCCTATTTACATACCGACATCTACAGGATTCCTATTTACATATGAACATATCTACATGATTCCTATTTACATACTGACATATCTACAGGATTCATATTTACATACCGACATATCTACAGCATTCATATTTACATACCAACATATCTACAGGATTCCTATTTACATATCTACAGGATTCCTATTTACATACTACTGACATATCTACACGCTTCCTATTTACATACCAACATATCTACAGGATTCCTATTTACATACTGACATCTACGTGATTCCTATTTACATACTGACATATCTAGTATTTGAATTTAATTGTACAGAGATAAAAGTGTGGTACTAATACTTCATACAGAAATATACTAAATATTTAGTGTATATGCTATGACTAAAACTATATATATATACTGGACTAGTCACAGCAGATTAGAATCCAATCTGATTGAGGCTATATGACTATTGTCAAAGTCAACTAGTCAGTTTTCCATTTGTGCAAGACACACAGACTGCAACACGAGGCACTGTAGAGACGGATGACTGATGGCAAAAAGGGACACTTGAAATATTTCCATGGCACATTAAGGAGGGATGAGCCTGTAGTGAAAGGTGCTGATGATCCATTGTTTTATTTTGTCTTCAGGAGGAGGCATTGAGGAGACAACGGGAGCAGGAAGTGTTGCAGCTCAGACAGAAGGAGGAGGAGGAGAGACGGGCCCAAGAAGACGTTCTCCGCAGACTGGAGGAGAGGCGGAGGGAAGAGGAGGAGAGGAAGCAAAGAGAAGAGTTCCTCCGCAAACAGGTGCGCCCCTAAACACTCGATTGAGATGGTTAGGAAGGTCATAGGTCAGTGGAATTTGGGACTGGTTTGTAATGCAATTAATAATCTACTCGCCCCACTGTGTACCATTACCAGTACTTAACCCCTTAAATCCAACGGTCCCGTTACCGGGCCGAGATTTATTTCACTTCATGAATTGATTAATACAGTCCATATTAATTAATGTAGCATTTTTTCTTCTTCAAATGTAGCCAAGAGTGAAGACCCTAACCCTATCAAAACAGCAGTCAAAGTGTATATTTTCAGCACTACGTTGGTTTACCAATGATTTTAAGTGTTATTAGCTAAATATGAGTATAGAAATCTCTGCGCATTGAGTCAGAAAACGGCGGATATTGCCACGAGGAAATGACGCGGTCATACATGTTTGTAGTCCTATGAAAGTCCCAGGGCTTTCAACTGGCTTTTGAATTTCATAAAACTACCCTACCCAGCTCACGCCAGACTGCTCCAAGTTTGACAGGGGCTGGCATGATTTCGTGATGTCTCACGGGGTCGAACAGACCTGAACGTTATGTCCATAAAATAGGACTTAGTTCGTTTCTTTTACCTTTCTGTGAACGTCTAGGGAAAACGCGTCTCAATCTGATGAAAAATGGCGGAGCATTTTTCATTACAAGAAATTGACTACGTTAATTCACGATCTTAGCTGCCCTGTTACGGGCGCCTGGTGGGTCTAAATCCAGATTGAACTCTGCCATTTGAAAGAGGAGATTTGGCCCGATCCATAGATGTATGACTTGGCCATAATAAGGTCATTTTATAGGCCTGATATTCTATATTCATTCATTTAAAATAGCATGTGTACGGATGGCAAAATGCAGTACGATATCTACAAAAAAACCTGTAAAACATGTGCCCTTTATTAATTTGCTTAGGTTCTTTGTACTAGCGATGCCCCGATCACGTTTTTTGCCACCGATCGGCGTGAGCCATATCGGTAGATACCGATCCGATACCGATCGTTTTTGAGTAAAAAAAAATTAAAAATTATTTTATATATATATTTTCTTTTATAAAATATATATATTATATAATTAGACTTGTACTTGTATTATCTGCGAGACATCGCCACCACGCAACAAGCTCCACTGTCTGTGTACTCGAGTAGCCTCCAGCTACGGCCAGGATTTTCCGGAGCTGCAGCTGGACCCTATTGATCATATTCAACAACATGCCCTCAGCTCGAATACGCATCGAATGAGTGTTATAAAACATTGATATCGGGAGCTATCTGTGGCTACTGCTGGCCGGCTATATAACGTTGATACAGGGCCTCTGTGAACTATTTAGTTCAGTGGGACTTTTCGTTTTGAACAGTGAGCTGGCGTCAGCTAACGTGAGCTAGCTGAGGTATCATACACGTCTCTACTAGACTTTCTGGAGCGTTTGTTGATGTCAGGAGCTATCGGTAGCTGGCCGGCTAGATACCGTTCGGTTAGACAATGCCTCATCATGTATTGGACTGGAAGTGAATGGTTGACTGGGTCATTTTGTAACGGTAGCTAACGTTAGCTCAGGGAGACGCCGTCCTCCCGTCCCACTAGACTAGACCCGTGTTTACATGCGCGCGGGAGGGGCTGGAGGGAGGAGCAGACGCCGCACCACTGTGTGGGAGTGAGTGCAGCTCCCGGTGTCTGAGACAGAACTCAGCGAGTGAGATCGGTTTTGACTATCGGCGAAAATAAAGCATTATCACAGATCACCGATCGCATATTTATACTGATTATCGGCCGATAACGATCGGTGGCCGATCGATCGGGGCATCCCTACTTTGTACACTTGATCTAAAGAATGTGCTAAATGAGCTCAGTGGCAATTATTCACGTCTGGTAATAATAATAATTTATATTCTCCTTTGGTTAATTACAATTTACTCGAGCATAGTAACGGACACAATGTCTTGACAATCGGAATACATTCCCTGAGGTCCATAGTAGGGATGCACCGATCAGACTTTCAGTCCCAAGAATTGTAAAGGATCACAAGTGTGTTTTTGATTGGTTGTAAACAAAGACAAAAATAAAAATAAACTTCATTCAATTAATAAACTGTATGCCTCACTGTCACAGTGTGGAAGAGACTGGGATCATTATTTTGTGCAAGGCAACATCAGGCTTGACTTAAAACATTACTTTCCTAACTTAGTGAAACTAAATGTAACAAATTAACACATAGATATAAATGTACTGAATGGTTATTTCTTATTTTATTTATTATTAAATTATTTTTTTATCCGATATATATATATATATTTCTTTTACCGATACCCGATCCAGCTATTTTACTGATATCGGCGGCCGATACCAATATCGGATCGGTGCATCCCTAGTCCATAGATGTCCCTAGATACCAAGAACATGCAAATGGACCTTGTAGAAGTGGAGCAATAGTGTACTTTTAGGCACATTTTCTGAAAATATGGCTAGGGCTTAAAGGAACACGCCAACCTTTTTGGAAATTAGCTTATTTGCCATCTACCCTGGAGTTAGACGAGCAGATACATACTGTTGGATTCTTGGCAATCAGCCAATCTCATCTCATCATCTCCTCTCTGTTGTGCGTTGTGTTTTTCTTGCAACCCCTATTAGTACATCCATAATCAGAAGAAACGACACTGCACGTGATCTCTTTCCTCAGATCATCATGTTTATTTTCATAAACATAGCCTCATCATCAGATGTAAACCAGTTCTGTATTGTCCTTGGAAAGTATTTGGAAGAAACTAAATTCATTATTCTAATGGATTTCTCCTTTCACCCCGCTCGGTGGTCGGCCTAGCTGTTATCCAAAAGCCTTCCCTGTTGTCGTGCCAAGTCCTCCCCTCCCTTTCCCTGCGAGGGGGGGGGGGGAATCGTTTCAAAGTCTGATCAACGCTCCCTCTCCTTCCTGTGTGTCGTATCTGAATCTAACTTACACCCGGAAGAACTCTCTATATTATTCTCGCCATAGCAACGACAGGCCCGCCCCTAGTAACCGCTACTCCATGACACGCCCTGGCTCTTTGACCCACATCACTATAGCAACGGCACCTCTGTGGTTACACTGGTATGTGACGACTGCCCAGCGCTGCTGTAGAAAATAACCTTGATGCTGTGGCTATCAGCTGTTGATGTTAAACAGCACAGCCTCATCTGTGGTGTTAGTCTGCTCCTAACACACACTCTCTCTGTTATCCTCCTCCTCTGAGATGACTATGAGTAGATGCTGTCATCCACCAATATTTTACATTATATACACCTTGAAAAACATAGACATCCTTCAATACCCTTTTCTTCTCTGTGCATGCATTAGGCCTAGGGAACAGCCGCACCGTTAGCCTAGCTTGGCATCATTCACTCGAAGTAGGTGTTCCAGTGTAGCCTAGTTCCCAACAATCACGAAATACACTCCAAATACAACTCCAAAACTTTCCTGTAAACATGTTGTGACCTGTGTATTTAACCCTTTCTCTGCCACGCTTATATCCATCCACCGTCCTCTGCCAGCTCTATTTGTCTATGGAGATGTTCCCCTTCTTTGCAGGGCTATAACTTTTTAAATTGTATTGCTAAATTGACATTACTATGGCCCATTCAACGTCAAGTATCTATGGTTTAGGATGTAGCAACGTTCTACTTTTTCATTCACATATTCATACTAAAATACGGTCTAAAGTAAAAATGTTTTTATCGTTTTCTGCAGCATTCTGCAGAACGTGAGTTATAGCCCTAAATACATATTTATTAGATCATCAAATGTAGTTTGATACCGATTGACGTCAGATAAAAAATTTCAATTGTACAAGGTCCTACACGTCATGCCTCATCATCTGCTGGTGACTGGGGGGGGGTTTATAAGTCTGTGGCCGACGTTAAATCATTTATTTAGTATGGGTGATATGTTGATCGGAGCAGTGTATGTTTAATAATAATCAAACACGCTGAAACTCACAGCAGCTTCCTCGTAGCATTGGGAGCAGAAAGTTCGCTATTATGGGATGTTTATATATGCGATCCATGTCCAGGTTGTATAATACTATATACGTCCAAATCATGTTGTTTATAGAGTTATTGGCAACGGATCGCTATTCAGTGTATCAAGCTGGAGTCCCGCTAGCGATAGCGAGTGGCCGGACGAAATATGGGTGAGCACCACTTCCGGCGCGTCACTTCCGGTTTTGGCGATTCGCCGATCGGCCACCAGATGGCAGTCTTGAACCGTTGGAGAGTTGAGAGGAGATCAACAGCAAGTCTCCGTGGGTGAAATATGATTGCCATGACAGATTTTTTTACAGCAAAGATGCTGTAAGACGTCATTGGCAGATTACGCATGGCCTTGGCGATTAAAGGGTTAATAGACATTTTCGTTTTCTAAGCGGATATATACTCTGATTATTTTTTTTTGCCGAACCACTGCTGCCTGGGCGCAGTGATTTCATCACCTCAAAAGCCCTGTTGCTTTTTGAAAAACGGGGCTTTTGAGGTGATATCACTTGCGCCTAGGCCGCAGTGGTTCGGCAAAAAGAAATTCAGAGTTTATATCTGCTTAGAAAACTTAAAAATATGTATCTGCTTGTCTAACTCCAGGGTAGATGGCAAATAAGCGAATTTCCCCAAAAGTTCCCCTTTTAAGAGGTTAAGCTCATCGGCAGCCTAAAAATCATTCTTCAAAAATACTGTCCGCTACTTCACCAGGAGGAAGAGCGGCGGAAGCAGGAGGAGCTGGAGGCTCTGAGGAGGCACGAGGAGGAGCAGCGAGCGGAGCAGGTGGCTGCAGCGGCGGCAGCTGCGGCTGCCCTGGCCCAGCAACAGCAGGAGGAGCAGAAGAGGAGAGAACAGGAGGCGCAGAGGCAGCAGGAACTACAAAGACAGAGGCAGCAACAGCAAGAGGCCCTCAGGCGACTCCAGCAGCAACAGCAGCAGCAGCAGCTTGCACAGATGAAGGTAAGGCCAAGAAGAACACGTGATAGGAAGCCGGGCACCGTTGTGGTCTGATTTGACCTACATAATTTAGCACCTTATAACTAGTTGGAATACATGGTTTATTTCAAGAGTATTGTTTATTTCAGGTTTCAACTACAGACTTATTGTGCTTTTTTCCTGTTGTCTTTCTTTTTCATAGCTCCCATCTTCCTCAAAGTGGGGGCAGCAGTCGGCCAACACAGCAGCCATAAGTCAGACTCAGAATGCTTTGTCGCTCTCTGAGATCCAGAAACTGGAGGAGGAGGGGGAACGAGAGGCGCTGGAGGAGGTAACGGCTGCCAAAAGCAGGCTTCCTATTCTTCTACTTCCACAACAATGTTGTAGTGCCTGTGGTAAACAACAATACACAACAATCTATACAAACTATACAATACAAGGTAGAAAAAATTGATAAATACAAACATCTACAGTGAAGTAGCAGCAGTCTGTGCGTTTTAACACATTGGGTGCTAACGATGAATGACGAATTATCGCTTGATTGCCACCACTCTAATCAATGAGATGACGAGCACATTTGCGAACGCTTAAACTATATCTTAAATTATGGCTATGGGTCTAATACACCCGTCGCTTATCAATGACTTGCTTGCAGTCAACATGTACGAAACGGATTGTTTTTTTCATCAGTACATTTCCATTTTATACCATTTTGAATAAGAGTATAGTTTTGGAAATTTCTAGAAAGAAAAAAACATTCTGCAGTAATAGCCATTTACTGGAATACACACAACACCAGTGTTAATTTTGTCAACTAAAATGATGACGAAAGATGTTCGTCAACGAAGGTTTTTTTCAAACGACAACGAGATGTGACGTCACGTTATCGAAGACCATGTGACGCTAACGAGACTAAATAGTTTATTAAATATCGTTGACCACAACTGAGGACACAAAAATGTAATTTACAAAAACCAGGACGAAATTTCTCTTCATGTATGTTGATATTGTTGACTAAAATAATTATAACTTTTCTTAATGCCATCGTCCCGACATAGTGTGACGGGGAGCTCCGTTATTAGCATTAGCTGAAGAGCTATTTGAAAAGCTAGTTTTAGCTTAACGTTACCTTGGATAAAGTTGGGACTATTCATAATCCAGCTGCAGACCTGCAATCAAAGTACAGCAAGTTGGCAAAGGAGTATTCCAAGGTAAATCACTTTCATCAGTAACGTTACATTGTTTGTATTTCCATCTAGCTCGCGTTAACTAGTGGCTAACCTAGCTCACGTTAATGTGGCTAACTGATCGACCTCTCGCACACAATTAATGGCATGTTGCGGACAGCCATACCGGTGACGATGTTTAGCTTTTAGTGCCAAATGATAAGAGTCTGAGGCTCAAAAGAGAATGTTGAATATTTATTGTGCATTAAAAATCACAACAGAGCCTCTGCTACTAGCTAACCTAAAAGGAGCCTTCTGGAAGCAAGTGCAACAACGTATAATGTCTGTGTGGAACCAATGTGCCAACAACCTTCTTCTTCTTGTATATTTCCGGCGGACTACGCGTCTAGGCGTATTGCCGCCCTCCACAGGACAGAGGGAGCACTAAGATTTCCAGCCCTCCCTATATTCTGCTATACAGCCCCGCAGCGAGCAGGAACTGCACAACAGCACTAGCTCTCTCTTGGTGGTTCTCACCCAGGCCTAGAAATGAAGGCAAAGAGAAATAATTAACTCCCTGAGAAGAAAGAACTCTAAAGAAGGATTTTTGTTCTCTGTACTTATGCCGCGTTCACGTTACGTGGGAAGAAGCGGAAGAACCAGCTTCCGACTGGGAAAAACCATTCACGTCAGCCTCCTAGTGGTAATTCCTACTAGGACATATGGGATTTTTTTATAGACCCTGATATCTCCCACTTCGCTTCACGAATTGCGGAAGTATGGATGTGGGCGTTTCATCGAGTCAAAGCGTGAAGGCTTCCTAGTTGTAGCAACGAGATGTCCTCTGGTTCTTCCGCTTCTTCCCACGTAATGTGAACGCGGCATTAATACAGTCCATCAGGACATGCTGCACTGACTCCACCCCCCCACACTCGCACAACCCAGAAGGATGTTTCCCTACTGTACACAACGTCTGATTAAGCCCACAGTGCCCCAACTGTAATCTACAGATTATAACAGTCTCTTCTCGCCCCCCCAAAAGGGGCCCCCATCCTCCTGACAGAGGGCTGGATAGAATAAGGGGCCTTTCTCACTCAGGTATTCGGTTCCATTCCGTTTCGTTCTAGCCCGTTCCGAGATCTGATGCGAACTCCCCCCCCCCTCTCCCCCCTCTAGTTTGCGTACACACTGCAGTCTTGTTTCGTTCCGGGTTCTGTTTACGGTTTGCCTTTTGAGCGTTTACGCTTGCCGTAGGCGATGATGTCACGTTCGAAAATGTAAACACAGGAAGTGTTAACTTGGCGCTGGAGACTGGATGCTGATATAAAATGAATAAATAAGCAATAAATATGAAGTTATATTTGAACCTCTGTTGTCAAGCCTTGTCAATATAACCCACCCCATTTTATCACGAATGGATGGTGTTGTAGAGTTCGCTTTTGAGCGTTTCCCAGGGCTAACGCTAAGCTAACGGCTAACGCTAGTTAGCTTAGCCTAGTCTAGTATAGCCTGTAGCACTTTTTCTTTTCAGCAAAGAACGTGCAATAAACAAAACGGATACATTCACTGTGTGTTCTGCCTCTTTTCTCACGAATGGAACTCTGTTGTAGAGTCCGCTTTTGAGCGTTTTGCAGGGTTAACGTTAACGCTAAGCTAACGGCTAACGCTAGTTATCTTAGCCTTTTACTAGTAACATTGCTGCATCGATTATATTGAATGTCATTGATCTACTGGTCGACCACGGCCGACTGGTTGGGCACCACTGGTCTAATAGAAATAAATGCATTTGAACAAGAAAGTATAGTATACAGCAATGGCTAACGCTAAGCTAACGGCTAACGCTAGTTAGCTTAGCCTGTCCAGCAGCTAACATTATCCCATCACTCGTGGCAATTATATTACATGTCATTGATCTACTGGTCGACCACGGCCGACTGGTTGGGCACCACTGGTCTAATAGAAATAAATGCATTCAAACAAGAAACTAATGTATAGAAAATAGCATGGCAAACAAAAATTGCTAGGCCTAATGCGAGCCAGGGAAGTGCTGTGCGTTTGTAACATGGCTTCATGTTTTCATCCACTTGTTTTTGGTTGAGGTCTGAACTCTCAAATTGCCCATAAATATCGTTTTTGTGGGTATTCTCCAGTTGTTGCTGTGTGGTGTTATCTGCCCAAAATTCAAGCAAGCATGACAGTAACGACGTTGTGTGTGTCACGCCCACGGCCGATTCCGAGACCACCTAATCCAACTGGCCCAGTTCAGCGGGGGATAAAACGAATCGGCGGCGTTTCGCTCCCAAAAGGGGTGAGTGAGAACACTCCCCCCCGTGCTCCGGGGCGGTGATTAGATCCCAAAACCTGAGTGAGAAAGGCCCCTAAAAGTGCTTCCCCTTGGTCTCCGAGTCCCACCTACACTGCCACTCCCTCAAAACCCGCCAACAACCTTTCCGTGGGTGAAGCATAGTTGAGCATAGTTGTCATTTAATGATACTAATACTAATCTATACAATCACCTGTTGTTGAATAAATACCATTACTTTCTAGTTATTACAAAAAAAAACAGTATATATAAAACAGTAGCTGTAAAAAAGAAAAGAGAAAAAGTTTTATAATTTATATAATATAATTTTTTTAGTACATTAACTAAAAATAGACATGTCATCCGTTTTCGTCGACTAAATCTAGACTAAAACAAAAAAGACAATTTTCGACAAACTGACTAAGACTAAAATGCTCAGACATTTAGTTGACTAAAACTGACTAAATGAAAAATAAATGAAGATGATAAACGAAAAAGGAGCACTTGACATGACTAAGCCTAAAACTAAAATGAAAATAGCTGCCAAAATTAACACTGCACAACACGTTGTCATTTTCCGGCTGATTTATGAATAGTTTTCAAATAAACGCTAGATTATCGATAGTATATGTGTACAGTGTACTTATGCACGCTAGAGAAGCTGGCTGAAAAATCGATTATCTATGCCGTGCCTGGCACTAACGTTACGCACACACTGTACACACACAAGAGACACGTTGTGAACGCTGTGAAAAAAAACTCTGATTAACCCAATACTGGTAAGATAAAGTCCTTACCTCAGATCAGATGTTCTGCAATTTTTTTATCCAATTCCTGATCGCCATTCCAAATATCGATCGCGTTTATTGATCCAACGTTATACCTCGAAACACATAATCGACGCTTCTTCCAGTGCCCTCAGTGGATGCAATAGTCTCAGGTTACATGCCGCAGAAGTAAAATGTGGAGCCTGGAGTTTTTTTTCTGATGCATTCCCATCGACTCCATTCCAATGGGTGCAATACCATCCGGGAGACGATAGGGGGCGGTATTTGCCCTTTTCGAGCTCGGAGCCATTCCCAATGATAACGTGAGGCTGGATGGATGAAAAATTAATGGATATCGCTAATAAAAGAAATAACTATTAAATAACGAGTTTTCTCGTTATTGGCACACAACGCATAACAATATAACAGTACTGTAATGCAGTAAAACGGTGAAAGTAGCCTTAAACTATAGTAGTGTACTGTAGACCTAGTATAGTGTAGACTAGGCATGTGTATGACATTTTGAGGGTACGATAACCTTGGGCAAAAATACCACGGTATTCGGTACATAAAAAAATCCCCCATTGAACAAAACGTCTTTTATTACAGTGCACAATAAGCTTTTCTGTAAGTGTTATTTATGAATGTGTGACTACTGTCTGTATTACACACAGAGGGAACTGTCTGACCACTTTCAAACTAGGGCTGGGCGATATGGCCAAAAACTTTATCGCGATTAAAAAAAAAAAAAAAATGTTGGTCCACTTTTTCTCCCATTTTCTATATTTTCTCTCATCCCAATTTCGTATCATCCAATTCAACCCTCCCCTGTCACGGACGCTGTTTCTTGCCTCCCACAAGCCGGCTGCAATGTGGACTAAGTCATACATAGCACAAGTCCCCTCCTGTACTTGAGGTAACAGCAGTCGCATCTTTTCACCTGCGCAGCTTGATCTCTCAGTGGCGAGGAGTAA
Organism: Notolepis coatsorum; assembly: GCF_963971535.1. NCBI lineage: Eukaryota > Metazoa > Chordata > Actinopteri > Aulopiformes > Paralepididae > Notolepis > Notolepis coatsorum. The sequence goes on along the minus strand of NC_140177.1, from coordinate 62,367,865 downwards.
CGTGTGGGAGGCTCACGCTGCCCCCGACACTTCCTGATTCTACTGCGCAGGCCCACCAACCGACCTGTAGGAGTCGCTGTCCACAACGCCCGATCCCCACCCTTCAGTTTTCCCTCCCCGTAATACGGCAAATGTGTATTACTGTGGACGACCAGCTAAACTGAAAGCAAATGTGGAGCGCTGGGCTCGAACTGACGAGCCCAGCGTCTCCAGCATTTCGTGGCGAGTGCCTTGCCCACTACGCCACGTAGCCGCCCATCGCGATAAAATTATAATTATTTTCATATAACTATCAATAATTATCGTCAATATAATTTCTGTCAAGTTTAATTAACTTCTTATGCCCGGCGCCGATGGACGGGCTATTAATAGACTTGTTTTGCTGCTGCGAATGTCTCGAGTTGATGTCGTCATCAGTCCGCGCACGTTCTTCTACCCCAGTGCATAGATTATTATATTCCACCAGGGGGCAACCTACCGCCACTGGATCATATGCATTATAAGAATGGAACACAGTTAGCCAGAGCAAGCGGTGTATCCCACGACAATGTACTAAAATCACCCTAAAATACTCCGTTCCGCCCCAATACATTGCAACGACGTCCACCGCATACCCCAGACTACCCTAACCGTGGCCTCATAATTCACGCCACACACCCACTCGCCACGTAAACTATAAAATAGCGGCGTGCAAGCTAATTATCCTAGCCAGCTTTGTTTCCAATGTACTAACTATTACCCTAAAATACTCCGTTCCGCCCCAATACATTGCAACGACCCACACCCACTCGACACGTAAACTATAAAATAGCGGCGTGCAAGCTAATGATCCTACCCAGCCTTGTTTACTACTAGAGTCCTACCTCTCTACCCAGAGGTGCACCGCGGGTCTCCTTCGCTGTCGGCCATCTCCTTCACTGATTGGTTGTTAGTGCGTGTGCTCATATCCAAGCTTGGAAAATCGATATATCTAAACTTTGCGACCACGTTTCATGTTTATTTCGAGGAAATAATTTATCGCGATAGTTATCGTTATCGTTTTATCGCCCAGCCCTATTTCAAACTAAGTACAGAATATACAATACTTCCATTTGACATTAGCTATTTATGGGTGGAATATTCAGACTCTAGCTCACTAGATCAGTCACATTAAACTTTATTTTTGTATAGCTTATAGGGGTGGGCTTGAGTAATCGATTGATCGATTACTCACGGCTATGATGAGAGAACTCTGATCTTTCAGCCAACAGCCAGCTAATGAATAAACTTTATTTAACAGATTGCAGAATGGGTACAATACAGTACGGCTCAATACACACAATTGTTAACACGTTCCCTGCCACGCTTACCGGTATATCCATCAATGTTTGATCACTGCCACCAGTCTAAGCCTATGGAGATGTTTACCTTCTTTGCAGGGCTATAACTTTTTAAATTGTATTGCTAAATTGACATTACTATGGCCCATTCAACATCGATTATCTATCGTTCAGCATGTAGGAACGTTTTACTTTTTCATTCACAGGTTCATACGAAAATACCGTCTAGAATATAAATATGTTTTTATCGTTTTCTGCAGTAATTCCTAGAACGTGAGATATAGGCATAAACGCATATATAGATTATCAAATGCCGTTTGTTGGCGTTACACGCTATATTATACGTTATGACTGATCATGCGCGGGTGAACGGGGGGGGGGGGTCGTTTATAATTCCGTGATCGTCTGTAAATGCTTTATGTAGTATGGGTGAAGCGTATTGAAGCGTTGCAGAGTTGTGCCGGCTCACACAGCATCAGACCAGGCTCCGTGAGGGAAATATGAATACCATGGTGAAAAAATTAAATATGATCAAAATAACGTTGTACGCTGTGGAATGGCAGAATCAGCATGAACTTGAATCACGTTTTTGGCGCAGGATGTGTTAAGGGGATGCAGACCAGAGAAAGACGCTTGTCTTGTTTACATCAGGGTCCCCCATTTTCAATTCATAGTGACATTTATGACATACACAACATACATGACATTTATGACATGGGGACATACAGGTATATAGTACCGTTACATTTGTGACATATACGATATGCAAATATACAGTACTGTTACCCAGAAATCATAACATAAAATATATACATATGATGGGGAGGAGACTGTAGATTAGGAGGGGAGAAACCCCTCTTTATCATCAATATACATAGATACACACACTACTGCACTATGAACTGCCAGCCAGCTAGCTGGCTACCCTAATCCACAACAGCCAGGCAGCCAACCGTACAAAATACAGTCTCAGCCAATCGCATCGATTTGTACAGTTAGTTAGCTCCACTCCATTGCGAATTAATAGGTAGTCAGTATTAGCTAGCTACAGTTGCTAGGTAGCTAACGTTAGCTAGCTAGCCAGCCAACAGCTGCAAAAACGAATGCCTATGATGGTATCAGCCGTTGACACGAGCGACTATCAGTAGCTAGCCAGCTACATAACGTTAGACAACGCCTTGTGCATTAAACTAAAGTGAATAATTTACTGGATCATTTTGTTAAGTGATGTTGAAAGAGGAGCTGCACTCTTGCTCTCTTCAGAGCGAATGAGAGATGTTGACTAGACGGGTCTGTGAGGGCGAGGGGCATGGGCAATGCGAGCACTGGGAGCAGCGTGTGTGAACGTGTGTGCGTCAACTTGCTGTAGGATGAGAGAAGACAGCGAGGCTTGAAGGCTAATCTTAACCAATCTAAAATCAGCATTCAATGTAAGAACGTCAAGCTCACGTTTGATTGGTTAGAATGGTCACTCAACTCACAAGGCACATACTGAGTGACAAACTAGCGAATGGACATAGAGGGGGGTGGGGGCGGGGGGAGGTCGCGCCAGAACAATTATTTTCACTCGCACGAATGCTCCCAATTATATTTTGAGGTTGCACCGATACAATTTCGGTCGCAATTTCAAGCCCTGTTCTGATATATATTTTTCATGTGAAATAAAAAAATGCTAAATTAGAAATAAAATGGAAAAAAAGCTGCGATTCGAACCCATTAATTAAGATTTGAGTCCCAACTTAACGAACGAAGGTCCAAACCTTCAAACGTTTGGGCTCAGCCCTAGTATATTTACCACCAAGCTTTGCTGTTTTCATATCACAGCTGTATATTTACCACCAAGCTTTGCTGTCTTCATATCACAGCTGTATATTTACCACTACGCTTTTTTGTTTTCATATCACAGCTGTATATGTACCACTACGCTTTGTTGTTTTCATATTGCAGCTGTATATGTACCACTACACTTTGTTGTTTTCATATCACAGCTGTATATTTACCACTATGCTTTGTTGTCTTCATATCACAGCTGTATATTTTCCACTATGCTTTGTTGTCTTCATATCACAGCTGGGCAAATAAACATAGAGCGAAATTAACTTTACATCTCCCGGGCAACTCTTATGTAATTTTATTAAATTTTTTGTATCCCCCCCCCCACCCTTTTTCCGATTTTTCTCCCATCCCACTGTTAGTCGTTATGCCAATTCCCAACCCCCTTCCTGGTTGTTGCGCACTCCCCCCTACTGTTGGTCCGGGAAGCCGGGGACTGTCGCATGCTTTCCTCCGACGCATGTGCAGCCAGCCGGCAGCCAGCCTGGCAGCGCAGATTCTCACCGGGAGAGTGTAACGTGTGGAAGGTCACACTACCTCCCTCCAGATCCTACCCTCGCTGTGCAGGCGCCCCGACCGAACTGTAGGGGTCGCTGTCCACAACGCCCAGGACGCGTGAATATTAAAGGCAACCAACTTGTGTTCAGCTTTTCGTTCAGCGTTTCTCTGATTGGCCACACGGCCAATCAATCAATCCACTAGCACACGCCCTTGCGGCAAGAGAGACGCGGCAGGAGCGCTGGTCGAACCAGCGGTGTTCTGTTGTGTGACTGTACTACAGCGGTGTTCTGTTGTGTGACTGTACTAAACTCTTCCACCACATGACCGACATTTGACATACAGTACACCTCCTATCTATGTTGGGATTATGTTTGGTCATGACAAAACAATAAAAATCGCTACTGTTAGTAATGCTGCCACCACCCACTTCAATGACAGAGCTCTCATATTTGCGAATGCATAAACTATATCTTAAATTATGGCGATGTGTCTAATATGGCTGTCGCGAAGTCATTGATAAGCGACAGCCATATTAGACACATAGCCATAATTTAAGATATAGTTTATGCATTCGCAAAATATGAGCGCGCCGCTGTCATTGAAGGGCTTCCTACAACAGAGCACCGCCGCTGCTGCTGCTGAAGCTGTATCAAGCCGGCGGCGGCGCACGAAAGCCGGGGATAAACCACCGCGTCGCCCCGCTGGCGCTTCAGGCTCAGCAGCCTCCACGGGCGAAATAACATATAACGTTACAGTTCCACACTGATGTACAGTGAGTGTCTAATATGGCTGTCGCGAAGTCATTGATAAGCGACAGCCATATTAGACACATAGCCATAATTTAAGATATAGTTTATGCATTCGCAAAATATGAGAGCGTGCCGCTGTCATTGAAGGGCTTCCTACAAGAGAGCACCGCCGCTGCTGCTGCTGAAGCTGTATCAAGCCGGCGGCGGCGCACGAAAGCCGGGGATAAACCACCGCGTGGCCCCGCTGGCGCTTCAGGCTCAGCAGCCTCCACGGGGCGAAATAACATAACGTTACAGTTCCACACTGATGTACAGTGAGTGTCTAATATGGCTGTCGCGAAGTCATGCCTCTCCCTCTGACAATATCATAATGATGTGTTTTCTATATTATATCCACAATCATTCATCTAAAAAATTGTATGGGCTTTGATTAAACATGTAACCTACACCTACTGTAACTTACTGTACCTCTGCTTCCTACAGCACAGCAGGTAATGGCGTTAATCAATGGAACGCGAAACATAATAACGTTACGCTTTCTAGTTCAGCGCATTTCATAACTGTATGGGCTTTGTTTATACACGAGTGAAACAGCAGCCCAACACAAGTGCGTTGGAACAGCAGCCCATGGTACACAAGTTGGTTGCCCGCGCTGCCGCTCGCTTGCGCTCCTTGGATTTCATTTGGGACGTGGGACGACTGCGCTTGGGGGCGGGGGGGCGCGGCCAATCAGAGAAAAGCCGAACACAAGTTGGTTGCCTTTAATATTCACGCGCCCAGGACCCACCCATCAGCTTTCCCACCCCTAACACTGCCAATTGTGTTAGTGTGAATGACCAGCCAAGCTGATAGCAACGCCGAGAGCTGGATTCGAACCCAGCGTCTCCAGCATTGATGGCGAGCGCCTTGCCCACTACACCACCTAGCCGCCCATTTTATTTTACTTAATCAGAAGCATTTAATATTATCTAAACATAAAATCTGGGCCACTTATTTATCACACTTACCCCGAAGTTGTTGAAATTGTCCCAACTTCTCAACATTTCAACGGCAAGTCTTTTTGTTTACTGGGCACTGCCATGATGAATCAAATATGATTTGGAGTGAAAATAACACATTTTATTTGATCAAATGTCAGACCCCAAACAGACTCTGCATTGAAATTGTTTGCAGTTGGACCATTTCATTGGTAGGTCTTGGACAAATAAGTAGGGTTGGGCATCGTTTGGATTTGAACGATTCCGGTTCCGATTCCGATTCTCCATATCGATTCCTGTTCTAAACGATTCTCGATTCCGATTCTTTGAGGTGCAGGTCAAAACGGGTCACAACTTATTTCGAAGGAGATTTTTTTATTTTTTTATTATTTCAAAGAAAATCATACTATTCACATTTTCAGTTGACTTGATAGTTTAATTTGGTTGCTGTACTGTAACTAGGGTATTAATTAACAAAGTAAAAAAAAAAAAAAAAATCGAAATTTAGAATCGAAATTCAAATATGTTACTTCCGGTTCCAGAACCGGAAGTTAGGAACCGGTTCCTATTAGAACCGGTTTTCGGTGCCCAACCCTACAAATAAGTGGCCCAGATTTTATCTTTAGTTAATATAAAATGCTTCTGATAGAATTACTTGACATCCTGTCGCCCGGGAGATCAAAAGTTAATTTCAGTCCATGTTGATTTGCCCGGCTGTGATATGAAGCGAGCAAAGCGTGGCAGTACAGCCGGGAACCAGCAATAAATATACCAATACACCCACAATTTTGTACAGAATAAAGTAGCTGTCAAAAATATTCAAAATCAAGCAAATGACTCATTTCGGTACTCTGTATCAGCAAGTTCTTGCGGTACTCAGAAGTACCCGTACTTGGTCAACAAGAAGTGACATCGGGGATGGTGCACCTGTAATCATCTCCCCTGTCCTCCTCCGCCCTATTCTCCTCCACCTGGCCTCCTCCACCTGTCCTCCACCTGTCTTCCACCTGTCTTCCTCTGTCCTTTCCGTCCTACAGCAACGGCGTCAGCAGCAGGAGCTCCTTAAGCTCCAGCAGCAGCAGGCCCTGCAGCAGGCTCAGCAGGCCCAGACCAAGTTGTCTGGCTGGGGCAGCATGGCCAAGCAGCCAGCTGCCACCAAGTCTCTGTTGGAGATCCAGAGGGAGGAGGCCCAGCAGATGAAGCAAAGGAAGGATCAACAGCCGCAGCAGCCTCATCCCACTGTCACACAGCAGAACCGTGCCCACAATAAAGCCGTATGTGCCCTTTGTTACTTTGTATTTTGTGCAGCTATTTTACAGTCTTAGGACAGTGATGCTGTCTATGTTCTTTTGGCTCTCTGTACTACAGCACATTGTATTTAAAATAGAACAATGACTATGAGGTTAAAGGGCAGATATTCAGCTTTAGTTCAAGTTTGTTTATTAACACATTGACCGCCAGCAGCAGGGGGCGTTGATCCCCCTTCATCGCCAGGTCTTTATTCAATGGATATAGTTTTAGACTGCGACATTTGCGAGTGCTTAAAATATATCTTATATTATATCTATGGGTCTAATAACGCTGTCGAGTGAGTCAGTGAGTTGCTTCCAGTCAACATGCCCAAAACAGATTGTTTTTTCATCCGTACATTTCCGTTTTATACCGTTTTGAATAGAGTATGGTTTGGGTGCTTTTGAGTAATTCCAGGAAAAAGACGACAAAAGGGCATTTTTACTGTAATCCAGTCATCACGTAATTTTTTTTTTACTGTTCGATGCCATCGTTGTATAGACCTAGCTCGCCTGCATATTTAAACCCTGCCCGCCTGGCTCAGATCGGCTCCTAAAACACACCAGCCCATTTACAATGGGATGCAATAGCTCTGCATGGCAGTAGAGGGCGGTGTTGACAGTCTGCCAGCTCAGACAGGTTCTGAGGGGTATACCAGAGGCTGCAGCTATGAATTATCAATAGATATAGCGAATAAATCAAATAACGATCCCAAAAACGAGTTAACTCGTTTCTGGCGCTGAACGCATGGCGGCAATAGCGAGTATACTCGTTTTTGGCGCAGAACCAGTTAAATATCACAATAAAATACACATACTTTACGGTGAAATGCTTGGTTCTGTATGATCCTATGAGAGTGGGCTTCATGCAGTAAAAAAATAAAAAGTTAGTAAAATAAGTTAAAAAAATCATCCGTTTACATCCATATCTGTTAGGCTGTTGAAACATGTAGGATTGTCATACATAGTCCTCCCATTTTTTGTAATTGTACAAATTAACATGAACTTAAAATATTAAATATTCAAATTTATCAAATTCAAATTTATCTTGTTTTCCTCTCCTCTCAGACCAGCCTGAGTTCCTCTGTGTGGGGTTCAGTCAGCGCTGGTTCTACTAACTGGGGCTCAGACTCCAGTAGTATCTGGGGCGATGACTCTAATATGGGCTTCTGGGACGAGCCTGTGAAGGAGGCCGCCCCTCCCCCACCCCAGCCCAAGAAGGCCGCTGCTCAGAAGAACAACAAGGGCAATGCCAACCTCAGGTAAGGGAGGTCCTGCCTTGTTTCACTGTTGCGTAGGGCACTGGATCCTAGTTGTGTCATTTCCCCTACGCCGGATGATACTGTTTTATATCATCTCTTATCAGCACTTCAAATTAAAATGTATATCACAATCTAAATTTGAGGGAAACGCTCTATTTGAAGCTGGACTGTAATAAACGTGTCCCGGCGACAAACGAAACGGGTTGTCTTAATGGTGTTTTGTATTTTCTTTTGTCCTGTGCATTTGTACACTCTTTCCTCCAGTAACTCTGTGAGCACGAAGGTCAACAAGAAGGTGGAGGAAGAGGAAAAGCTGATGAAGCTGTTCCAAGGCGTCAATAAGAGTCCGCAGGACGGCTTCATGCAGTGGTGTGAGCAGACCCTGCACACGCTCAACACCGCAAACAACCTGGACGGTGAGGCTGAACGCACACAGGAACAAAACTGACGAGGGGCCGTCTGATAGGGGTGGGACTCACTGACGAGGGGCTGTCTGATAGGGGTGGGACTCACTGACGAGGGGCCGTCTGATAGGGGTGGGACTCACTGACGAGGGGCCGTCTGATAGGGGTGGGACTCACTGACGAGGGGCCGTCTGATAGGGGTGGGACTCACTGACGAGGGGCTGTCTGATAGGGGTGGGACTCACTGACGAGGGCCCGTCTGATAGGGGTGGGACTCACTGACGAGGGCCCGTCTGATAGGGGTGGGACTCACTGACGAGGGGCCGTCTGATAGGGGTGGGACTCACTGACGAGGGGCCGTCTGATAGGGGTGTGACTCATGATACCATGCTGTGATGGATTTGGCCCTCGATAACTATATCACGATTCATGATGTCTGCGTTAATTGATTTATTGCAAGATATTTCGTCTACGATACACCACAATATTTGTGTAACTCAAGAAGAAAAAATACCTAATAAAAAGGTAAAAAGCTGGAATTATGTATTTATTCACAAAATGTACATGAAACTTAGATTCTTCGGTGTGCATCACAAACTGACATATTGTACATGAAACGATGTTCAACAAGTGCCTCTTTAACACATGACCCTGACTTCATTATTAACTATAAATTATGTCCCCAACAGATAACTTTCTTACCATCTGCAATAGAAATATATATATCCATCTGTTTTATCTAATAAGATAACGTTTTCACTCTGTTCACCTCATTCCAATAATTGTTATTGCAAAAAAAATGGGATTGTCAAGCAAAACAATACATTTTTTACATTTTAATATCCATACTTGGTGCAAGTGTATCGATAACGTGTCGCAAGAAGAAGTACATCGATATATTGCAGCAAATAAATTCTTTTTGTCCCACCCCTACTGTCTAATATCCCTTTACACAGACGACAACCCTGGATAACACGGGTGATCCACCCACGTCCGTCCATCCTTTCCCTTCCCTGGTCCATATCTAGCCTAGGTTGTAGTTACCAGTTGGTCAACAAAGGGACACTTGTTTATAACAACACCGGTTTTTCTTGGGTAACTGCATTGACTGTTATTTCCCCTCTCTCTCTGTTCTGAACTCTGAAGAAATGAATGTGTGTAGATACGGGGCAAGGCAACTTTTGTGAGGTTGACCATTAACACTTTCAGTGCCCATGACGTCGTAACACGTTTTATCAGCCCAATGCCTGAATGCCCACAACGTTTATTAGCGTTTTATTTTTTTTATTAGCGATCTAAATTCATATTTCATCAACCGAGTCTCCCGTTGGTACAGCAGCCCTGTAGGAGCTCTGATGTGAAAAAACGCCCCCCCCCCCCCCCCCCCCATCGTCTCCCAGATGGTAATGCACCCTTTTTGAATGGACTCAATGAAAATGGATGAGAAAAGAAAAATCCGGAATCCACATTTTACTTCTCAGGCATGTAACCCGAGCCGATTGGATTCATTGTGGACCCTCAGAACAGCGTGGAATACATATGTACAGTATGTAGCGTTGGATCAATAAAAGCGATCGATATTTGGAATGGCGATCAGGAATTTGAATAATCTTTTTGGATAACATCTGATCTCAGGTAAGGAATCTATTTGACCAGTCTTAGGATAATCAGACCTGTTTTCACGGAGATATAAGCTTTTCCCCTGTGTGTGTGGCTGTGCGAGCGATCAGGAAATAAGAGAATCGATTTTTCAGATCGCCTATATAGCGTGCATACGTACACATATACTATCGATAATCTAGCGTTTATTTGAAAACGATTCATAAATAGGCCGAAATGACAACGTTTTTGTGTATTCTAGAATATTCCAGTAAAGGGCGATTATCACGGAATATTTATATTTTCCTTAAACGAGGGCTTTTCAAAATGCTATAAAACGAAAATGAACCGATAAAAAAACAATCCGTTTTGACAATGTTGACTGCAAACAAGTCATTGATAAGCGACGGGCAGATTAGACACATAGCCATAATTTAAAACATAGATTAGGCGTTTTAACGCTATCATTGAAGTGGGTGGTAGCACTTAAGCACTAAATCATGCGCCCCTGCTGGCACTGAAAGTGTTAACACTTTGAGTGTCAACGACGAGATTAGTCGTCCTAACTCGCCATGCGTAGAGTGCCAATGACCAGCTTTCTCGTTATTTAATCGTTATTTCTTTTATTAGCGATATCCATTCATTTTTCATCCATCCAGCCTGACGTTATCATTGTGAATGGGTCTGAGCTCGAAAAAGGCAAATACCGCCGCCTATCGTCTCCCGGATGGTAATGCACATAATTGGATTGGATTGGGTGGCCATGCGCATCAGAAAAAAAGTCCGGTCCGGAGTTTTCCCATCTCTGGCAAGCAGTATCGTTTGACCAGATTGACTGAAGACCCTCAGAGCAGCGTTGATTATGTGTTTCGGACTATAATGTTGGATCAATAAACGCGATCAATATTTGGAATGGTGATCAGGAATTGGATTAATCTTTTTGCAGAACATCTGATGTGAGGTAAGGACTCTATTTTACCAGTATTGGGTTAATCAGATTTTTTTCCATAGCGATCACAACGCCGTCTGTGTATATGGCGTTAGCGCTGACCAGGTCATGGATAATAGATTTTTCAGCCCGCTTCTCTAGCATGCATAAGTACACATATACTATCGACAATCTAGCGTTTATTTGAAAACTATTCATGAATCAGCCGGAAAATTACAACGTGTTTTGTGTATTCCACTAGAGAGCTATTATCGCAGATTTCTCTGGAATCACTAGAAATCTTCAAAACTATACTCGTATTAAAAACGGTATAAAACGGAAATGTACCATGAAAAAAACAATCCGTTTCGTACATGTTGACTGCAAGTCATTGATAAGCGACGTGTGTATTAGACCCATAGCCATAATTTAAGATATAGTTTAAGCGTTCGCAAATATCCCCGACCTCCCATTGACTAAAGCGCTGGCACGGAAGCGGTTATCTGGGCATAGGGGCGTGGCTCTCAATGTGTTAAAGTGACCATCGTCTCCTTTCCAGTTCCGACGTTTGCATCCTTCCTGAAGGAGGTGGACTCTCCGTATGAGGTGCACGATTATGTCAGGGCCTACCTGGGGGACACTCCTGAGGCCAAGGACTTTGCCAAGCAGTTCCTGGAGCGCCGCGCCAAACAGAATGCCAACCAACAGAAACCAGCCCCGCAGAACCAGCAACAAGTCCTCAAACAGCAGCAGCAGCAGGTAAGCGGCGCACCTGGCACTGCAGAGAAGGACTGACTGCCTTTTGTCATGTTGTAGGTCAGTATTAAAAGAGAGATTTCACTTTAGTAGAATGGGTCTCTGCGGTGGTAGGCGAGTGTTTGGATCACTACACTACCCAGCTGTCCCAGTGGAATTTTATAAGTCCCTTTACAGCATGCAAAGTCCTAGCTGAGCTGAGCACAAGTTCAAGTTTCAAGTTTGTTTTTATTTGTCACATAACATACATGTACTCTACAGTGAAATGCTTGGTTCTGTATGAGCCCCTGAGAATGTGCTTCATACCGTAAAAAAGTAGTAAAAGAGGAATAACACTATAGAATACAATATACAAGCTAAAGTACAGTGAGTAAAAATGCAGACAATGAGGTACAAATGCAGACAATGAGGTACAAAAACTTTAAGGCAAGGTGCAAATGAGGTATGAATGTAGTTCAAATCTCTTTAATAAATAGATATATAATGTAGTGTTAAAGTGTCTAAAGCAGGGGTCTCAAACTCAATTGACCTGGGGGCCGCTAGAGGTAGAGTCTGGGTGAGGCTGGGCCGCATCAAATATTCCACAAAAAAAGTGTTTCAAGTATTCAAAAAAAAAGTACAACTGATCCAATCTTTAGCAATAACATTTCAGAACATGAACAGTTCTTCAGAACATGAACGGTTCTTCAGAACATAGCCTTCTCAGTGGCATTTTTTTTATTCTATCACAAAGCTGTTTAATCAAATCACCACCCAGTATTTCAGTTATTCTGGTTGCTGTGCGATCTGAGGGGGATTTGCTTTTGTTTGCCTTCAAACATGGTCTCCATCACTTCAGTCATACATTATTTTCAAATTGCCACCATTCACAAGAGCTACAGTTTCTTGGCATATAGTCACATTGGTTTGGTGCTGGGATTTGATTCGCAGACTGTGGGTGAGGGGGAAAAACGCTGACGGGACGCTGAATGTGATTGGACCAGACCCGTACACAGACACAGACAGACAGTGGCAGTGCAGCCGGACATGCAGAGCACTGCTCGCAGTCAGAGGAGATGGCGAGGATGAATTTGCCTTCCACTTTACTTGGTATCACTCCGGAATCACGTTTCAACCAAGTCACTAACGTAACGTTGCTGTCATGAGCCTGCGCTATGGTAGCCTACAAGTGATAAAATAAATAAAACGTCCAACTCTCGCGCAACGACTCGGCAAACAGTTAGCGCGCGGGCCGCATTAACACTAAACTTTGTCAAGTAGGGGGCCGCAAAATATCATCCCACGGGCCGCAATTGGCCCGCGGGCCGTGAGTTTGAGACCCCTGGTCTAAAGTGAGTGTTTGTTTAAAGTGAGTGTGTGGATGTGTGTGCAATAGGGCTGAGCTCGAACGTTCGGACCTTCCTTCGTTAAGTTGGCGTTCAAATCTTAATTAACACATTCTGTGCTGTTTGGTTAAAGGAAAACTCCAACATTTTGGGAAATTAGCTTATTTAACATCTTCCCTGGAGTTAGACAAGAAGATGCATACCTTTTTTGTCTCTGTGCGTGCATTTAGCTTAGGGAACAGTCGCTCCGCTAGCATAGCTTAGCTTCATCACTGGAAGTGGGGGGGTTTTAGAGCCTGACGTTCCCTACAGTGCCCTACAGTCACCAAATACACTCTAAATAAAACTCAAATGTTCCTGTAAACATGTTGTGACCTGTGTATTTACCACGTGGAGAAATAAAAAATAATTGAATTTGACAATTACGTTTTCTAAGCAGATATACTCGGAACTATTTTTTGCCAAACGACTCCTCTCTGAGCGCAGTCAGTGATTTCTACGTGGAAGCCGTGTTTGTTTACATTCTCATTCATTCAAAGGATCCGAACCGAAATCACTGACTGCGCTCGGAGAGGAGTCGTTCGGCAAAAAAAATTTCAGAGTATATCTGCTTAGAAAACGTAATTGTCTAATTCAATAATTTTTTATTTCTCCACGTGGTAAATACACGGGTCACAACATGTTTACAGGAACGTTTTGGAGTTGTATTTGGAGTGTATTTGGTGACTGTAGGGTAACGGAACGACTGTTCCCTAAGCTAAATGCACGCACAGAGATAAAAAAGGTATGTATCTTCTTGTCTAACTCCAGGGAATATGTTAAATAAGCTAATTTCCCTAAATGTTGGCGTTTTCCTTTAGAATGCCGGTCTTTCTAGTCGTTTCCTTGGTCGTTGCACTATGTTTTGCGAAGCTGTGTTTGTGTTCTGTATTATAGCTGTAGAGACACGGTGTGGCCCATTTCGACAAACATTACTTGTAGTCCAGCATGGGAATAATAGTTTGTTTCCACACTCTGTAGTTTGTAGTTTATTACACGCTAAACATCGCATTTCCAAGATAATAGTATTTTTTCATAGATCGCGAAATAAAACACGTTATGTGCAATAAGCCCAAACCGTGTTTTAACTCAAAACTATGATCGCGTTTGCCGAGCATGTTTTTTTGTCCGTTGAAACACAGAACTGTGATCGTTAGACAAACACGTTTCAGATTAGGTAAAATAGACATAAAATGTACCTTACCTTTTACGCTCGGTTTGGTGCAAACAGTGGCACTGCTAGCCCAACGGCTAGTGACGTCACTGGTGCGCCGGCTGATGTAGAGGGGGGGGGGCATCCGCGGGGGGGCGGGGACGCTCTCTCATTGACGGTACACAGTGTGAGAAGAGCATTTATGCAGGTGAACACCAGGAAGGCTGCTGGCCCAGATGGAATAACAGGACGCATACTTAAGTCCTGTGCCAACCAGCTAGCCCCTGTGTTCACCGCCATATTTAATCAATCCCTGGCGGAGTCGGTGGTCCCTGCCTGCTTCAAGATGTCTACCATCATCCCTGTACCGAAGAAACCCTCCCCAACATGTCCAAATGACTACAGACCGGTGGCACTCACCTCTGTGGTCATGAAATGTTTTGAGAGGCTGGTCAAGGACCACATTTGTGCCTCCCTCCCCAGTGATATGGACCCTATGCAATTTGCATACAGGACAAACAGGTCCACTGACGACGCGGTCTCCCAGGTACTGCACAGCACCCTCTCCCACCTTGACCGTCAGAAGGGGGGCTATGTGAGACTGTTGTTCATTGACTACAGCTCAGCGTTCAACACCATAGTCCCCACCAGACTGGTGGACAAGCTGATCGAGCTGGGTCTGAGCTCCGCCCTGAGCGCCTGGGTACTGGACTTTCTGAGTGAAAGACCCCAGGCGGTCAGGGTGGGGGGTCAGACCTCCAACACCATCACCCTGAGCATCGGGTCCCCCCAGGGCTGTGTTCTAAGCCCCCTGCTGTACTCACTCTACACACACGACTGTGTGGCCAAGTTCAGCTCCAACTCCATAGTGAAGTTCGCAGACGACACAGTGGTGGTGGGGCTGATCTCGGACAACGACGAGAAGGCCTACCGGGAGGAGGTTGAGGTACTGGAACGCTGGTGCCAGGACAACAGCCTGCTCCTGAACATTGGTAAAACCAAGGAGCTGATCGTGGATTATAGGAGAGGACAGCAGGAGACACACACACACCACTGATGATTAACGGGGCTACCGTGGACAGGGTGAGCAGCTTTAAGTACCTGGGGGTCCACATCTCAGAGGATCTGACATGGTCAACACACATAGACACAGTAGTAAAGAAGGCGAAACAGCGCCTCTACCACCTGAGACAGTTAAGGAAGTTCAGAGTATCGGGGAAGATACTCCAGTCCTTCTACTCAGGAGCTGTAGAGAGCATCTTGACCGGAAACATCACTGCCTGGTATGGAAACAGCACGGCACAAGACAAGAAGGCCCTACAGAGAGTGGTGCACTCAGCCGAGCGTACCACGGGTATTGCACTACCTCCCCTGCAGGTTCTATACAACAAGAGGTGCAAATCCAGAGCCTGCAGGATAATGAAAGACCCTCACCACCCCAATAACAAACAGCCTGTTCCAGCTGCTGAGGTCAGGCAGACGCCTGCGAACCCCAGCTACTAGGACAGAGCGGCTTAGGCTCAGCTTCTTCCCCCAGGCCATCAGAGTCCTGAACAATGAACATTGAGTACCACAGTAACACTTTAGCATGAGCGGGCAGTGCGGGCACACACTCAGGCCGCACGCACCCTCACTTATTGCCAAAAGGAAAGGCCACTTTAAATTAGTATTAGCAACAGTAACAGTGTATTGCACTACTATTACTACTACTGTTAACTGTCAACTGTTACCCGTCATTGCACAAATTTATTGTTACCTGCTACCTGTTATTGCACAATTTTATTGCACACATTTTTTGTATTGGATTCTATTATATGTTATATGTTGTACCAATTGCACATTGTTGCGGGCAAGACCACCCGCATTTCATTGTATATCCGTATGCCGTGACAAATAAAACTCTTGACTTGACTTGACCTTAGCCAGAAGGTATTCCAAAAGAATAATTCCAAGTGATCGCATCGCGATTACCAGTGTATGTCTATACTCGTTTCGATGGTCAAATACGCGTAGGCAACGGAATCCCGAGGTGAGGACTGTGCATTTCTGTCCCGGGAGAAGGAGTGGCCACTCGCGAGGAGAAACTGAAAGTGAATCTGGCTACCAGCCCAGAGCCCCATGCAGTTCAGACACGGGACAATACTGCCACCTGGTGATGGTCGATCAGAATGCAGTTCCAAATTGTCTGGACGTGCTTAAATGATGCAGATCGCTCTGGGCAACTGTGTAGAGCGGGGATCAAAGTAAAAAGATCAAACTATCCAAAAACGTATTTATATGTTCATGGCACTCAACGATTGGCGCCCAGAAACTTAAAAACACGTGAATGGCACACAATGTGTTAACACATTGGGTGCTAAACACGTGTTAATACGTTTTTGGATAGTTTTTCTATTTTCCCCCCGATATTTTTATTCATTATCCATCCAGGGAGCCTGGCGTTACCATAGGGAATGAGTCTGAGGTCGCCAATTGTGTTAGTATGAACGACCAGCCAAGCTGGTAGCAATGCCGAGAGCTGGGCTCGAATCCAGCATCTCCTGCATTAGTGGCGAGCGCCTTGCCCACTGCGCCACTTAGCCGCCTGAAACCTTGTATCTTGGCCTATGCGTCAATCTAATGTCTCCGGGTCATTTTTATTTTTCGGGCAAGGGGGGTGGTTATAATGGTCGGATTGAGAAGAATCAAATGCTCCCGATGCATGATGTGTGTTGGATTATGTTGGCGACACGATGGACATCAATACTTGGAATCGCGATCAGATCATTTGAATATTCTTTTTGGGGTACATCCTAGTCAAGGTAAGGGCTATATGATATCAATCTTGCGTTGATCCAAGCATGTCTTCACCTCGATCCAAACGTGTGTGTGTGTGTAAAGTTAGTCCACAACGTATGCCGTTGGTGACGATCAAAGCATCAAAAAACGATATTATTGATTTGAGAATAATAGCGGGTCCAGGCAAGAAACGGCAACGGTTATAGTATAATACAATACACGCATAAGGCTATTCCTCAGCATTTCGCGAATTAACCCCAGACCGATCTAAAAACATACTTATATTCACCACGGTATAACGCGCGAATGTATGCATAGAGAAATTATCTTATTTTTGCATCTTGACCGGAAGAAAGTCACTGTCAAATCACTAGGGCTGTCTTAAATACTTCGAAGCTTCGTTCGATGGCACAAGCTTCGAACATAAAAAAAAAGAATTTACTCAAATCTTGCGCCTCCATTCCAATGAAAGGAAAGTAAGCGGCGCCTCTACTCCACCTCTACAACAAGCAGGTGGAGATTATCTCTGTTGAAAACAACAAGGACATGTGCAGCAGACATGTCGACGAAGAGGTCATGAGACGTGTGGTTACACTTTAAAATATGCAAAGACAATGCCCAAAAAGCACAACAACTTTGTCAAATCACCTAAGTATCGTTGTACACGACGGCGACGCCACACAACATTAATAAGGCTATGCCTATGCTGCTATGACTAATGTGTTACAAAGTTGGCTAATTTAATTGTAATCATCTGCTTTTGTAGTTGCATTGTCTGATATAATTATAAATGATAAATGATGAATTAAATATAATATAATTGTTTGCTTGATAGACGAAGGTTGCAACATAATTATGTAATGTCATGTCATTGGCTGTGAGAGCAGCCCCACTGCACCCAGGCAGGGCAGCCGAGTGAAACCTTGTTGGCTGCGTCACAGTCACGAAAGGGGCTACTTAATTAATTAATCCAATCCACTTTATTTATAGAGTACATTTAAAAACAAAGTATCGTTGTACACGACGGCGACGCCACACAACATTAATAAGGCTATGCCTATGCTGCTATGACTAATGTGTTACAAAGTTGGCTAATTTAATTGTAATCATCTGCTTTTGTAGTTGCATTGTCTGATATAATTATAAATGATAAATGATGAATTAAATATAATATAATTGTTTGCTTGATGGACAAAGGTTGCAACATAATTATGTAATGTCATGTCATTGGCTGTGAGAGCAGCCCCACTGCACCCAGGCAGGGCAGCCGAGTGAAACCTTGTTGGCTGCGTCACAGTCACGAAAGGGGCTACTTAATTAATTAATCCAATCCACTTTATTTATAGAGTACATTTAAAAACAAAGTTTACCAAAGTCCTGTACAAGTCCCACAACATAAGATAAAAAAATAGCTATGGATACTTTGTCCCAAATAATGCACGTCATAGTTATACGGATACGGCGCTCGCGAGTCACGACACACACTATGTGGTTATTTTAATAACTTGAGTATTGCAAATGTGAATCCCACAGGGATATTTTTAATGAATGAAATGAATGAAACCTATCTGGCGTTTGGCTCTGATTAGTTTCATATTCTCCGCTGTGGATGTATTTGCTTAACGGAGCGCCCGGATTGTGTTTCATTCAAGCATAAATTGAAGCGTCTTTATGCGTGGATTGTGGATGTGAATTACGACGAATCTGAATCTGAGGATTGTTGAATTGTATCACTGTCACTCACACGTTATTGTGATATTGTAACTGGGATTAAAATGTCTGAGGAGATGCGCTGTTTGACGGATTTGATGACGTGGACGTGACTTGAAGAAAATGAATGAGCAATTGCAAGCCTTTGACGTTTTGATGAATGAATTTGAGAAAATGCATTTATCTGTTCAAGCACTGTTATCTGATGATGAACAAGAGGGTGATGAACATGACTGGTGTCACTGGTATAAACCAAAGGTTAATCAATTCAATGCATGTATGGATGATGTCCGAAACAGATTAAAACCTGATTAATAGTGAAACTGTATAGCCTCCAAGCCTCGTTATTTCGGGGGTCGCACCTTGAAAACTTTGGGAACCATGTATTTATATAGTACATGATACCTAAGCACATACCTAAGCAGATATCCTCATAAGTATCTATTAATTCATATCAATTAGATACTCTTTGGGCTTGTTTTTTTATCTACTTATTCTGAAAGAGTTGAACTAATTATTTTCGCTAGCAAGATTTCATTCAATTATTCATTCCATTAAGACTACTGCCAGCAGGCACATTTAGTAATCTGATTGATTGGGGTAATGAGGGACTTAAAATTTGCCTATAGATTATGCATTTAACTTGTCGGCAAGGCTATTGAGCCGTACTGTATTGTACCCATTCTGCAATCTGTTAATAAAGTTATCAATCAATCAATGCCGTTAGAAAATCAGGATTTCTGCGATCGACACCTGCTGTCTTTTCAGGTGAGGCGGCCGCGCACAACTATCCTGAGTATCGAGTCTGGTTCGAATTAACGAGACTGAATCAGCGTTCGAGGAATTCAAACATCTGGTTTTAAACATCTGGTTAATTGAATCTGGCTAATGGGACTTTTGATCGACTTAGTTGAACCAGGTACGGGGCATAGGGCCCTGTACGTAGTCACTACTCTTAACGCAGCAATGTGCGCATAATGCGCTACGTTATGTGTAAATGTGCGCTAAAACTCGAATTAACGAGACTGAATCAGCGTTTGAGGAACAGGGAAAGCCTGGATTCAAACATCTGGTTAATTGAATCTGGCTAATGGGACTTTTGATCGACTTAGTTGAACCAGGTACGGGGAATAGGGCCCTGTACGTAGTCACTACTCTTAACGCAGCAATGTGCGCATAATGTGCTACGTTATGTGTAAATGTGCGCTAAAACTCACAGGGATTAAAGCACTCCGTTTTGAGATGGATTTTCCGTCAATTGGCTACCTGGTAGGGCTGCACGATTTTGGGAAATAATCTAATTGCGATTTTTCTGACGGATATTGCGATTGCGATAAAATTTGCGATAATTTATTTTTTAAGCAGCCCCACAGAGTTTTATTGTAAAATGCGGCTTGCATCTGGACTACGCATGGGTCTGTTCGGGACACAGAGCCTGAAAATGTTTCTTTTTACCTGGGAATTGATACCGATACCCAACGGTACCTTTTTTCTTGTACTTTACTCTCCCTCTCTGAAGTCTAAACTTCACAACACACAATCTAAAACCCCTTACCTCCCTCTCCCAAACCGATCTTGTATCTCAATGGGACTTCCTGGTTAAAAAAAATAAATTGGGATTATTAATTTTTTTGCAATTTGATAATTGCATCATTCCAAATCGCGATTTCGATTTAAAATCGATTAATCATGCAGCCCTACTACCTGGTATAATATGATTTGTAGATGCATACAGATTGCAACTAAATTGAGCCAATATGGGCTTCAAATATGATAAAAGGTTTTTTTTTTTCTACCGTGGCCACGCCAAGCAGAGTCATTGGTGTGGGCTGCACGGACTGATATTGACGAACAATAATGGACACAGCGACTCAAGAGACAGGATTACGCTAATAGTTCGTCGTCGGCAATGTATAATAATCGCAAGATACATTCAGACGGTGTTGGATCTAACAAAATGGATTTATGGACATTTATGCCCGGACCACAAAGCTTATCGAAGAGTTAGCGCGACGGGTGAGACTCAGCCTGTTATGATATGGAAATGTAATTGTAGTGCTGTCAGACCCTGATACGGGTTGTCTTTTCCTTTTAGCTAACGCTATTAAATAAAAATATACAGTGGAGGTTAAAATAAAAAATATGACTTTGCCTGAAAAAATTGGTTCAGTCAGGAGATGTGTTTTATGACTCACCCCCGCGGGATTGACTACCATAAATCATAGGCTGATATACGCTACATTCTCTTTAAACGTATGTAACGGTTGTCACATCGTCACCTTATACTTCAATGCCCAGAGGGAGTTTCGAACCCGGGTCTCCCACACCACAGGGAACAACACAGGCCGCTATACCAAGAAGTGAACTTGCTGCTTTGTAACGTCTGTCTTTTGAGGATGAGAGTGAGTTTAACCCATAGCACTTCTACTCACCCCAGCCCTTCGTGACTGCGCTTCATGATACCATCCGTTACACATATACATGTTACGGGACAAAAGCATTAAGGCCTACTTTAGCGGACAAAACCCAAACAAAACTTATTTCTCACACGTTGATCTACCTCTGATACTCATCGGAGCCCGTATGAGCGTGGAAACTTGATTTCCGTTTAGCTAGCATGGGCGCGCGCATACTTAAAGAAGGCTCCAATGTGAGGTAGATAAAAGCGTGAGAAATAAATGGAGATGGGCTTGGCTCTACAAAACGGGGTATGGTAACAAGCCTTTTAGTTCATGGTGCCAAAAAAAACCTAAGAGCCAGGTGTGTGTTTTTGCAACATATACCACAGGAAATTACAGTATGGCAGTAATGGGAAAAGGGTGCTAGCTCGCCATCAATCAGAAGCTAGCCACAAGACTTGCATTCGCGCTCTCCAGCACACAGCCTCCCTGCCTGGCGCGACAACCAGAACAGTAGGGTCTAGGCTACAACACAGTGGTCTATAGTCAGTCAGGACAGTAGGCTACAACACAGTGGTATATAGTCACAGTCAGGACAGTAGGCTCTACAACACAGTGGTCTATAGTCACAGTCAGGACAGTAGGCTCTACAACACAGTGGTCTATAGTCAGTCAGGACAGTAGGCTCTACAACACAGTGGTCTATAGTCAGTCAGGACAGTAGGCTCTACAACACAGTAGTCTATAGTCAGTCAGGACAGTAGGCTCTACAACACAGTGGTCTATAGTCACAGTCAGGACAGTAGGCTCTACAACACTGTGGTCTATAGTCAGTCAGGACAGTAGGCTACAACACAGTGGTCTATAGTCAGTCAGGACAGTAGGCTCTACAACACAGTGGTCTATAGTCAGTCAGCACAGTACGCTCTACAATACAGTGGTATATAGTCAGTCAGGACAGTCTAGGCTCTACAACATAGTGGTCTATAGTCAGTTAGGACAGTAGGCTCTATAGTCACAGTCAGGACAGTAGGCTCTACAACACAGTGGTCTATAGTCACAGTCAGCACAGTAGGCTCTACAACACAGTGGTATATAGTCAGTCAGGACAGTCTAGGCTCTACAACATAGTGGTCTAATAGTCAGTTAGGACAGTAGGCTCTAGAGATGTTCCGATACCATTTTTACCTTTCCGATACTTATCCGATACCAGTACATACATAATAAAAAATAAAAATAAAGAACCATATTATATAAATTATATATTTTTTTTATTTTTATTTTATTTTTTACAGATACTGTTTTATATATACTGTTTTTTAGTAATAACTAGAAAGTAATGGTATTTATTCAACAGGTGATTGTATAGATTTGTATTAGTATCATTAATCAATGAGTATGGGGCTGCAGCACTGCAGATATACCCTACTCCAATGTTCCACACGGACATTAGACGGTGTTGCACTCGCTACCCAGTCTGTAAACTAGTAGCAGATAGAACGTGCATGTTGTGATTTTTGATGCAAAATAAATATTCAACATTCTCTTTTGAGACTCCGCTTCAGACTCTTATCATTTGGCACTAAAAGCTAAACATTGTCGCCGATATGGCTGTCCGCAACATGTCATTAATTGTGTACCCGAGGTTGGCGATCAATGACGACGTTAACGTGAGCTAGGTTAGCTAGCATGAGCTACCGGTAGAAAGACTAACGTTACTGGTGAATTTAACTTGGAATACTCATTTGCCAACTTGCTGTACTTTGCTTGCATGTCTGCAGCCATTATTGCTGGATTATGAATAGCCCCAACTTTAGCCAAGGTAACGGTACAGCTAAAACTTTAACGTTAGTTAACGATAGCTTTCGGTTAGCTGTTCAATGCTAATAACATCACCAAGTGAACCCATCAGAGCTCCCCGTCAACAGCGCTCTGTCGGGACGATGGCAAAGTATCCGCTGTTAAAATGACAAATGGCATTGACACTTTAATTCACGGTCGGTTAAAACACGTTTGTTTTATAATGCTCACATTGATAAATTACGTCATATGGTATCGGAGCGCAGAAATCGAGGGTTTCCGCCGATACCGATACCAGCATTTTAGGCAGTATCGGCGGCATTTCCGATACTTGTATCGGTATCGGAACAACTCTAGTAGGCTCTATAGTCAGTCAGGACAGTAGACGCTACAACACAGTGGTCTATAGTCCAAAGACTAGAGGAACCTCTGGATGCAGAAGACTTGTGGATTAAGTACAAGACGCATACATTTGAAATCTATTTTTTATGTTATGTGTGCATAAAACCCAAAATTAGGCGTTTTCTGTATGTAAGCTGCACTTTTTTTGTTTGTAAAGTTGCATTATGTATTATTAAAGCACTGTTTCTCTTGTTTAGTTCCTTGTTCAAGTCATAAGCTTGTTCAGTTGTCACAATGTAAATAAAAACGTGCACTGAAAAGTTACAGCATCAGTTTTATTTAATGAATTGAAAACAGCTTGATATTACGTAAAAGCAAACTGGCAATAGAAAATATGTTCAAAATAATCTAGTTCCGGGGGCGGCTACGTGGCGTAGTGGGCAAGGCGCTCGCCACGAATGCGATCCACATTGCTTTCAGTTTAGCTGGTCTTTCATACTAATACACATTGGCCGTATTAGGGGGTGGGAAACTGATGAGTGGGGATCGGGCTTTGTGGACAGCGACTCCTACAGGTCGGTTGGTGCGCCTGCGCAGTAGAATCGGGAAGTGTCGGGGTCAGCGTGAGCCTCCCATGCGTTACTCCTCGCCACAGAGATCGAGCTGCGCAGGTGAAAAGATGCGACTGCTGTTACCCAGGGCTGTACAGTGCGACATATATATCGCACGTGCTACAGCAACAGCGGTCTGTGCGATTAATGGATTTACTTAAGTAGCACTGGTGCGATAGGCATTCGGTTCATATTGATACTCTTATTTTGAAAATCCTGTCACAGGTCTCATTTCCGCCTAAGCGCAGCTCCAGTCATAATATCTGGGCTCCGGCAGCTAGCAACGGTCAGGTTCATATGATACTCTTATTTTGAAAAAACCCATAGCAACTCCGCAATGTCATATCCGCCCCAGACCGTGCTTCTGCCTTCTGCTCTCAGCCGAGCGGGGCACAGCAGTGCGGATATTTTGCGATCCGAAATAAGTCCGTGGTGTTTTTTTTTTTTCACAACGGGGTAAAAATGCATCTAACACGCTTTGCATCGTCGCCATTCCTTTATGCCCACATCGCCCGAAATGAACGTTACATTGGCATAAGCTAACAAGCTAATCCTGATCAGAGGCAGAGCCATAGAGAACAGGGGACTGGGGAAAGGTTGTGTGTGTGTCGAGAGGAGTGGAAGTTTGAAGACAGACTAGACTACAATATGATGCGGAGGTGGTGAGTTGAAGCAGTGTGAATGAATGAAAACTTTATTTAACAGATTGCAGAATGGGTACAATACAGTACGGCTCAATACACACAATTGTTAAGGGGATGCAGACCAGAGAGACTTTCGTCTTGTTTACATCAGGGTCCCCCATTGTGTGTGTCCCAACCGACCCCACTTCTATGTTTCAATAAATTATTTGCATTTAAAACTTAACGCTGACTCATTCCTTCAGTCCACTCAAAATTATGCTAATATTCCGTATGTTTATGATATTAATTGAAAATAGCATATGAGAGTATTATAGTAATAATAACACATGGCGATATACTAAAAAGCAATTTATAATTTTTGGCTGGTAAAAAATCTGCCTTTTTTTTTTTTTAAGTCAAAAAATTACGTTTGTTCCCTGACTGCAACTAAATAACACAAATACAATAGGCACATTTGTGACTGTTACAAATATAACACGTTTTATACTTGTGCTACAAGATTTTGGCCAGTGCTACAAAACGATCAACCTCTGTAGCACCAGTGCTATGTGCAAAAAAAGTACAGCCCTGTGTTACCTCAAGTAACGGAGGGGACTTGTGCTATGTATGACTTAGTCCACATTGCAGCCGGCTTGTGGGAGGCAAGAAACCGCGTTCGTGACAGGGGAGGGTTGAATTGGATGATACGAAAATTGGGATGGGAGAAAATATAGAAAAGTGGATAAAAAAAAACAAATCTAGTTCCCTTAACACTTTAGTTGCCAAAGGACGAGTTTAGGCGTCCTTCCCCGCCATGCTCAAGTTGCCGAAGACGCCGTAACTCGTCTTTGATATCAATATTTCAAAAATCTGTGATCGGAATCATATTTCCTTTCCGGGGCCCTGAGACACAAGTGTGATCTCCTCTCAATCCTCTAGCGGTTCAAGACCGCCATCTGGTGGCCGATCGGCAGATCGAAAAAAACGGATGTTACCTTTAACCCGGCAGGACTCACTCCATATGTGGTCCGGGCACTCGCTAATGTTAGAGAGACTCAGTCTTCACACAGTGAACATCGATCGCTGCAAATAACTCGAAAAAACAACATGATTTGGACGTATATATTATTATACAACCTGGAAATGGACCGGGTATTTCAACATCCCATAATGGAAAACTGTCTACCCCACGCTGATTGCCCAACGGCCCGCGGAGACTGGGGTGAGTTTTAGCGTGTAATATTACCGTGTTCGACACTAACTGCTATGATGAACATTTGACCCACATTAGATGAATGGTAAAACGTTGCCCACGGAATTATAAACGATCCCCCGCCCATCCGGTCAATATCAGATGATACGTAGAAACTTCTAGAAGTACGTCCAATTGAAATTTTTGATCTCGCACAGATTCCTACCAAACTGTATTTCATCATCAATATAATGTATTTGGGGCTATAAATCACGTTCTGGAGAAAGCTGCAGAAAGAGATGAAAACATACTTATACTTTAGATCATATTTTAGTATGAATATGTGAATGAAAAAGTTTAACGTTGCTACACCATGAACAATACATATAGGACCTTGAATGGGCCCTAATAATGGCAATCTAGCAATAGAATTTAAAAAGTTATAGCCCTGCAAAGAAGGGGAACTTCTCCATGTTAAATAGAGCTGGCAACGGATGGTATATCATGAATTTAACCTTAGGCAATCAAAGTGTTAAAACGCTAACGCTATTAGAAAAATATATTCAGTGGAGGTTAAAATAAGAATATGACTTGGCCTGACTTGCTTTAATCCCTGAGGAGGTGATGTTACCAGTCAGTATGCTCTCTATTGTGCATGAGTAGAAGTTCTTAAGGATCTTCTGACTCACTTTGAACGTCCTTAGGCTCTGCCGTGCCTTCTTTACTACACTGTCAATGTGTGTGCTCCATGTCAAGTCCTCGGATATGTGGACTCTTGAGGTACTACTTGTAAAACATGTCACTCTCTCGACCGGTGCCCAGTCGATGCTGAGGGGGCTGTAGTCCCTGGCCCCCGACCTCCTAAAATCCACAATAATCTCTTTCGTTTGACTGACGTTCAGGGAGAGGCTGTTCTCCCGGCACCACAGCGCCAGGTTCTCTACCTCTCCCAGATAGGCCCTCTCGTCGTTTGCAGAGATCAAGCCCAGAACAAATCAGTTGAAATGTTTTAAATCGGTCAAAATCGGCTACAGCATCCTCATACAAAACATCCTTTTTTGTATGGGTTTTCTATAGGGATGTGAACAACACCGTTTTTTGCTCGTCGATGTGTAGGAGGCATCTACAAACAAGTTTTTTATGATTCTGGTGTAGACCTATTGTCTATTGGCTTAAAAGATGTGGCTTAATGCACTACAAAATCTATCTCAATGTAAGGTTATTTTCCCAGATAGGCCTTTTGAACATTTTCAATAGGCTATTTTGGCTAACAGTAAAGTTTGTATAGGTCATTAAAAAAGAAAAAGACAAAAAAAAAGTCTTTAGTAGGGGTGCAACGGTATGTACACCGTTCGGCACGACCTCCCCGGTTCGGGGCGTGTGTGTATTGTTCGGTTCACGGGATGAGCACAAATTAAAATCTTCATTTGGCACGGAACCGGGAGAGGTGACGTGCCGGCATGCTCAGCTGGCAGCAGGTGCTAGTCAGTTTGTGGAAATGGCAAGCGCAATATATTATAAATCAATCTTCATTACGACTTTAAAAACATAGCCATTAACATTACATAGGCCTACACACATCATAACGTTAACGTTAGCACGGTTTGTACAACAACACAACGCACGTTTTAACTATGGTAGCTCGCCAGCTCTAATACAGCCAACCTGAAATGTTACCGTAGCTACTAGCTAGCAGAGGAGAAAATGGGAGTCTGAGAGGCGGGGTGTTTAAAGACAATGATAGGCGTTTATTCAACGTCCAAGAAGGCTAACGTACAACTGTGTTTACTAACTCCGACTATTGCCGCTTTTCCACTGCATGTTATCAACTAGATTCAACTCCGGTAACATTATAGTCGAGAAGGTCTGTGACGCTAAACTGTCCGTGCGGACACCACAACCCATATAGTTCCAACTCAACAAATTACGTTAATCCACCACAGTTTCACAATAATTACTGTGTTGCACTCAATATTTAAATAATGTTAGTCTCTAAATAAATGTAGACGGACAATGTACGTATTTTAAAAATAGAATGAACAGAGCAGTGTTGTTTTGAAACGGTACAGTGTGTGTTGTGTTAGTTTGATGTATGCTGCATGTTATATTGATGGCCTTCTAATTTGTTTGTTTATTTATTTATTTTCAATAACCGTGACACTTTTCCTTTTGATAAGAAATCCAGCCATATTCCTTTCATTGTATTTCAAATACTGCACTTTAATTTCAAGCGGAAAACTAATCTTTCCATTAACACTTTGAGTGCCAGCAGGGGGGCGCGCGATTGAGTGCCACCGCTTAAGTCAATGAGACGGCGAGCACATTTGCGAACGCATAAACTATATCTTAAATTATGGCTATGTGTCTAATACGCCCGTCTCTTATCAATGACTTGCTTGCAAACTGATTGTTTTTTCATCGGTACATTTCCGTTTTATACTGTTTTGAATACGAGTATAGTTTTGGAGATTTCTAGTAATTCCAGAGAAAGACGCGATAATAGCCCTTTAGTGTAATACACAAAACACGTTGTCATTCTGGGCGGTCAGGTGGCGTAGCGGAGATTGCGTTCATCACCAACACCGGAGACGCTGGATTCGCCTGTTCGAATCCAGCTCACAGCGCCGCCGTTGTCACCAGCTTGGCTGACAGTTCACACTAATACAATTGGCTGTATTAGAGGGTGGGAAAGCTGGCACGGTGGGTCCGGGTCATTGTAAACAGCGACTCCTACAGTTCGGTCGGGGCGCCTGCTCAGCCCGGATAGGATCTAAGGGGGGTAGTGTCATCCTTCCACACGTTACACCCTCTCAGTGAGAGTCCGCGCTGCCAGGTGAAAAGAAGCGGTTGATTTGCTAGACGTGTGTCGGGGGAAGTACGTGATAGCCTCCACTCTCCCAGACCGACTGGGGGGTAAGTGCGCAGCGACCAGGAAGGCGATTGGGAATTGGCATAACGACTAACATTTGGGATGGGAGAAAATCTGAGAAAAAAAGGAGGGGGGGAAAAGATCAAAAAAAAAAAACACGTTGTCATTTTTCGTCTGATTTATGAATCGTTTTCAAATAAACGCTAGATTATCGATAGTATGTGTCCTTATGCACGATACAGAAGCAGGCTGAAAAATCGCTTGCTTGGCACCAAACGGCACGCGCACACACACGTTGTGATTGCTGTGAAAAAAACATCTGATTAACCCAAGACTGGTAACAGAGTCCTTACCTCACATCAGATGTTTTGCAAAAAGCGTAATCCAATTCCTGATCGCCATTCCAAATATTGATCGTGTTTATTGATCCAACGTTATAGTCCAAAACACATAATCCACGCTGCCCTGAGTGTCCCCAGTCCATCTGTTGTAACGATACTGCATGGCCGAGAAGGAAAACCTGGACCGGAGTAATTTTTTTTTGATGCACATCCCCAGTCAATCCAATCCAATGATGTGCAATACCATCCGGGAGACGATAGGCGGCGGTATTTGCCCTTTTGCGAGCTCGGACCCATTCTCAACAGTAACATCAGGTTGGATGGATGAAAATGAATGGATATCGCTAATAAAAGAAATAACGATTAAAACCCGACTATACTCGTGATTGGCACTCAAGCGATGGCGAGTTAACCCGACTATACTCGGGGTCGGCGCTGAATGTCTTAAGAGGTTAAGAGATAGAAACACAAAATATGCTGTAAGAACTGTCAAGACATCTGGCATACATTTTTCTTTTGCATGGTAGACACTTTTTTTTATATATATATATTTGTATTTCTTTGTATACACAAAACGAGACAAATACAATAACAAGACCTCACAATACCACAATAATAACAACAATGACATTAGCAATAACAAAAATAATAAACGCAGAACATGATGATTGGTATTGTTAGTATGAGTAGAATTTTAATAACATTACATTGATCCAATGTAAATCTGATATTTAGCATGTCAAATAATTATTATGATGGTAACTTATTTCTGCGTTTTCTTTTCTTTTGTTTTCTTTTATTAAAAATAAATAAATAGCCACGTGTCTTTATAGTTCTCACAGCAAATTATGTGTTTCTACCTCTTAACAGAAAACGTTCTGTGGGGCTTTTTACTTAGCATACTAAATCTAGTCATTAATCATTAATGAGTTAAGCAGTTGTGTCAAGTAATGCTTTGACTCAAACTGTCCAGCGCAGCAGCTCCAACGTGATACTGAGATTATGCCACTCAACCATCATCTTCTCCGTCTTTATTTCCCCAGGATTCTGTTTGGGGTGGGACAGGATCTTCATCACTCTACCAGTCCAACCACATGAGCCTCCAGCAGCCACGCTTTGAGACCGTCACCTCAGGGAAGAAGAAGAAAAAACAGAAGATGGTCCGTGCAGACCCCAGCCTACTAGGTGAGTGAAATCATCCTCGCTATTCAACTTAACATTCTAATGAAGATGTCACACTGGCTAATGGCCATTGCACCCTATAGAGTTAGGGGGGAAAAACCTCACACCTGAAAGGGTTAAATTCTAGGGGTGTTTCGATACATTGTGACACGATACATTGCGATACTAAAATGGGATGATATGGACCATGGAATGTGACGATAGTATTGTTCGATACTTTTATTTTATTGTCCATGGCAAACCGGGAAGCGACGTTTCTGCTGGCTGATGGCTTTACTAGACAGATGTTATATTTTAGCAGTATTTTGTACGTTTGCCATGTTGTTTAAAGCATTAGTGATAGAATGAATGCTTTTGTTCCCGGAAATAACGTTTGCCTGCTCCGACTCCCAGCTAGCTGTTAGCAATGACAGCAGCCAGTTAACGTCCTTGTTTGATTATCTCATGTTTTCTATTAAGTAAAAACAAAATCATATGTTAACGTGGAAGCTCAGTAGTCTATTAATAGTTGAATAGTTCCCAGTGACTATCGAATAGCAATTTTGTGAGTTTTGCCCATCCCTAGTTTGAAGCATTGGTTAGCTAGTAGCTACAAGACGCTCGCTGGCTGAGCTCTCGTGAGTAGTACAGAAGATGTCAACGCACTGGATTTAGTTGTTAATCTGTCACGAAACGTTTTCGGCTATCCAGCCTTCAGCCAGACGAGTTTTTTTTTTGGGGCGCTCTACAGTGAAACATCATGAGGTTGGGTGAGTGGAAGAAGATTTATTTGTCCCGAACCGCCGTGGTGCAAGTAACGTTAGTTAGTAGTAGTAGTATTCGGTTGGAGCTGTTCACGTGTCGGGTTGATCAGTGTAGGAGATAATTTTTTACTTTGTTGCCCAGAGGCTTATGACTGGATTATATGTCATTTGTGCCCATCTACATTTTGCGATGTGGACGATTCTGCATCAATGCAGTGACAGAACATAATCAATTTATTATAGCCTACTAACGTTGATGTGTTAAAAACTTAAAAATAATTCCGGTTTGCTATTTTAGTCGCTCACTGTGGAGCCTTGACTTTAGGCACATAGCGCGCATATAACATAGAACATTTGCGCAAAAATTGCTGCGGTGAAAAATGGTTATGAAAAGTTAGACGTACGTAGTACCTACTTACTGGTCACAGGAGTCTTCAATAACGTTTGGATGGTAATCCATTTTGTGAATCCATTTGTTTGAACAACATATTTGTTGGCAGACGGCTCCTGCTATCTTAACGTTAGCAAGCTAAGCATGCATAGCATGACCTGTGTAATGTTAAGTAACTTGTGTTCCGCTGGGAAAGACTGTTCATCACTGCATATAACTTGGTTTAATCCAAACGTCCATTCAGAAACTTTGTATTATGAAATAAGACATTCTGCAATATCTGTGACTTCCTATGCCTTGGTCTGTGTTCAGCTGACACTGTTGACACGCCCACTACGCAAAGCTAGTGCTCCGGTCATGCATCCACTCAACTCATAGAAAATACAGCATCAGGCACAATTTATTGAACCGTTTTTAACAGCTGGGTATCGAGATACCTTTCTAGTATCTGTATCATGCAACACTAGTAAAGACATTTATTTTGACATTCTGATTTAAGAACTTTCTAAAGAAAAGTTAATTTATCTGACTGCTTGTATTAATTGATGAAGACGGATAATAAAATTGAGGGTGTAATATATTATTGAGATGCATCAAGAATAAGATGCATCATAGAATCGAATAGAGTTGAATCGTGGACAGCTGAATCGTAATCTAATCGTGAGGCCAGTGAAGATTCACAGCTCTAATCTACACTAGGCTTGTGGGTTAATGTAGGCTTACAGGTGTGTATTTTCTTGTGCGCACTGGCTTCTAGGTTGTCTTTGCGTGTTTTGTTATCCATTAGTCATTTTCTGACTTAAAAATTATAATTGATATATAATTATTATAAATCTTTTTTGTACGATTTGAATTAATTGAGTTCTATAAAACAGGCTTCTTCACATGTTGTTGGCTCCTGTGTTGAATGCTGTATTGTTCCTGAGTAGCACCGCTGTGCTCAGCGCACTCACTAATGCTTGTTTCTTGTCCTGTGATTCCACAGGTTTTTCTGTGAATGCGTCATCTGAGAGATTGAATATGGGTGAGATTGAGACTGTGGATGACTAAGGGACCGCTGCCAACCAACCTCACTGACTGTATCCGTTCAGATCAGCTGCCATGTCCCCCAGCCCCCCCGCCCCCACCCCCACATCCTTATCCTTAATTTTTTCTTTTAATCTACATCCTTTTGTTTAAGCTAATTCCAAACGCCATGCAATGACTGGAAGCAGGGGGTCTTCCACATTGTTAATGGCCTCTCCAATCAAATGAAACCTTGTTGAGATAAAGGGGCAGACAAAAAACGACCAATGAAACACTCAACCAGCCACCGAAGCAATCGGCAAGTTTCCAGTCCCCAAGAAGAAAGCTACAGAAGGGTTGTTGACATCAGTCGGCCACTGGCTGCTCAGCCCCTGCTTGTGTCATGCAGTTGAAATTTGCAATAATGACCAATTCCGAAATCTATCTTTGTCCCATGGAATGTTTAAAGTTTGGATATATTGGGGGGGAGGTGGGCGGGTTAATGGGAAAGTTAGAGATTTTATTCTTATGTTATTATTTTTTTTTTCTTTTTATTTATTGAAAGTTTTCCCACACTTGAATTCCCCCCTTCCCCCCCCCTCCCTGTTCTCAGCTGTTTGTTCATGGATGATGACATAGGACCCAAGGATTCATGCCCACTTATGTCCTGTTTTAAGGACATGTTTGAAAGTTCCAAGTAGTTATCTATTTCTTGTAAAATACTAGACTGTTTAAAGAATAAACTTTCAATTCTGCATCTGTATTATAATATATGGAAATGATGAACTGCTGGAGTCATACTTTTTTATTGCAGTATGAAATAAAACGGTCTCTTGTGTGGGCTGTTCACACCTCTCGTGTCTCAATGACTAGCAACGCCCCTGTGTAGCGCTCACTGGAAGCATAGTCGGATACATTACTACACTGCCGTTTCTTTGTTCCATACAACTGCAATGTATATTTTGGCATCCCAATTATTTTGTGAAAGGCTTTTGTTGGGAGGCTGTAGGTCTTTTGACTAAAATATGTGTCCCATTAAAGATGCTGTAAGTGGAATTATTTTGTTGAGAAGCTCTACATTCCGACAGTATAGAGTGTTTGGTCAGTAACATACATTTTCTTAAATTAAATTGGGAGAGGGGACTTGTAGATATTTATTATTATTTCAGTTCATCCTAAACCAAATGTTCTTACTGTACTGGCAGGTAATTGTACTTGTTTCAAGCACATTATTTGCTTAAAAATATATTAATTTCGTTTTTTTCCAGTCAGATTTCTCTCCCGATTGGAACTGGGAGACCCACGTTACTGGCCTATATCAGTGATTGCTGTCGGAATGCAGAGCTATTATTTTAACACTTGTTAAAAAAAAAACCTTTAAGCAATCTCGAACCTCGCCACCTACGGTTGTGATTGGAGGATCAAGAAAAGAGGACAGGGTTTGAGATGGGTCAATAGTCGATGTAACCACTGTGTCCTAACCCTTTGTCAAAAGTATTCATCGTTTTCAGAAAGTGTCTTCTCATCCATTACACCTAACATGGATTTCAAAAGTAAGGGTTTGAATTCCGTTTTGACTAGTCATCAGGCATTGATGATCAGGGCAGGGTTCAGTTCACTTTCAACCAATTCACGGCAAAGATTAAAGTTTTAATATAGAAGCTACTTGGCCACGTGAAGGTTGCCATATCCAAATGGATGAGAAATAATTGAAAACGAATGCTCTGATTATAAGCAAGTGAGTTGCGATTTTCCGTTTGCATCTCGAGTGGAAAGTGAATTGATCACAACCTTGCCGGTAATGGTTTTAAATCCAGCATGAGATGTTACACCCTTTGATCACTAATGTGGAGGAGCCAGTAGCAGAGTCTTTACCCCTAGGCCCATGTGACGGCCCCGCTTTTCTTTTTTTCCCTTTACGATGACCACTTTTGACTATTTGTGATATACTTACATACAATACTCTGGCATAATTTATTTCTGAAATATCTCATTACAAAAATGTTCCCCAATAATAATTATGACTAAATCTATAAAGAAGACTGGTAAGACTGCATCGTTCTTCAAATATTTGAGTACCGGGAAAAAAGAACGATGAGTTATTTAATTATACCTGAGCTTTGTCCTGGAGGAGCACGATCAACAAGACGGGGGGGGGGGGGGGGGTTGTCACTGTCCTGTAAAAAGAATCCATCCACAGCACAAACCAAAAGGTGAATATCAAACATATTCTCATCTTGGTCTTCTCTCTGTACCCTGATTTCATACTCTTGTGCACACAATCAGACTTTTCTTCTCCCTCTCAGGTCTCCCAAATACGTCATGAGATGGATGCAAACCGAGAAGGAACGGTACGGTGAACAAGAGCAGTGTGTATAGATCAGGCCGAGGTCAGCTACAGAGGGTTTGCACCCCCGCCATGTCGGTGGTCAGAGTGGAGTATGGAGTGGGTGGGCGCGCCGGTGATGAGCTGACACAGTCTACACACTGTCAGACAGTCCTCTACACACCCGCCCAGCCCCTCCTCTCACCCTACCAACTGCCCACCTTTCTCTCCCCTTTTTCCGCTTTTTCTACTGCTTCTCCCTGAGCCCACACCTTATTAGCCCATGCTTGAGGAGCTCTGGAGACGCTGTGCTCTCTCACTCTCATCCACCCCAGGCACCACGATGGTTCCCAGCAGCAGTATGTGCAGATTCCTCCTCTTGGCTCTCCTAGGCTTCCTGGTGGCCACCGTACATACAGGTAAGTTGGGGCTTCTCGTCATCTCTCTCACAGACCGCTTGGCTCTGATTCGTACAACACAACGACAAGTACAGAAGATTCTATGTATGTAGGAGTTGGCGTTGATGGAGTGGAAATGGAAGACAATGTTTTTTTTTTCCCATGTCACTTTTTTAAAGGTAAACCGTTTGGATTGCGGTTGTTTGGTATGATTATGATGTGAAGAAAATAGCTTCAGCTTTTGATTAATTGAGATTTTTCTCTTAAGGAATGAGGTAGTGACATCACACGGGTAAAATTAGGAAGAAATTGTAATACCATTTATGCACCTTCTGTTTATTTTGTAGGAAAACAATCGAATGTAAACATATAATATCCATATTTTTGATAGCTGGACTTGAGTTGACACTGAAATGTTGTTGGTAACTCGCTACACTTGTACTTTATGTTTTTTTACATTATTATGCTACTCTGTTGATATTTAGTCCTTTACCAGTCAAAGCTTGAGGCCTGTATACGTGTCATTTCCCCCCCTCTATTGACCCAGAGGCCTGGATGTGAGAACCCTCTCCCCCCGGGTCTAAATGATGCAGTTGTTGAAGCCAGTGCAGGTTCTGAGAGTCCTGAAAGCTGCTCTTTGACAAACAAGATGACTCCGCTGCTTTCATAATGCCCCATGTTTATAACTCGTCTGAAATGGAATATTCACTGCGGTCTGACTTAAGTAAATGATTGAGCGTAGCTGAAGTGTTTCTATATACTATTCATTTTGGATTGAAGTGACTGGGGGTAGAATTCCAAAAGCTTCTTTCAGTCTTATAGTTAGATTACGGAAGTGACAGTTAAAAGCAGAACTTAAAATCACAGATGAAATAGTGTAGTAGGCTAGAGCAGTAAGGCTTTGCTCTAGTGTTGAAATGGGTGTGAAAAAAAACATTAAGTGTCGATAGTGGTGTCTTATCGGACTCCACTTTATCTACAGTTAGATGCAAAGGTATTGGGACAGTCATGTCGTATTGATTGTTTTTCCTCTGCACTGACCAAATCTGTACCTCAAATCAAACATACTATGAGGTTTAATTTAAAAATGTCTGCTTTTATTTCATATATTATTATTTTTTTAATAGCCTCTATGTTGAAGTACATTGTGTCATAACAACACAAGTATTGATTTGTCAGGCAGAATTACACCTATTTTAAAAATAGATCATTGTTCAAAACCTTTTAATACATTCTATCTACAGATGTGTTGATGTCCAAGTGGCACATGTAAATATTCATAACAATGTAGAACACATGAGCCATTTGAAATACCTGACCAGTCTGTCTTGATATTGGGAAACTTGATTCATTGGATGGTGTTGTTCTAATGTTCTAATAAAAGAAAAAGGCCATTTGAAATGAAAGCAGACATTCTGAACCCTCATCGTTGTTTGATTTGAAATGCACGTTTGATCAGCACGGGGGGAAACGAGCTATTTGACATCACTGTTTACATCAAACTATAGAGTTGCCTGATAAGTCTCTGGTTAAGACACCACTATCAACACACTTTTTACACCATTCTTTCTCTTTCATTTGTTCATTATTTTCTTCCACTTTCTCTTGTTCCTTCCTTCTTTTCTTTCTGTGCTTCGTTCACTCTTGTCACTCACAACTCTATGATACGCCTGAGGAGGAGAGGCATGGGAAGGACAGGATTGAAAGAGTTCTATTATATATCCAGGGGACTCCACACAGCTGGGACTTGTTAGGGCCGTGGAAAGGTCGGGGAGACCCCAGCACACATAGTACAGCAGCTCTCAGGCCCAAAGGTCATTCAGGGCAGAGGTGAGGAGGACAGAAGGAATGCAGAATGGTGATGATGATGATGATGATGGTGGTGGCCTTCCTCTGACAAGAAGGAACACAGTAGCTGGGAGCTGGCACCTTGACGGGGCATACTAGGTTATTGTCATAGCAACAAGCTTTTCAATTCAACTATGACTGATCAGCTTTTCACAAAATGTCTTGACTGTCTCACTTCTTTAGAGTGGATTGTCGATCGAGAATTGACCTATTCTCAAACTGCCCTCTTTTCATTGATCCTCCAATCGCAACTGTTGCTTTCAGAAGCTTGTCCGTAGATAGTAGAGTAACAGTTGTGATGAGTTTGAGATAGGTCAACTGACTAGTTTATATTATCTCAAACCTACGCTGCTGACCTATAGATAGAAGATAGCAAATTATACATTTGTTTAACCATGTACACAAAAATGTAAATTTAACAAATTATTTAATTCTGTGATAACTGCTAAGTGATCAAATCATTTATTTAATTTTTTCTTTAATACATTTTTTTGTATGTGCTTATAACAAGTACAAATGTCTTGGAATAATGCATATCACACCTGTTCCAAGATTGTCACTTTGAAAAAACCATTGAACCAAGCTGAATTATATTGCAATTTGCAACAAGTGAAATTATCTCACGTCACTGATATAATATTTCACTTATTTCAAGAATATTATGGTAGGGTACAGTATAATACAGGAGTAAATCATTTGTTAAGATAGATAAATATACTATTTCACCATAGCCACAAAATAGTAATTTCAGTGTTCGTTGGTAAGCTGTGGTTAGGGTTAAGGGTTTCTTTGTAAGCATCGTTGCATCCTTCACTTTGTCTGTTGAACTGCTGCTTGTATGTAAAGCATGTACTGTACATGACACAATCTACACTGCCTACATGTTACTCCTCAGGGTTGGCAGGTGTGTTATCTACTCAGGTGACAGGACAGTGACATGGGTGAAGTCAATGTGTTGTCTCACACTGCTGGCACTTAAACTCACACTGCTGGCAACTTAAACTCAAAGATTCAGCATGAAAAACAACCGCCATGATTGAATCATCGGGAGAATGGGTTGCTCTGTGAGATTTCTCACAGCGTGACTAATGTCTAGTGTCTGATCTTCCTCAAAACAGCTCATAGGGAGAGAATGTGAGGCTATATATCTTTCACCAGTCGTACGTCTAGTATGCCTTTCTCTAGACTGTTGTGCAATTCTGTACTAAATCATCGAACAACAAATATCCTCTCAGATTTATTTGTTAATTTATGGATCCCCATTAGTCTACACCCATGGGTGAAAGACTATTCTTCCTGGGGTCCTACACAACCTACAACATTACAGTACATTACAGTAACAAAAAAAAACAATAAACACCTTAGCCTAAGCACATTCTCAACATCTTCAAAATCTCACAAAAAAACACAAAGGCTCTAACCACAAATACAATACTAACTAAACTAACAATACTAACTAAATAAATCGGTAACTCAACTGTATTTCACCATTCATAACAGCGTCTTCAACTTTTTCTTAAAAAGTTAATTTGTTGCTGATCATCATTATCTTCACAGGTACACAATTCCAGTATGCAGCAGCTCTATACATTACGGTTCTCTTAAGTGCATTTGTTCTTGGTAGAGGTAGAGTAAAATGAAGACCCACGGCATGTCTGGTGACATAGCCATGTCTAGTATTGGTGGGTTGTAGTTCTGACCACAAAGACTTAGGTTTACCAATTTTATAAATATTAAACAAAAATGTTACAAGGCTGCATGCCAGCCTCTGATCCCCTCTAAGCCAAGACAGAGCGGCATGCGTTCCCCGAACACTGCTCCTCACAGAGCAGCGGAGGGCGAGACGTGCCGCTCTGTTCTGAGCGAGCTGAAGTTTCTCCAGATCCCGCTTTGAAGTGCTCTACCAAATTGTTGTCGCAAGATGTGTGTCCTTGCGACATATCTGCTCAAATGGAGGGACCTGGTGTGTATTGGTTTTGGGATACTTACAAGTAGGGCTGCAACGATTAGTCGACATAATCGACGACGAGGAATTGTTGCGTCAATTAGTCGTTTTTACACTACCTATCTTTGTGAAAGTGGCTTCTCGGCTCTGGTCCAGCTGAAGACTTCTTAGCTTAACATAACAGACCGACAGTAAGTTTGGGGGAACTAATGGGATAACTGGGGATGTTGTTTGGTCCTGACTCCTGACAAGAGTCTCAAAGTCTGGGGTGATGGTAGACAAGCAACTCTGAGGTCATGCTCAATGTCCAATCTGTTACTCTGCTCTGTCTTCAGCTGGACCAGAGCTGATAAGCCACTTTCACAAAGATAGGTAGTGCAAAAAAATTATAAAAAATAAAGTCGACAGATTAGTCGACTAATCGGAAAAAATAATCGACAGATTATTCGACTACCAAAATAGTCATTAGTTGCAGCCCTACTTACAAGGTCCTTCCTAATGGTCCCACCTAAACGTGGAGGTTTGAGGACCATAGCTTTACAGTATGAGCTCATCACCAATGCAGGAACTGGAAATGGAGCTCTGTAATGGAAACCCTCTTTACAACTGACTTCCCCCTACTTCACTGTATTGGTCTACACCAGCTTACAAACTATGGCAGTCTCAAAAACACTGGGCATTTGTAAAGTCCCATGGTCTGTTCCAGAGTGGAAAGGAAAGGAGACCCCCACCTGAAGGGGGGGGGGGGTCAGGCAAGGACACAAGCACCACCGGGAGGTTGGGGGTTACTGCTCCTTCAGTGGCAGGGTGGCGTTCACATACACCTGTTTGCACATTTTGTCATCTCTCTGGCTGGTGTGAAATCCTGACTGCAGAGGCCAAAGCCACAAACAAATGTGTGCCTGTGTTTTTAGTGTCTGAAATAAGCCTTTCCTACCCGCCGCCATGTATTTACGTCTGGAACTGTGTTCGGTGGAAGACGAGGCGGGTCGGACAATTGATTGACAGGTCAGCTTGTGTCTTCGGAAGGAGCACCTAGTGGCTTGGTCTCGCCTAATTAGAAGTGGGTCAGAGCGAGGGATGACGAACATTCTTCTAGAAGTTTTAGTCACCTGTAAGACCAGAGTCTTCATTACTGGAAACACCATGGTCATTTTTCTCTTCTTCATTAAATGGAGCTGTACAGAAGGCACAACCTTTCCACACACAGACCGCTTAATAAACAAGTTTGTTTGACGTCCAGTGCCCCAGCCGCTGCCTGGTTTGGGCCTGGCCAGCCGTTACTGGTTGCAGCCTGCTGCCCTCCATGACCGCACAAGCGGCCTTTTGTGCCCTGGGCTGAAGGCCTCATTGATGGCTGTTCTGGCCTGGGGCCCAGGCCTCCGCTACCTTCAGCCAGCTCCAACACAGGAAGCTGCGCACACTACTCCAAATCAACAAGGCAGCATCAAAAATACCCACAGCCTATTAGACATTAGAACTGCTTATCATAAAGATCAGGGCTGTAGTTTGTGGGGTTTTGTTGTGTGTTGCTGTGTTTCAGTAGATTTTCTTTTTGAGGCTCTGCTTTCAGTTGAAGTCCACAGCTGACGTTAAGATGATTGATTTCCTGAAATCACATGATGTTAATTTCCTCTTTCGTCACCTTTGATGTTTTATACCACATTATAGACACTTTTCAAATGGCAGGACTTTGACAAAGATGTAACATGACTAGTGAGGACAGGTTGCAAAGTGTCAGAATGCAGCAGGGTGAGGGAGTTTAGAGTGGGCGTCAGAAGCTGCAAAGTAAATATGTAGGTTGCACATTAAATAAACTGGGTGTAAATATGTTTGGTGTATGGTTTTGTTGGTATGCGAGGCGTGAGGGTAGGACGAGCGAGTCAGTGAGCATGTGAAAGGGTGGGCTTGTGCGTGTGGACAGTTTGTTTTTCTGGGAGCATTGGGACCGAAATTTCCCCTTGTTCCGTTTGAATTTCAAAAGCCAGGTCGTACACAGCTCTGCACTTGAGAAAAAGCTGCTACCACACTACACAGACGCCATTTAGCCTCCCGACTGAGCATCTCCAAAAGCCAGTCGTAACCTATGGTCTTGATGGATGTCGCAGGAAAGCTAAAAGAGAAGGCAGAAAAGAGAGAAGTAGGTCATGGCTTCCATGGAGGTGTGAAAAGTCTCACTGCTGCTTCATGCTTTAACCAGAGGGATGAGACTGAAGAGATGCACAAGGAGGGGTGTCACACACGGAGGATAGATTGTCAGAGGACAAGAATTGAAGGAGGTAGAGAATATTTTATATATAGATATTTTATTTTGATCATAGACCTAGAATAACAAATACATTTTTATTTGTCTGTTTTGACCTTTTTTAGTGCGTTTTTTCTTTTCTCCATTTTCATCATGTCACTGAGCTGTATTTAACTCTGGAATCTGACCGAATTTATTTATTAGACTCGACAGATCAACAATATAAGGATC
This sequence comes from Notolepis coatsorum, assembly GCF_963971535.1. Taxonomy (NCBI): domain Eukaryota; kingdom Metazoa; phylum Chordata; class Actinopteri; order Aulopiformes; family Paralepididae; genus Notolepis; species Notolepis coatsorum. Next base: position 62,326,752 of record NC_140177.1, on the reverse strand, counting down.
CTGTTCAAACAGTGTCATGTCTCTTGTGCTTTAATAGTGTCATGTATGTCTCTTGTCCCCTGTTTTGTCTTGGATGTGTAAGTGCAGATGTTTGCCGTATTCATGCATTAAAGGGGAACTATTTTACTATTTCTTTCACTATTTGGGCACCTTTACACAATTCCTGTGAGTCTATGGAACACCTCTAAGTTTTTTTTCCAAAAAAATTCATTGTTTTGTATTTCTATAATCAAGTACTCAAAAACAGCATTTTTCTACCTCAAGATCTTAAGCCGTTTTGAGGTTGGGCTCCAACCACTGTGTGGCCTGGTGCCAACTGCCACATCAACTGCCACATTATTATGCAGCTGAGAAATCTCTGACATCACAGATATGCACATTTTCAGATGACTCAGTTCAGTGAGGGTGAATATTGTGAGAGGAGAATTGGAAGAATGCGCCAATATGAGAATTAGAGACATAGATCCTATTAATATAAGTCGACATAGCTAGGAAACAATGCTAAACACTGAAAAAGGCAATTTATAAGATAGTTCCCCTTTAAATTGCCCCTTGCAGGACTAATCAAGTTTTTTTAATTGAATTGAATAGAATTGAATGTGCAGAGATAATTTGCTGGACAATTCAAACCTATTAATCATTAACTGCTTAAACAAATTTATTTGTGCCATTCTCAAATTCCATAGCTTTTAATGGCCAGTTGCCATTGTTACATCATCATTAGAACATTCAGTTTATTCTTAAAATGCTAGCTCAAATTTGAGATTGTACACCTCAAAGTAGGGCTGGGCGATATGACTATATTATATAAATATCGGGTACAGTTCATTAACGATACACTTTTTAAATGTATCGTGGATATCGTGATGTTTTGCCCAAGAGGATTGTGTCGCGTCAATCTGGTCCACACGTTCAAACTTTTGAACAACGCCGCCCCCACACACACACTACTGCATCAAAGTTACTACTTATGATTAACAAAGGCATTCGTTTTGTGGCATTAACGTTATATAGTTACACGTTCAATAACATCAGCGTATTTACCCGAACATAGCAACGTCCGAGGTCGACCTAGATAGATGGCAAGCATTACTCGTTCATATCTCAGCCCATGCTGAGTTGTGCCCATTCTGCGGTCTGTTAATAAAGTTTTCAATCAGACAGATGTATGGAAAGGCTTTTATTATAACATTCGTTGCAGTAAAATCATTATGCCTCGTTTAGTCATCCTGCGGAGCTAAACGTCGGCCGCGGGGAGCTACCGTTGTCGTTGAGCTCTCGTCAAAATCAATGGCGGATATAGCGGAAGTAAACAATTAATACGCACTTGCCGATTGGTGCTAAGAACAGCAGGGCGGGTGCAAGCGGTGTGACGTAATTGGCAGACTCGACTGTCAATCAAAATTATTCTGTTTGCTGTCTGAATGAATGAAAACTTTATTAACAGATTGCAGAATGGGTACAATACAGTACAGCTCAATACAACAACAGTGGACTGGAGGATGAAGACCAGAAAAAGACTTTCGGCTTTTTTACATAAGGGTCCTCCATTTTCAATTCATCAAAACATTTAGAGACATACAAATATACAGTAGTTTCATAAAAATTCTAAAATGCTATTTATTGATTGATTGATTGATTGATTTAAAACGTTATTAACATATTGCAGAATGGGTACAGTACAGCTCGATACATACAATTGTTAAGGGGATGCAGACCAGAGAAAGACTTTCATCTTGTTTACATCAGGCTCCCCCATTTTCAATTAATCATATTTCATATTTAAATCATATAATATCTCATTGCTAAATATATGCAATATATAATCTAATAATCCAATAATCTAAATCTAATATATAATATAAAAATGCTAAATGCATGGGTATTTTATTTTGTCTTTAATGTTAGCTTGCAAACTCAAATACTGTCTTGGTAAGCCTCATAATGAATTGTTTGGGGAAAAAAAGAAAAACATCGTGATGTGTATCGTGTATCGCCGAAAGGTCAGAAAATATCGTGATATCATATTTAGGCCATATCGCCCAGCCCTACCTCAAAGGGTTAAGCACATAGGCGGGGAGTTACCTGTAGCGCATATGGACAGAATGTTCATCTTCTACAAAGACATCTTTATACCCTGGCCTAAACCGTTGGCCTGGGGAGACAGAGCCAGGCTGTTAGACTCATCAAAGACAGGGGCCATGTATGTAGCCCTGCATCCCAAGGCCTCCTGTCCAGAGAGTAGCCAAACAGGGCTATTAACTAAGCCACATACCAACCTCATCAGCGAAACTACTGCCTTACAGAGTAGCCAAACAGGACTATTGGCTAAGCCGTGTACCTACCTCATCACTGAAACTACTGCTTTACAGAGTAGTCAAACAGGACCATTAGCTAAACTGCACCACAGCAGTGTTAATTTAGTCAACGGAAATTATGACTAAATATGGTCATCGTAGATTTTTCCCCTGACGACAACGAGACATTACGCTAACACATTAACTGCCACGCTTCTATCCATCAATGTATGATCACTGCCACCAGTCTAAGCCTATGGAGATGTTCACCTTCTTTGCAGGGCTATAACTTTTTTAATTGTATTGCTAAATTGACATTACTATGGCCCATTCAACATCGATTATCTATCGTTCAGGATGTAGGAATGTTATACTTTTTCATTCATATATTCATACGAAAATACCGTCTAGAATATAAGTATGTTTTTATCGTTTTCTGCAGTAATTCCTAGAACGCTAGTTATAGGCCTAAACGCATAATATAGATTATCGATTGCAGTTTATTCGCGATACACGCTATATTAAAAAATCCAACTGAATATGATCCTAAACGTTATGACTCATCATGCGCGGATGAAAGGGGGGGGGGGGGTTATAATTCCGTGATCGTCAGTAAATGCTTTATGTAGTATGGGTGATATATTGATCAGAGCGGTTTGCATTGAAAAGAATAAACAATCAAGCTGAAAGTAACGTTACTGTCCTCTTACCGTTCGCCGATGAGACTGGAAGAAAAAGATCCCGCTTATTTGACATCGATCGACTAGATCCATTTCCGGTTTGTATGGCGCATTTGTATGGCGCAATAAACGCCCAAATCATATCGATTATTGAGTTATGGCAGCGATCCATATACACGGATGTGTGTCTAGAGTCCCGCAACAATATGTGACTGCCGGACGGATTTCCCAGATGCACCGAGATCACCAGAGATCCATTTCCGGTTGTAACTCGCCCGATCATCCACCAGGCGGCGGTATTGAAGCGTTGCACGGTTGTGCTGAGTCCCACTGTCTCAGCCGAGGCTGGGTGGCGGAATTATGAATACCATGGCGAAAAAATGAAATATGATCTTTATGCCGGTGGATGTGTTAATGGAGATCATGTGACACTAACGTGACTAAATGATTCATGCAATGTCGCTGACTAAAAACAATGACACAAAATGTCGTTTACAAAATAAAATCTTGCCGAAATATCTTCATTTTAAGACTAGACAAAATAATTATAACTTATAATAATTAATGTTATTATTAGTGCAGCATTTCCGTTTCCTATGTGTGCAGCACAAGCGCTTTAATTAATTTCCTCACCCGTATTATTTGTTCTTAGCCAGCATTCTAGATAGCAGTAACTGCACACGGTTTAATGGAACAATGGCAGGGCAACTGGGTCTCGATGTAACCAATGTAACCGAGGAATAGGAGTCATAGGCGGTGTGTCGAAAGACAACGCTAAACGTTTATCAACTTCAACGTCAACACTCTGTTTACTTGCTAGCTAACAGGAACTTGTTTGCAGACAGGAAATTAACAAACAAATTATTGTCCGTGCAGAACCCTTATCCCCAACACATAGTTCCGTGGGTGAATTATGTTGATCCACCACAATAGAACACATTAAATAGCTTACATAAGTCTAACCAGCTAGCACAAATGTTAGTTTGTTTTTGTTTAGAAAAAGCTCACGCCAACTTATAAGGCTGTAACTGAGTAACTGGCGAGACTAAACAAAAAAGACTAAATCGAGACTAAACAAAAAAGACTAAAACTAAAATGCTCAGACCTGTAGTAGTTGACAAAAACTTGTCTAAACAAAAAATAGATAAAGGTGACTAAATATGATGAAAACAAAAAAGAGCATTTGAGACATGACTAAAACTAAAATAAAAAATTGCTGACGAAATTAACACTGCCGCATACTGACCTCGTCAGCTAAACTACAGCCTTACAGAGAGTAGCCAAACGGGGCTATTAGCGAAGCCGCGTACCGACCTCATCAGTGAAACTACTGCCTTACGTAATCATACCAGCAAGTTGGAGTCTTCTTTTGTCTTTGCACTACGTTTTTCTGTTTTGAAGGCAATCAAGTACAATTATTCATAGTATTCCTTGTAGACATATTGGCAAGCAAACACCAGGTGATTGTAATCAAATAATGGGTGACATTAGATGACAACCAATGAGCTGTGGCTCTGCTCCACATTAGGACGGCATGATACGTTATGAGAATACAATGAATAAGTGTGTGTGTGTGTTTTTCTACCATTGTAGAGGTCAAATAATTACTTAATTTGACGATTCATACTAGAGTTACTGTTTTGAAGAGGAAAGGCGTGGTTAAAAACACACCGTTTTGTGTTTGATTCCCAGAGACCATTGGAGACCCTGTCCCGACTCTGCAGGGGGATAATCAGGACACGCTATCTGGAGGAGGAGCCTATGATGTCACCACCAAAGACCCCTTCCAAGACATGACTGAGCGCTCTTTCACCTACGACTACGATGACACCACACACTCTCAAGCCATGGAGGAGGAGGAAGGTAAGAACGATGGCAACATGTCATGGAATGTGTTTCAATACCTCTCAATTTAAAGGTCCCATATTGTAGTCCTTTTCAAAGTTAAATAGGTCTTTTAACATGTCTTATGAAAACCACGGCTGGGTGCAAAATCTGACTGGCTTGTCTTATCAAAAGTCAAAGTTATGTTTATTGTAATTTTTCCATTTACATGGAAGCACGAGATACAGCACTCAGGTCTCGGTTATTATAGCCATTTGATGGATAAACTAGAATAAATACTCAAATAAATACTGATCCTCATGACAGACATACAAACTGATTGAATAAAAATCCAGTAAAAACGAATCATTCAATAAAAACAACAAATTGATTCAATAGAAAACTAATCCATTCAATTTCACAGTTTTGAGTGTTAGTAGGCTCATCAGAGACCCAAATGTATGTGGACAAACTGTTTTTCACAATATGGGACCTTTAAGAATTCATATACAGGTATATTGTTCCTATGGGCAAGGACAGTCCAATCAATCAATATTTATGAACATGAACAAATCTAGAAACATAATAGGCTGTCCAAGACTGTAAGAAAAATATTGCTTAGCAGAATTACTTGATTTCCTGCTTGTCTCCTGCATATGACCCCAACCGAAACGATGTACAAAACATATCCTTTTAATTGGTCTCCAGAAGGGTTTAAATATTTGGGAATAAACATTACACCGCAACTAGAGAACTTGTACAGGGAAAACTATTGTCCTCTTATAGAAAAGATAAAAACTGATTTGTGTAAATGGTCCACGCTCCCATTATCTCTGCTGGGAAGAATAAATGTAATAAGAATGAACGTCCTTCCAAGACTAAATTTCCTTTTTCAAATGTTACCATGTTACTTATCTACAGAATTTTTCAAATCTATGAATAGACCCATCTCAAAATGTATTTGGTGCAACAAAATGCCTAGGATAAAGTTATTGACACTTATGAAACCAGAATCCATGGGAGGTCTCGGTCTCCCCAACCTCCAACATTATTTTTGGTCAGCCCAATTAAGAAATGTACTGTCATGGTCGTTGGGAAGACGGGACTCACAGTGGTTTCAGTTAGAAGCTAAATTTGTTGACCCGTTACCATTGGACTCTCATATTTATAAAACAATTTAAAAAGATAAGAAACGTAGGTAATTGCTTCACTGTTTTTAACACACTATGTGCTTGGAAGGACTGCTCAAAAAAACTGGGTATCACCAATTGTACCTCCATATACTCTCCTATCTATCACAATCCTGATCTAGATAAACATCTAAGATCAATTAATATACTCAAATGGGCTCAGTTGGGGATAAGTCAATTCAAAGACCTGTTTCATACAAATATGCAGTTAAAATCATTTATGGATTTAAGAACAGAATATGCCATCCCAAATACTGATTTCTTTAAATATTTACAAATGAGAAACATTATACACATACTGAGAAGAGAAAATAAACTAAGACTAGAATTACATGAAATAGAAGAAATACTAATGTCATCGACCACAATTAAAGGTAAAATTAGTGAATTTTATGACATCTTCTTCAAAGAATGTCACTCATCTTTTTTGCCTTTGTTGAGGATCTGGGAGACAGACCTAACCATGAAATTTGCAGAAAATACATGGCTAAATATTTGTGATAGAATACACTTTCCATTTACAAGTAACAAAATCAAAGAAGCAAATTTTAAATTTATCCATAAATTGTATTTAACTCCAATAAAAATGCATAAAATGTCTAGAGATAATTCAATAAACTGTCCTAGATGTAAAACTAACGAAGGAACATTTCTACACATGTTTTGGCACTGTGATAAACTAAAACGATTCTTGAATTGTATTCATTTATTTACAAAATCTGTATTAGAAACGGAATTTGACTTGTCCCCATGTGCCTATTTACTTAATGAATTACCAGAGATCCAGATGGATCCAAAAAAATATAGACTGCTTATTGTTATAACATACTTTGCCAAGAAATGTATTCTCCTGTTTTGGAAAAATGACTCTTCGCCCACTTTTGAGATGTTTCAAGATCAGATATCCCAGCTTCTTCCATTGGAGAGATTGACCTTGGAGGAGCGCGGCCGGGGGTGGATGTTCCGGGACCTTTGGTCTCCGCTGTTTTCTCGATTGAGCAGAGGGGCTGTTGATTGATACGGCTAGTGGCGGTATGTGAATATATCCGCATGCTGTCGCTGGCCGTGTCGATTGGTGGTTTTGCTGTTTGGTTGGGGGAGGGGTGGGGGCCGGGGGTCTTGGGATGTCTATCCCCGGTTGTGTATTTTTTGGAGGTGGGTTTCCCTAGTGGAAGAAGTTGTACAACAGACGCGTAAGAGGCCTGTCTGTTGTATAACAATGATGTTGTTGTTGTCATTGTTATTATTTATTATTGTTTATTTAAAAATACGTATGAGAAAAAATGAACGGTGTAAACAATATCATTAACACTGAATATAAAAATATGAGAAAAGCAAACAAGACGCGGTCTCGGATTGGTGGGGGCTCCTGATTCGAGGTCTTGGTGAGTCGGAGTGTTAAAGAGGCATGATGCTCTGGCTCGCTGGGGCGCCGGATTTGGGGTCCTCACGGGGTATGAACCTTGGTTGTCGATACTGGAGATGACGGGTGCTCAAGTAATCTCGCCTTATGGTACATACATGTGGGTATATGCATGTATATATGTATATATATGTATGTGTGTATGTATATATATATATATATTCTTATTAATTTATATATTTAATTTATACATGACTATTTTATTTTTCATTATTCTGATTTAACTGATGGTCTTGTCATTGTCGTTATTATTATTATTATTATTACTGTTATTGTCCTGTGATGTCTTGTTTATTAGTATTGTTATTGTATTGTATTGTCTTGTTTCATGTTGAAAAGGGAAAATAAAGAAACTGTGAAAAAAAAAAAAAAAAAATTGATTTCCTGCATTTCTGGCACATAGGAATATGTAAGATATCTCTAATTGAGAAAATTGGATTGTGTCTTACATATTTGTCTATTGACCCCAAACAAACAAAAAACAGTAAAGGTAATGGATCAGAGTGGTTTATGTTCCACTCCGTTCCACTCATGAAAGTTATTGGTGTGTGTGCAGGAGTCCTTGGGCCCGGGGCTATTACCGCCATCGTCATAGCAGTGTTCCTGGGAGCATCTGTCCTACTGGCCCTCATCGTCATCACACTCAGGAAGTTCACCGCCTCCTAGAGTCAATAGTTCCTGTCTGTCTCTCTCTCTCTCTCTCTCTCTCTGTCCCTTTGTCCCTTTATCCTTTATCTCTCACTCTGGATGCTGAAGAATGTGGCAGGTCCCTTTGTCCATGAATAGCAGCTAAAGATATCTGTTGTTCTTCAAAGTCTTTGGCTTCGGTTACACTTGTCATTTCAATGTGATTTAAGATCCTCATGCTGTATCCACACTTGGCTCATGTGTGTCGTGTCTCCTGTGGCTGGACTGTGTCTGCATTACTTCTTCCCCACACTTCCCCTCCACCTCTTTACGTCGCTCATGTGCGCGTTGTGGCTGGATTGCGTCCAGACTCCAGACTATGTCTGACTGATTTTGATCACAATCCAAGCCTCACCACCCGAGGACACGGTCTGGCCCGTTGTGTCACAATGCGACCAAAATCCGACGTGGGATAGTCCACCTGATGGTTAACGAGTCCCAGTGATGGGATGATAGAAGTGGCATTGAAACAACAAAGTGTAGCCGGTGTAACCAAGGCTTTTGTTCCAAACTGTATTTGTTGCCACACTTGTCCACTAGTGACTAAGGGTACAATGTGAGAAACTGGCTGGTTCTTCCAGTGCAAAGGCATATCAATGAAATAGTTATTATTTTCTTTGTTTGTTTGTTTCAGCTTTACTTAACTTGTGATTTTCTACAGTTAATCATTTTAAATGTCGGTCTAGCGTTCTGGTCTGTTTGCAGATGAAGCTAGGGTCTGTTTTCTTTATTGCAGTTTTGGGTCTTCTTGACGTGTTTGTTGTTTGTGATATATCCCGCTTGTATTTGCTTGTTTCTCTTAATGGAAAGGGTGTGAGGGTGTGAGAGTGTGAACATGTCAGCATGTCAGCCCGTCCTGGTTTTTGTGTACTTTTCACTCTGACCAAACATTCATGTATATTTCAGGTTCACGTATTTGCACAGAAAATAATCCTCATTTTACACAGTTAGTATTTGACGCTCAGAATGCTCTCCCAAATGTTCCATTGGAGCTTCCATTTACACGTTTGGAAGAAAACAAATACATGCGTTTGCTCTTTCTCTTCACTTATACAAACATTTGTCGAGACGAAATAAGAAAACATTTCAATAAGAAAATGCAGGCATCTTCAATGAATGTAAACAGAAAGGGTTGTTTGTTACACCTGCAGAGTAAACATTAAGTTAGTTAAGAATGAAGGATGTATCTGCCTGTGTATTTGCTTGAGAATTAATGTGTGTGTGTTGTGTGTGTGGTTGTGTCCCACGAGAGGGGGTTTGTGCATGTTTTTTTTTGTTTTTTTTTCATATGCACAATACTTTGATTGTTTTATGTCTTTTTAGAATAGTGCCATTCTCTGTATTCTTCAGTGGCCTCTTCAATCAATGAAGCATCATCATTTCCCCACAGTAATATCACTGCCTATTTAAACCGTTTGACATTTATGTGGAGTAATTCAATAAATCACTGCCAAATGTCTTTGATTTGTGTAGGACTTTTTTTTTTTTCAAAACACACTCACCTCCAAGGGCTTATGGAGAACAAAGTCTAAAAAAAATTCATAGAGGACAAAGTCATATTTATAGAGGACAAAGTCATATTTATAGAGGATAAAGTATTTGGTGTTATGTGGAGTGGAGATGCAGTATACTTATTTAAGGTTTACAGTACAGACCAGTGTTGTAGTCGAGTCACTAAATCTCGAGTCAGAGTCAAGTCCCCAGTGTTCGAGTCCGAGTCACCAAAGAAGAGCCTGAGTCGAGTCCGAGTCAAGTCCCCATTATCCTAGTCTTGAGTCCAAGTCATCAAGGTTGAGTCCACTCCACTCTATTAACATGTCTGAGTCCTCGTCTGCACCTTCCGAGTCTGAATACAGTCGATGCTCGAGTCCAAGTCCGAGTCATCAGTGTTCAAGTTCAAGTCGAGTCACGAGTCCTGAAAATCAGTCCAGGACTTGGACTCGAGTACTAGAACACTGGTACAGACAGGCATTGCAGTGTGATTGTCCACTGGAAGATGAGATGGTTTATAGACATTCTAAAATAACCCAAGTTTATTTCCTGTTGCAATTTTTGCTAATACAATAGTTGACCGGAAATACATTTGGGTCCTAACTGTTCCCTACGTAGCAACAGAATTCCAGTGAAACCATCTATAGACAAATATACAACATAAACATTATAAATGGGCCCAAGTTAATTTCCTGTTGAAACCCAAGCTGTTTCCCTAGTAATGGAATTCCACTGGAATTCCACTGACTATATAGGGAGTCCATATTATAACATCACCACAGTCATTTTAGTCGGCAAACAGGTCTGTCAGAGAGAAGCAACAGCTGTGATTGGAGGATCTTTAAAAGGGGCGTGGCTTGATATAGGTCAATTGCACCGTATTGGGAGGAAACACATGACACGTCATATGAATACTAGGCCCTGTTCAGACTCTCCGTCTAAGCGTAGCCTAAGGTACACCAGGCGACAGCCACACATTTCTTCTCTCTCTCTCTCTCTCTCTCTCTCTCTCTCTCTCTCACAGAGCAAACACACTTACAATATTTTACAAATGCAGACACCATCTATTACAATTAATTATAATTACCAGTATCCAAACACTCACACAACATACAAAAAGATCATCCACTGTCTATGGGAAACAAAAGAAGCCCAACTGTCATTATTACATCATCATCATTAGGTGGCTTCTTCGTTCCGAAGGTTGCCTATCACTCTCCAACCCATTCTGTCCCCACTTCTTCTCTCCAACTCCGTGACTCCGCCTCTCACTCCACTCCAATCACAGACGTCATCTACCCAGCCTCTTCTTGGTCTTCCACTTCCTCTCTTTCCATCCACCTTCCCCATCACCACCTTCTTGAACATCTCCCCGCTGGATCCTCTCAGAACATGCCCGCACAACTCCATCTTTCTCTTTTTCAACCTCTCCAGCAGCTGTCCTCCTTGCATATCCGCTCTTCTCAGTACCTCCTCATTCTTGATCTTATCCTTCCATGTTATCTTCAGCATCTTCCTCAGTGTCCACATTTCAAAAGAGTCTATCATCCTCTTTGCCTCTTCATTCAGCGTCCATGCTTCTGCTCCGTATGAAAAGACTGACATAACATACGTTTCCAAAATCCTGGTCTTCGTTTTCCAACTTATGTTTCTTCTCAATAATTCTTTATGGTTCCAGAATGCGCCCTTTGCAATTCCGGTTCTTCTCTTAATGTCCATGTTAGCTCTTCCACCTTCACTGATCCAGCTTCCAAGGTACATGTACTCCTTCACTTGTTCAAGTTTTTCTCCATCCACCTGTATTTTACAAACGGTTCCTGGTGTTTTTTCAATGATCATTACTTTAGTTTTCTTTGTGTTTAGCGACATTCCATAGTTTTTGCATTCGACATTCAGCTTATTCATCATGTCCTGTAGATCTTCTTGACAGTTACAGACTATAGCAGTGTCATCCGCGTATCTTATATTGGTGATGTTCTCTTCGCCAAGTTTTACTCCTTTCCCTCCTCTCAGACCTTTTTTCATCAGTGATTCACTGTACATATTAAAGAGTACAGGGGACAAGATGCATCCTTGTCTTACACCCTTCTCCACCGGGAAGTCTCTTGATTTCTCCTTTCCTATTCTAACATTAGCCTTCTGCCTCCAGTATAAGTTGGCAATTATTCTTATTACACTGTACACTATTACATTATTACACACTATTACATATTACACACTATTACACTATTACATACCATTGTTACCCCCCCCCCTTTCACCAAAACATTATAGTCAATATAATAAAAGGAAAATGTCACCCTTGCACAACATACACAACAGCATATAAACTTTACATTACACAGTATTACACATTACACACTATTGCACAGTATTACACATTACACGCTATTACACAATTACGCTATATTACACTGTAGTGGCCAAAATCCAAATAAGTCTGTCCTATAACTATATTTGAATGTTCCTCTCACACTAAGTACACATTACACACCATTGTAACTTTCCCCCTTGCACCAAAATAAAACAATAAAATGTGAATATTTATTATTGTACCGGTGACTGATATCTTTGATGAATAAAGTCACATCTTTCATCCATCTTCATTGCTTTATTATACAGTTGTTAGGATTCACACCCTCAGTGGTTGCTAGTCTTCCTGGGGCCCACAATAAAACCACTAGATACCAGTAATATTCACCCTAAGTAAAACAATTACCATAATTTGGATTATAAATAATCTCCATGGACCTGACATTGTTATTTTTTTGTTTTTTGTAGATGATTCCGTCAGTATGAGTCATTCTCCGCCTGATACCAGCCAGGAAACCCTAAACCACAATCACAGTCAAGTCTGTGAACCAGTAGTGCACACATCTTGTACATTACACAGAAACAAACCTGCTTCTGGCTGTGAATGATTAACACAAACAAAAATGAATCTTGGTGGCAGGATTAAATACAACTATACATATATATATAAATGTAAACACAATTCACTTTTAATCCATTCAGGTAATTTCTTTTCTTCTAAATTAAAATACACAATTCAATATAATTAAATTAAAACCCTGTTCCCATACTGAAATGATCAAGCACAATAAGTCATTGACAGTAATCACTCATTTATTTCACCTTTTTTAATTGATATATTTATCTTTCATGTTTTCACACCACATTCTATATTTTACAAGATATCCCATTAGTTCCCTGGGATGTTAAGCTAAGAAGTCTGCTAAGAAGGATATATTATTTATTATTATTATTTTATTTCATTGTGTTTTTACCCCTAGTTGCACTTTTGTTGCAACCCCAGTTATCCCATTAGTTCCCCCAAACTTACTGTAGGTCTGTTATGTTAAGCTAAGAAGTCTAAGAAGCATAATTATTTATTATTATTATTTTATTTCATTGGGTTTTTAGCCCTAGTTGCACTTTTGTTGCAACCCCAGTTATCCCATTAGTTCCCCCAAATTTAGGTCTGTTATGTTAAGCTAAGAAATCTGCTAAGAAGCATTTATTATTTTATTTCATTGGGTTTTAGGCCTTGTTGTCACATATGATACACACATCAAACACCTGCAGGACCTCTTTCTTTCACCTCCGAAACATCACTAAACTCCGCCCCTCACTCACCCTGGCAGATTCCGAGAAACTCGTCCACGCTTTTGTTTCTTCCAGGCTGGACTATTGCAATGCACTCCTCATCGGGATCCCTAGTAAAAGCATTAAAAAACTGCAAACCATCCAGAATGTCACTGCTAGGATACTGATGAGGGTGCGCAAATATGATCACATCACCCCCACCCTCGGATCCCTTCACTGGCTCCCCGTGGAACACAGAATTGAGTACAAGGTGTCCCTCCTCACTCACCAGTGCGTACACGGTGGTGCCCCTGCCTATCACAAGGAACTCCTCACCCCCCAGTCCTCCTCACGTTCCCTCCGCTCCGGCACAGCCTACCTCCTCAAAGCCCCCAGGACTAAGCTGCACTCCATGGGCGATCGCGCCTTCTGCTCTGCCGCACCCAGACTTTGGAATGCTCTCCCCATCCACCTGAGAGTACCACAATCCGTCGAGGTTTTTAAAAGGGGCCTAAAAACATTTCTGTTTAACGAGGCTTTTGCCTGAATTTTCTTTTACTTTTATTTTTACTTCTATTCATTTTACTATTCTTTTTATTTTATTTTACTCTTAGGTTCTTCCATTTCACTGGTTGTTAGTCTTTTTAATTGTTTTTATTCATTTTAAATTGTTTTATTCATTTAACTTTTGTCTATCTCCTGTAGCACTCTGAGATTCTCACGAATGGAGAGCGCGGTACAAATTGAATCCATTATTATTATTATTATTGTTGCACTTTTTGTGTTTATTTCATGTTTTTGACAGTGCATGAAAGATTGTGTATTACTGCACACAAAAAAAGAATTGAAAAAAATCATAGTGGTTAAAAAATTTGGGTCGCGACTTAATGACTAAGGGAAATGTTGGGTCCCGAGGCTAGACCAATTGAGAACCACTGATCTAGACCCTCCATCTTTATGATGTTGGTGGGAAAATATAGTTTCAGACCTGATTACTGATTATTCCATATAGATGCACACTGGGAAGCATGTATCGATAGAACACTCATCTGTTGTGATTACAGGTATTATTACCCAGAAGGCACTGCTGCCATCTGGGAAGAAATGATATATTCCCGCTTGGTTGGTGTATTGCTGAGGGCCCAGGGCCCGGGAGCGTCTATGCCAAACGCAACGCAGTTCGGTTTCCGGGTTCCTCTGATTGGCCGCGATGCCCACGTGACCCGCGCTAGCACGCCCCCTTATCCACGCTGCCGCTACAGCTCGCCTGTGTGTTGCAGCACGCGCGGCAGAGCGGCTTTGACGCTCGCTTCCTGAGTCAAGAAACGCGCCACTCTTGAGTCAAGAAACGCGCTGTTGGTAACACCACCCACTTCAATGACAGAGCTCTCTTGTTTAATAATATTGTCGCGCCGCCACTCTGAGTCAAGAAACGCAGTCATCTTAATATGCTGCTTATGCAGTTATCAGGCGTCTATGCCAAATACAGCTGATAACTGCATAAGCAGCATATTAAGATGACTGCGTTTCTTGACTCAGAGTGGCGGCGCGACAATAGCGTTTCTTGACTCAGGCGTCTATGCCAAATACAGCTGATGGGAGCATGTCTATGTTCCCCGGGTCCTATGTTCCCCGGGTTCTATGTTCCCCGCTTTGATTGATTGATAGATTGAAAATTTTAGACCACCAGCCCTCATTCCAAACTCTAACCTTAACCAGTTCGAACGAGGGCCTAAGCTTAACCGTTCGAAACAAGGCGGACATTAATAATTAATAAAATAAAAGAATTTTTTTTCAATCTATTAATCAATCAAAGCGGGGAACATAGAGCCCGGGAAACATAGGACCCGGGGAACATAGGGATGATCCCCAGCTAGGGCGGCTAGGTGGTGTAGTGGGCAAGGCACTCGCCACCAATGTGGAGACGCTGGGTTCGCGTGTTCGAATCCAGCTCTCCACATTGTTTTCAGTTTAGCTGGTCGTCCGCAGTAATACACATTGGCCGTATTACGGGGAGGGAAACTGAAGGGTGGGGATCGGGCGTTGTGGACAGCGACTCCTACAGGTCGGTTGGTGCGCCTGCGCAGTAGAATCAGGAAGTGTCGGGGGCAGCGTGAGCCTCCCACGCGTTACTCCTCGCCACTGAGAGATCGAGCTGCGCAGGTGAAAAGATGCGACTGCTGTTACCTCAAGTACCGGAGGGGACTTGTGCTATGTATGACTTAGTCCACATTGCAGCCGGCTTGTGGGAGGCAAGAAACAGCGTTCGTGACAGGGGAGGGTTGAATTGGATGATACGAAATTGGGATGGGAGAAAAATATAGAAAAGTGGGAGAAAAAGTGGATAAAAAAAAGGGATGATCCCCAGCTGATAACTGCATAAGCAGCATATTAAGATGACTGCGTTTCTTGACTCAGAGTGGCGGCGCGACAATATTATTAAACAAGAGAGCTCTGTCATTGAAGTGGGTGGTGTTACCAACAGCGCAAGCCGCTCTGCCGCGTGCGCTGCAACACACAGGCGAGCTGTAGCGGCAGCGGTGGATAAGGGGGCGCGCTAGCGCGGGTCACGTGGGCGTCGCGGCCAATCAGAGGAACCCGGAAACCGAACTGCGTTGCGTTTGGCATAGACGCGGCCCGCGTGAACAGTGTCGAAATCTGGTGCCATTTGGCCAGATGGTGCTGCTATAACAACAAACTTTATGTTTTGGCCTGTAACTATTTATTTTTCTTTTTTCTTTTTTGTTATCTTTTTCCCCCTCCTTTTTCCGATTTTCTCCCATCCCACTGTTAGTCGTTATGCCAATTCCCAACCCCCTTCCTGGTTGTTGCGCACTTTCCCCTACTGTTGGTCCGAGAGGCTGGAGACAATTTGTCACATGCTTTCCTCCGACGCATGTGCAGCCAGCCGGCAGCCAGCCTGGCCGCGCAGATTCTCACCGGGAGGCGTCTATATTAATGCCAGCCCCAGAGTGCTTCCGCGTTTCTCTGATTGACCACGACGCCCATGTGATCGCGGCGCGCGGCAGAGCGGAATATAGGCTGCTGCTCCGGCGAAAGAAAGACAGGCATTCTGTTGCCATGCTCTAAGACAAACTCTAACCTTAACCAACTCCGAAAGAATGCCTAAACTTAACCGGCGAAAGAAAGACAGACGATAGTTACGTTTATTCTCAAACTTTTTACACCAAGTACCACCTGAGAACGTAGCTGGCTCTCCAAGTACCACCATATGACCGGCGTTAAAATACAGTCTATTAGCTATGCACAGTTCACGCAGGAGGCAAATGTATTCCTAATACCATTATTTATTGTTAACTTTTGTCAGACACAGCCACAATGTACAAAGGGATAGCACTAGAACTAGCAAATGCTTCCACACAACTCATACAATGCAAGGGGCATTGAGAACATAATAACTAACATTCTCACATAGCAAGTGAGAAAATTAAGAACAACTGTATTTCAGCAAATGTACTTAATTCTCTCTATCTTTCTCTCTCTCTCTCTCTTTCTCTCACACAGCAAGCAATTGTCCGTCATTCTCTCTCACACTCACACACACACACACACACGTGCACACACACACACACACACACACACACACAATTATTTTGTTACAAAAACTTAATTTCCTGCATTCTGGTGCAGGAATCTTTGAATTTTTACCCTTTAAATGCCAGTGTTTGTGATGGGCATCACAAATTATTGTAAAAAAGAAAAGAAAACACATATTCAATACATTTTTGAATGTTTACCCTTTAAATGCCAGTTTGTGTGATGGCATCACAAATTATTGTTAAAAGAAACACACAAAAAGTTAAATATTTACAATATATCAAATGCAAAGTACATTTTTCTGGGGGGGATTATTACAGGCTAGGCATGTGTCAATGATTAGCAGCAACACATATGTTGATGGATTTTTTGTAATTTCAGATTTAACACCAACTCTTTTCAGAAAAGTGGGAGTATTTAATTTTTTATCTGACATTACAAGAAATCTAAAAATAAATGGTTATGATCAGGGCTGAAGTTTTTTTTTTTTTAGCTTTTTTGGAAATGTTTTCAAGTACCACCAGCAGTACCACCAAGTACCACTAGTGGTACGCGTACCACAGTTTGAGAACCACTGAGGGATGATAAATTAATTAAATCACATGGTCTTCCAAATACAGTAATAATGATAATGACCAACCCACGTACGTCACACCTCCCCCCATAAGAGCGAACCCGCAGGGTTAGCAAAACATTATCACTTATTATCAACCAACATCCGATTAGTACCAACAGAACAAAAATAAATAGAAATCACACTCCATATAGGCCACATGCCCCATGTTGGGCCCACACGGTCAACCACCACCTCACCCAATACCAGATGCATCAGCCGCCGGACGTGGCTGGCACATTCCTCATACCGAGGCCATGACGGTATACTGTAGTCAACCATACGCGAATTGCTCAATGGTGTTCGCACTCCCAACATCAACCCCGTGCGTCCTGTAAGGCACATTAGAACACAACACAGCATGTGAAACAACAGTCCTGTCACATCTCAACTCCGACGAGACACGGGCAGGACTTTTCCTTAGCCTATTCACATGACACCAGCGTGTCCTCCTCCGCCGCCCGAGCGTATGCAACATATACTTAGTGGCAGAGACCTTTCCCCTTACCACATAAGGTCCTGAGAACCGGGCAGTGAGCACCGTACTAGGCGTGGGCAGCACAATCAACACCTCATCCCCCGCCTCAAAATGCTGCGTCACCGCCAACTTGCAAAACTCACCACAGACCGAGTCACCCAACGCTAGACCTTGGTCTCGCTTCCGCTCCTGTGCACTAGGGACAGCACAAATAGAAGGGACATTGGGGTGATTATTAATCAATGCATCACACAATAAGTTCGTAAATGGAGCGTCTCCAACCTCCAACACAGGGACGACCTTACCCCCAGCGATATCATTCCCCATGACGAAATCCACGCCCTTTACGGGAAAACATGGGCGAACCGCGACCGGAAAACAACCTGTGATCAGTGCAGACTGTACATGCACCTTATGCAACGGCACGCGCACACACCCCATGCCAATACCTCTCACCAATCCGCTCGACCGACAGGAGTCCACATCCAATGGTAATACATCAGCCAGGATGAACGATTGAGAGGCTCCTGTATCACAGAGTATTCTCACCCGTTGGTAGTCCCCAACTTTACCCGACAGGGACACACAACCATCAAACAAAAAGGGCTCAAAAGAGCTATGCTGGTCAGGACATGACACCGTACCAATCAACCCCACCCCTTTTCATTTCCTGGGCTGACTCCCTGGTCTCCTGTCGATCCCTTAGCGCATGACAGTCCTTCACAAAATGCCCTTCTTTTTTACAATAATGACACACTCGCTCGTCACCCAGGGCATTTCGAGACGGCGGTGAGCGAGGTCGGAATGGTCGCTCGTCACCTCCACGATACGGCGGCCCCGACGGAGAAAACGCGCCCCCTCCTACATACACACCATTTCGTACAGAAACATTTTTGTGGATCATTGCTAACTCGTCACACAAAACTGCAGCTTCCTGGAGGGTAGAAACCTTTCGCTCCTCTAAATGTACTATCATGTGTTCGGGCACAAATTTTTTAAATTGTTCAATGAGGATTAACTCACTCAAAGCCTCGACCCCATCCACCTTACATGCTTCACACCAACGAGTGAACATCGTCCGTTGTTCATGGGAAAATGCCACATGTGTTTGCGAGGGAGCTTTACTTAGTGCCCTAAACCGTTGCTGATACGCTTCTGGCACCAGTTCATATACGCGCAAGACAGCACCCTTCACTTTCTCATATACCATGCTGTCCTCCTTCGATAATAACTGGCATGCGTCCTGAGCCCTACCCGTGAGCTTATATTGCAATAATAGTGCCCACTGGTCCTCCGGCCAACGCGAAGCCCACGCTATCCGCTCAAAACTTAAAAACAAAATGCTTCCACCTCAGACTCTCGAAAAACAGGAACCATAGAAATATGCTGCCCAACATTAAAACTGCCCTGGTAACCTTCAGATGAGGGCGAAGAAGAGCCAACACTCTCCAGTTCCATCCTCCTTAGTGTAATCTGGAGCTCTCTATCCTTCTCCTTCCCCTCTCTTCTCTCCTCTCTGTCTCTCTCCTCCGTGTCACGCATAGCAGCTCTGTCTCTCTCCTCTCTGCTCTCCTCCTTCCTCTCCAACCTGTCTCTCTCCTCCTTTCTCTCTTCCCTGTCACGCATAGCAGCTCTCTCCTCTGAAACAGAGGCACGTCCTGAGTGTACAGAATTATCACCGTCAATCTCCTCAGCCATGGCACCGCTACCCCTCCGTTCCTGTATAGCAACACCTGTTCCCTCACTGGACTCACCAGACGCCTCGTCATGCGTGACGTCCTCCGAGCCATTTCCCCCGGCTATGGGCGAACTCAATATCTCCCTATCAACCGACCCAGCGAGCACAAGTGCTTTCACCTCCTCTTTACTTTTTGAACTTTGGACCGTAATGCCATAATGCTTGGCGACCCCACACAATTCAGCTTTCGTGCAGTCATCAACCTGATCCCTTGTAGGATCCGCCACAAACAAGTCCAAAGTAAAAGCCACCCCAGCCATAGTCCCTACAGAATATGACTACAAAAAGTAACACAACAATAATAAAAAACGAATCACAGGTGACAAGAAAATATCCCCTCACCTACTCCACAATATCCGTGCGTACACCTTTAATCATTACATTCCGTAGTATACAATTCAACCACTCTGATCTACTGCCCACATCTACCATCTATGAAAACAATAAATGCTGGTCTAACCACCTCAACTAGGAGTCACCTGTGTCACTCTAGCCTATCCCAGATAAACTACTCCACTACCTGGATGAAGGCTACACATATCTTCAGTCGCTTACCGATTTCATTGCGCGCTCCACCGGAATCACGACTCGTGCCCCCCACCCTCTAGCCAAGCAGGTGACCCCCCCTGTTACCTATGTGGCAGAAAAACAGATTATTTCAAGAGCATCACAACAACAATGGTTTACATCAATCAACTGTGTAGCACGGACAATGGAACACACTAACTTACCAATTTAGAAAACGCTATCTTATTACACCTGATATGCTTCAATCGACAAGTCACCCCGTTATTTTACCAACAAGGAACCATACAATTGCGCAAACTAACGAGCCCCCATGTCATGTACGCAGGTCTGATAATAACAACTGGAGGGCGGCACATGAGCAAAAGCAGCCCCTCTCAGTAAATATGTTCAAAATCAAGGTCCCAGGTGTAGGTGAAAGAAGACACAACACAAGACGTTTTCCAAATAGTAAAGTATATATTTATGGTGGTAGGACTTCAAACCTCCACCATAAAGCAAGAAGGGGAAAAGGTAAGGGAGGACAAACAATACATACAGGTACACAAACAAACACTTAGTAGTTACAATACAACCTTGGGCCCATCCTAGGACACCACAGCTGTGGAGTTTAACCCACACTCCATGTGATAAAATGGCGCCGTGCCACACAGTGTTGCTTTAGGCCATAGACAGGCGAGACGGCAGCCTCCTCACTCCCCCATAAGGCAAGTGACTTCCAGCAATGAGACTACTGCAAAAATGACACCATGACGCCGACGTGTGTGTGCTGTCAGCTACTTGTGCACCCGCCCCTCTTGATGTGATTGCCATCAGCTGTCCCTCATTAGGCAATCGGCACCCTTCAGTATAGGGACGGGCAGCACCTGACAGGAAGAGAAGAAGAGATATCATTAGCTCTCATGTTCACACACACGCACACATACAAACGATACTAATCTGATGTTCACATGGTCTTCCAAATACAGTAATAATGATAATGACCAACCCACGTACGTCACAATAAAAAATAAAAATAAAAATTGAAGTGATTCAAACTTGTCACCAACTGACCGCAGGCTCCATAGCAAGCTGAGAAACGAGTTGAGCTAACCGTTGATGTTAAAACAGGGGGGATTACGAATGCATAATGCCGCGGCAACCTATGCGCCTCTGCCGCGGGGCGTGCTAGGCGTTGTCACGTGGGCGTTGTGGCCAATCAGAGAAACGCGGAAGCACTCTTGGGCTGGCATTAATATATAAGCCACCGGGAGAGTGTAACGTGTGGAAGGTCGCACTACCTCTCTCCAGATCCTACCCTTGCTGAGCAGGCGCCCCGACCGAACTAGGGGTCGCTGTCCACAACGCCCAGGACCCACCCACGGCTCCCCTCCCCCTAACTCAGCCAAACGAGTTAGTATAGCGATCAGCCCGAGCCAAGGCAATGCTGACTCTCCGGGAGTCGAGACCGCAGCCTCTTGCATTGGTGACGAGCACAATCTCCGCTACGCCACCTGACCGCCCCGGCCTGTAACTTTTGAACCGTAACTCTCGAAAATTCAGAGATGAACTCTGAGATTCTGTTGGTTCAGACAAATAAATCTATCCATGTAAACCACACCCATTTGCGTCTAGATAGATTTGAAATGTTTCAGTTTTTCTCTGCTCCTCCTACACATTTTGAGCAATCGTCACAAAATCTGGTACGGAGTATTTCTGTACCAACTCGAAAAAAGAAATGTTTTGGGATGATTGACATTTCATAAAATGTTTCTACAGTCGGCCCTCAAGTTTTGCTCAAACGCTGTGAGCAGGGATTGATTGATTGATTGAAAACTTTATTAACAGATTGCAGAATGGGTACAGTACAGTACAGCTCAATACATACAATTGTTAAGGGGATGCAGACCAGAGAAAGACTTTCGTCTTGTTTACATCAGGGTCCCCCATTTTCAATTCATCGTAACATATATGACATACATGACATACAGATAGACAGTACTGCTACATCTATACATTTATGACATACCAGATTTGCAAATACAGTACTGTTTGTGATACAAAAAGAGTCCAGAAAAAAGAGTATATACATTTGATGTAGAAACTGTACATTGGAGGTGGTTGGGTGGGGGGGGGTGGGTTAGGAGAGGGGGGGTTGGGTAGGAGGGGTGGGTGGGGGACACTGTACAACTGTACAAACAAAACTGTACATTGGAATATTGACAAGACCATACTTGGTAATTTACTGTACATGGGGGGGGGGGGGGGGTTGTGTTCGGACATTTACAGGGGCCAGTTTCGAGTTGCAGTCTCCCTTAGGTGTTTTTTGAGAGTGTTTTTGAAAGTGGGTAGTTATTCACATTCCTTTACAGCTTTGGGTAGGGCGTTCCACATTGATGTGGCATAATTGCGAAACGTGTTTAGTCCCTTGTTTGAGCCGAATCTGGGTTTAACATGATTTGTGGAGCTCCCTCTGGTGTTGTGATCGTGGTATTCACTGACCTTTGGGAAGTATTTTGACATGTACATGGGTACCTTGGTCGTGTAGTGTATCTTGTAGACCAGGCCCATTGCAAGTTGCTGTACTCTGTCGTCTACTCTAAGCCATCCTAGGTTGTCAAAGTGGGCAGGGGTGAGGTGGGTTCTAGGAGTAAGGTCAAGCAGTAGTCTGACCAGTTTGTTTTGAGATGTTTGTAATTTTGTTTTTAGCGCCTTTGAGGTGCTTTGGTACCATGAGGTGCAAGCATAGTCGTAGTACCCTTGAATGAGTGCTCCTGCCAGAGTCTTCAGGGTATTCTTGTTTACCAGTGAGGAGATCCGGTACAAGAATCGAGTTCGTTGGTTGACTTTTTTTATTACATTGGATGCCATTTTGTCACAGGAAAGATTTGCCTCTAGGATGGAACCCAGGTAGGTAATATCTTCTTTCCTTGTGACAATATTGTCACCCACTGTAACTGAGAAGCCGTCGGTCTTGCTGAGTTTGTTATTTGAACCGAAGAGAATGGACTCTGTTTTGCCCATGTGTAATGATAGTTTGTTATCAGCGAGCCATATGCAGATTTTGCCTAGTTCTGAGCTGAGGGTTTTTTCAACCTGTAACTTGTTCTTGTCAGAGACCAGCAGGGCTGAGTCGTCCGCAAACAGGAACAAGTTGCAGTCACAAGCTGACGACATGTCATTTGCATAAATTAGGAACAGTAGCGGACCTAGTATGCTTCCTTGTGGAACACCACAGCTTACTGTGAGGGGGGGGGATAGGGTACCGTTTACCTCCACCATCTGCTCTCTCCCCTCCAGGTAGGATTGCATCCAGCTCACTGATGGACTATCAAAACCAATTGCTTTTAGCTTGTCAATCAGAATGGTGTGATTGACAGTGTCGAAGGCCTTTTGTAGGTCCAGCATGACCATGCCGCAGTATTTGCCCGCGTCCACCTCTTGTTTGATGTGGTCGTTTAAATAGAGAAGGCATGTGTCAGTGGAGTGGGATGTTCTGAAGCCAGATTGGAATTCGTAGATTAGATTTTTTTCTGCAAGGTATTTTTCGACCTGTTCGTATACAATTTTTTCCATGACTTTCGAGATGGAGGTAAGGATAGAAACAGGGCGGTAGTTGCCTGGGTCTAATTTACTGCCTTTTTTGTGCAGAGGGGTCACTCTCGCAATTTTGAAGTCCTTGGGGACGTGTCCCTGTTTTATGGAGAGGTTTATTATGTGTGTGATGACTGGGGTGATGGCGGCTGCTGAGTCTCTGAGGAATTTGGAGGGGATGTTGTCATGGCCAGTGGCCTTGTTAGGTTGGAGGCCGCTCAGTTTTTTGAGTACCTCATCTGTTGTTACTATTTCCAGTTTGAAGTCGTCTTTGTGGACCCCTAGGTTCTTGTAGTATGCTACTATGTGTTCTACCCCATAATGCCCTGAGTGGGAGGGTAGTTTGTTTACCAGTGTTGTGACTATGTTTGTGAAGAAACTATTTAAGTAATTGGCTACATCCAGCTTTTCTGTGATGAGCGTGTTGTCCGTCTTTATGTTTATGTTTGAGAATCTGGTTTTAAGTTTTTTACTGCAGCCTAGTTGGTTATTGAGTAATTTCCAAAGTTCACGTGGTTTGTTTTTGTTTTCCTCGGTTTTGTCATTGATGACATTTTTTTTTGCTGTTTTGATCATGGAGTTTACATCATTTCTTAGTCTGTTTCTTTCCAGTTTGAGTTCAGTCACGTGGGCTTGGAGTTCACTGCTCGTGCTTATAGTAAGCTTTGACTGACTTTTACGAAACTCTGAGCATTTTTTGTCTCTGGTTTTCATAGCGGTCAGTATTTCAGCGTGCATCCACGGCTCCGCGCAATCTTTTACCCTGGTGGTTCTTAGGGGGGCCATGTTGTTTAGTATCGTTGAAAATTTGGTTTTGAAGCCAAGCCATGTTTCTTCAACCAGTGTACCATTGAGCTCATCTGACCAGTCCAGGCTCTCCAGTTCAAGGTTAAAGGCCTCGCTAGAGTAGGTTTTGAGGTCTCTAGATGTGACTGTTTTGTGACAGCCAGCCTTTTGTTTTCGCTTTTTGCGGGTACAGAATATCATATAATGATCACTTAACCCGCATGCTATAACCCCTTTATTGGCGATCTTGGACTTGTCAGAGGTCAGGATGAGGTCAATGGTAGTCTGAGTTGACTCACACACACGTGTGGGTTGTGTGATTAGCTGGCTGATGCCGTGCAGATCACAAAACCTATTGTAGGATTTGAAGACGGGTGCATCTTTTTGTTGCATATCCGTGTTCCAATCCCCAATAAGAATAATTTCTGCATCCTCAGCTCCAGCTAAGCACGCATCCAACACATCATAAAAGCCATTTTGGTCTGGCGGTCTGTAAATTGTGCCGACTAGAACAGATTTAGCCCTTTCAAATAGAATTTCTACAAAAACAGTTTCAATAGCCTCATGATCTAGGTCTGTACGGTTAATACATTTGGGCTTAGCCTTATATGGAATAAAATGTCATATCTCCTGAACGCTTTGTGCTATTGCAACCACATTGGTAGACATCTAGGTGGCGCTGTAGCAGCATCATATGCCATAATGCTCCTCTCTGTCCTTCGCATTATCTCAAGAACCGTTCATCCGATCAACTTAAAACTTGGTGAATGTATTGCTGAGGACCCACATAAGTGCTGAGTGTTGAATGAACAGTTGATTGGATGCACGGTTATCTGCAAGCAGCATTAGCAATACCGCGGTTCTCGAGAACGCTGCAAGCGGCAATACCGCGGCTCTCGAGAACGCTGCAAGCGGCAATACCGCGGTTCTCGAGACCGCTGCAAGCGGCAATACCGCGGTTCTGGAGAACGCTGCAAGCGGCAATACCGTGGTTCTCTACAACACTGCAGCTCTTCAAGGGGCCCAGTTCCCAACTGACATGCACTCTAAACGGCCACATTTCAAACCGGCACTGCAGACTGCACTAGTTATCTCCATGGTGAGGAAATGTCTTTCTTATGTCCCTACATACATTGTGGGACAGGTGGCGAAATCTTAAATTTTTATGTCACCTGGATTATTATTTTTTTTTATCCACTTTTTCTCCCATTTTCTATATTTTCCTCCCATCCCAATTTCGTATCATCCAATTCAACCCTCCCCTGTCACGAACGCTGTTTCTTGCCTCCCACAAGCCGGCTGCAATGTGGACTAAGTCATACATAGCACAAGTCCCCTCCGGTACTTGAGGTAACAGCAGTCGCATCTTTTCACCTGCGCAGCTCGATCTCTCAGTGGCGAGGAGTAACGTGTGGGAGGCTCACGCTGCCCCCGACACTTCCTGATTCTACTGCGCAGGCGCACCAACCGACCTGTAGGAGTCGCTGTCCACAACGCCCGATCCCCACCCATCAGTTTCCCTCCCCCTAATACGGCCAATGTGTATTAGTATGAACGACCAGCTAAACTGAAAGCAATGTGGAGCGCTGGGCTCGAACAGGCGAGCCCAGCGTCTCCGCATTCGTGGCGAGCGCCTTGCCCACTACGCCACATAGCCGCCCCATGTCACCTGGATTATTGTGCACCAGTAATGGTCCTCTGTATCCAAAGGTCAACTAAAGAAATTGCAAACTGCCCAGAACAGAGCTGCAAGGTTAGTCTTACATTGTTCCATGAGATGGGTACTGGACTTTCTGAGCGAAAGACCCCAGGCGGTCAGGGTGGGGGGTCAGACCTCCAACACCATCACCCTGAGCATCGGGTCCCCCCAGGGCTGTGTTCTGAGCCCCCTGCTGTACTCACTCTACACACACGATTGTATGGCCAAGTTCAGCTCCAACTCCATAGTGAAGTTCGCAGACGACACGTGGTGGTGGGGCTGATCTCGGACAACGACGAGAAGGCCTACCGGGAGGAGGTTGAGGTACTGGAACGCTGGTGCCAGGACAACAGCCTGCTCCTGAACATTGGTAAAACCAAGGAGCTGATCGTGGATTATAGGAGAGGACAGCAGGAGACGCACACACCACTGATGATTAACGGGGCTACTGTGGACAGGGTGAGCAGCTTTAAGTACCTGGGGGTCCACATCTCAGAGGACCTGACATGGTCAACACACATAGACACAGTAGTAAAGAAGGCGAAACAGCGCCTCTACCACCTGAGACAGTTAAGGAAGTTCAGAGTATCGGGGAAGATACTCCAGTCCTTCTACTCAGGAGCTGTAGAGAGCATCCTGACCGGAAACATCACTGCCTGGTATGGAAACAGCACGGCACAGGACAAGAAGGCCCTACAGAGAGTGGTGCGCTCAGCCGAGCGTACCACGGGTATTGCACTACCTCCCCTGCAGGTTCTAAACAACAAAAGGTGCAAATCCAGAGCCTGCAGAATAATGAAAGACCCCCACCACCCCAATAACAGCCTGTTTCAGCTGCTGAGGTCAGGCAGACGCCTGCGAACCCCAGCTACTAGGACAGAGAGGCTTAGGCTTAGCTTCTTCCCCCAGGCCATCAGAGTCCTGAACAATGAACATTGAGTACCACAGAACACTGAACTATCCACACATAAGCACACATGAGCACACACACGACACGCACGCTGTGCACGCTCACACACTAGCAGCCACTTTAACACTTCAACATGAGCGGGCACACACTCATGCGCACACACTCACACTTATTGCCAAAAGGAAAAGCCACTTTAAATCAGTATTAGCAACAGTAACAGTGTATTGCACTACCAAAGCTACCTAGCATGTCCTATATGCTCTGTAAATAACTATGTACAGATACCGATTTTGATGTCACACCATGTTACCTGTTACCTGTTATTGCACAATTTTTTTGTATTGGATTCTATTATATGTTGTACCCACTGTATTGCACATCGTTGCGGGCAAGACCACCCGCATTTCATTGTATACTCGTATGCCGTGACAAATAAAACTCTTGACTTGACTTGAGAACAAACACTATCACTATGCACCGGCAACTCTCATGGTTAACGGTAGAGAATAGGCTGGTTTTCAACACAGTTAAATTTGTCAGGAACACTGTCTTTTCGTCTCAACCTGTTTTCTTATACAAACAAATTGTCACATGCAGTCAGGTTCATTCTTATTTTACTAGGTCAGCCGATTATGGACAGATTATGTTACCACGTCCAAAATCAAATGCTTTAAAGAGGACTTGTTTATCGTGCCATCAATCATTGGAATAACTGCCCACTGAACATAAGTAAATTGAATAGCAAAGTGTCTTTCAAATACCACCTGAGGGGGCGGCTGATTGGCGCAGTGGGCAAGGCGCTCGCCACTAACGCAGGGGATGCTGGGTTCGAGCCCAGCTCTCTGCGTTGCTACCGGCTGGCCGGTCGTTCATACTAACACAATTGGCAAGTGTTAGAGGGTGGGAAAGCCGGTGGGTGGGGATTGGACGTTGTGGACAGCGACTCCTACAGGTCGGTTTGGTGCAGCGGAAACAGGAAGTAGCGGGGGCAGCGTGAGCCTCCCATGCGTTACTCCTCGCCACTGAGAGTTCGAGCTGCTGCGGTGAAAAGATGCAACAGGCTGCCTCCTCGTGTACCGGAGGGGACACGTGATGCAAGGCTTCTGTCCTCACCACAGCTGACCAGTGGGAGGCATAGTCTAGCAACGTTCAAGACAGGGGAGGGAAGAATTGGATAATACGAAATTGGGATGGGAGAAAAATAGAAAATGGGGAGAAAAAGTGGATAAAAAAAAGAATACCACCTGAGAATGCACTACTTAAATACTTACTGTTTTTAGATTATCATTGTTAATTGTGATTGTCATATGTATCTCATGTTGTTATGTTTTGTGTTTTCTGTTGTCTTTCTGTGTGGACCCCAGGAAGACTAGCTCACCACTTAGGTGGCAGCTAATGGGGATCCTTTGAAAGAATAAACAACCATAAACAATAGTTATCACTGAAGATGAGAGACAAGAGAAAGGTGGGCCAATGCTTGTACTGATAGATGGACAAATGTTTGCACACACAGTCCTACAAAGATGCACAGAGATAACAATCACCTGTCACAATATTCTTTGTTAACAATGTTTTCACAATATAAATCCTGCAATCTAGACATTTGTCGTAATTGTGTATCTATGTAGATGTCGCAGCTTTACTGAGTGACTGTGCTACCGGGGCTGGCTGGTAGCCTATACCTTGACTCTGAGATTAGTCTGCTCTCGTGCAAATCTGCATACATGCCATATCACGACCCAGGAAGTGGTGATGGAAAAACCAAAGGTAGAGAAAGCAGAAGTGTGACACAACCCACAACCCCCAGTGTCAGACGAGACAGACAGACAGACAGACAGACAGACAGACAGACAGACTGAATGAAGTACAAACAGGCTGCCTTCTGTGAGGTAAGGGCACCATAATGTACTTAAAGTTTCTCATATTGATACTAAGTCTATAGTCATGTTGATCTGTAATGACAAAAGGCGTATTTTGCTTGAGATGTTGTTAAGCACGTTAGAAATATGTATGTGAAAAATACCTACCGACCTAAATGCAAGGATGCCTTGAGATCCCTGGTCACTTTGATTCTATCAATGGATAGAACAGTCACTGTAACATGGTTTAACAGCTATTTCTATTAAGAACTTCCCTGAATACATTTGATACACTTGTGACATCAAGTCTTCTCACATTAGAAACAGGGAACAGATACTGTTAACTGCTGCCAAGAAAATGATCACAATTAATTGGTTCAAGCCCAGTCCCCCAACACATAACCAATGGCTAAACAAAATTAAAGAAATTCAGGACATGGAGAGGATGACTCATCTGATCAGGTTGCAAGGTGAACAGTTCGATAGAAAGTGGGCTTGTATAGAGCGTATAGGGCTATAAAGGCACTATTATTTTTATTTTATTTTTTTGTATTTTATTTTTTTATTATTTTTTAAACAAACATATAAACAAACATGACAACACACGATAAGATATACAAGCATTAATTGTCAGGGCACATCCAATGAGATCACCTTTTAGTTAGTTGTCTTATATAAGATATACCCATAATACCTGTTATCTAAAAAAAAAAAACCTACACACATATGCTCAGCTCGAACCCCCCCCTCCCGGACCCCACCTTGAGAAGTACCTCCACTATCCCTCGCACCTAACCAGACACTACCATTATAAGCTAGCTTTTATTCTCTCCACCACTTCTAACCACATTGACATTTTGGATTCATTGAGACCCAGAATTCTTGCTGTAGATATTTCATGGTAAATTACATCGAGATATGTAAGAAACCAAACTTTACGGCACATTTTTTCCGGTTGAAACCAGCGTGATGCGATCAGCTTTTTGGCTACTGTGATACCCGATAAAACCAATCTCTTTAGCTGTGGATTCACTGCAAACTCAAAAACATCATTCAACAGCAATACCGAGGGGTGTACAGGTATATTCCAAGATACGAGTTTTGATATTTGTTGGGTCACATCTTTCCAGAATGCCTTAACTGGTGAGCAGTCCCAATACATGTGCATAAATGTCCCTTCGTCCCCATTTGTACATTGGGTGCATTTGGAATCTTGTTTGAGCCCCATTCGGCACAGTCTTATAGGAGTCAAGTATGTCCTGTGAATATAGTTAAGATTGATTTGTTGATGATCCGGGTTCCTTGATGTAAGTCGGACATTTGCCCAGGCTCCTTGCCAATCAAAGTCATTTTCCAGGTCTGGTATATCCCTCCTCCAGACAGAGTCAAGTTGGAGGGTTTCATACGAGGACGTTAGTAATTGATGATAAAATTCTGAAACAAAACCTCTCGATGTCTCTCTTGAGTAGAAGAATTTGTGGTATCTGTGGTGTTCAATTGGTCTGTCTAATGGAACACCGTGAGACTTCAAACATAGCTCTAACTGTTTGTGAAAAAGCCATGTGGACTTGGTGAGATTAAATTTTTTGCGTATTTCTTTATCACTACAAAAACCCTGTTTGTTAAAAACATCCCCTTATTGAGTGTATGCCTTGCTCTTCCCATATAGGGAATCTTATAGGTCGTTTTCCAATTAAGAGACCATTGTTATTGAATAAGGGAGTATGATTGTGCCATTCTTGTGGGTTACGATTTTTTTTTTGTGATTCACGCCATATCCGGATCGCGTGAGTAATTATGGGGCCAAATTTTCGTTCACAGTGCTTGATTGGTAGTTTAGTGTATGCTATGTCCTTCAGTCTATGTGGGGCTACTATGTTTTCTTCTATTTTTCTCCAAGATGCTAATGCTTGGGAGTCAAACCATGTTGTCAATGGACTTAATGAGTACGCCTTAAAATATAGGAAAAAATCTGGAAATGCCATGCCACCATCTGCTTTATTTCTCTGTGCGGTGGATCTTTTTATACGTGGTGGTTTGTTATTCCAAATAAATTTGTATGTGGAGGAGTGTAATCTTTTCCAGTAACCCTCTGGAGGGGGTAACGGTAGCATTGAACAGAAGAAGTTGATTTTAGGTAGTACATCCATCTTAACTATTGATATCCGTGCTTGTACTGTGTTTTTAAGTTTTGCCCATCTATCAAGGTCGTCTTTGATTTTGTTTGGGATTTTTGTGTAGTGCTTCACCGTTTGTCTTATGGTAGGGAATATTTCCACTCCCAAGCATCTGAAATGTTTTACCATCGGTATCTGTCCTGGGAGGGTTGTATCTTTTTTTGCAGGGGTGTTAAGTGGAAGGAAAGCCGACTTCGGCCAATTTATCTTAAATCCCGATAAATCACCAAAGTCCTCAATCAACTTGAGCAGATGAGGCAATGTGGTGTTGGGGTTTTTCATGAACAATATTACATCGTCCGCATATAAACAAATTTTTTGTTGTGTGCCCTTGATTACGATAGGTTCTATGGATTGGGATTGTCTTATATATTGTGCTAAAGGCTCTAATGATAGATTGAACAGTCCGGGACTAAGAGGACAACCCTGTCTGGCAGAGCGTGATACCGGAAATATTTCAGAGATGATTGTGCCTGTTGTAATCATGGCCGATGGGTCTTTGTATAATACTTTAATCATATCGATGAATCCTTTTCCTAACCCCATCCTTTCTAGCACTGCCCACAGATACGACCATTCCAGCCTGTCAAAGGCCTTCATAGCATCCAGGGACAGCATCGCCTTAGGTATGGTGTCCTCCTTGTCGGCATCAAGTACGTGCAGTATACGTCTTATGTTCTCAGTGATCAGGCGGCCTCCTATGAAGCCAGTTTGGTCCGGGTGAACTAAAGACGTCATATGCTTTTGTAATCTGATGGCTAATACCTTAGAGTACAGTTTGATATCTGTTCCGAGGAGGCTTAAAGGTCTATAACTACCGCACTCGTTGGGGTCTTTGTCTTTTTTAAGGAGGACTGTTATGAGTGCAATATTGTAAATTTTATGGAAGTTCCCCTCCTTGACTGAGTATAAGATCATATTTAGTAATAAGGGGCCAATTATGTCCCAACAAGAAAGGTACATTTCTGATGGGAAACCGTCTCTTCCTGGAGCCTTACCACTTTTCATTGCGGTTATGGCCTTCTTGAGTTCCTCTAGTGTGATCGGTATTTCTAACTGTTTAGCGTCATCCTCTGAAAGTTTAGGGAGAATAATTTGATTAAGAAATGTGTCCATTTTGTTTTGATCAAAGGTCATTTCTGATTTATATAAGTCGGAGTAGAATACTTTGAATGTATCGTTTATTTTTACAGGATCTGTTACAAGTACTTGTTGTGCTCTAATGGTAGTTATATCTGCAAATGTTGCATTAATTCTTAATCGCATGGCTAATAGGTGGCTGGGTTTGGAACCATGGGAGTACTGCTGTTGTCTTGTGCTGCGTATTTGTATTTCCGATTGTTGTCTGTATATGGCATTGATCTCTATTTTTAGTACGTTAACTTGATTTTCTAGTCGAGTTGAGTTGTTGTATTTCAGAGAATTAAATAACGTTGAGTAAAGCGTTTCCAGCTCATCCAGTTTTGTGCTTTGATTCTTGCGCATTTTGGAGGAAAAGCTATCCGTGAAGTCTTTGATCATTCCCTTTACCGACATCCATATTATTCTGGGGTCTTGCACCGAGTTTGCATTCTCCCGTTGGAATACTATAAGAGCTTCTTTGAGTTGTGTAATGAATTCCTTGTTGTTAAGCAGCAACGAGTTAAATCGCCATCTTGGGGCTCGGGAGGATAGTATACCAAATGTACCTTTAAGGAGTAAATAACAGTGATCTGAGTGCGTTGGGTATCATTTCCACTTCATAATTATCAAATAGTCTCTGTGATGCAAAGACATAATCTATTCTGGATAGTGTCTTATGTCTCGCAGATCGACAAGAGTACTTTCGGGTCGTGGGATTAAGTAACCGCCATAAGTCCTTTACACCTGTAATCTTTGACCAATCCTTTAATGCCTTCGATGAATTCTTTTGTTCGCTGGAAAAGGCGAGGTAAGATTTGTCCATCCTTGGGTTCCAGATGGCATTAAAATCCGCTCCTATTATAAATGAGTAATCGGGAATGTCTAACATTGCATTGGTTAGTGTAGTGAAGAAATCTTCTTCGTACAAATTTGGGGCGTATACCGCTATCAACGCTATTTTCCTGTTCTTATGTTCAATCTTAGCTATAGTTATCCGACCTTCTACATCAGACCATACTCCCTTTAGTACAATATTCAACTTACGTTTAACGACTATTGCTACACCCCGAGTTCTCGTACCAATAGAGGAGTGACTGATATTATGGTATATGTTGTCCGCTAATTTACCTATGTCTTTCCCTAGAATGTGTGTTTCGCTTAGCAGAGCAATGTCCACATGTTCTTTTTTCATCAGTGTGAGCACGCTTTAGCGTTTGAGTTGGTTATTTATTCCCCCGGTGTTCCATATCATTATATTCAAACTAGCCATAGTCTATACATGTTGCATTGTAATTTTTGGTAATGCTTCTAGAGTGCGAGGCAATAATAGATATACATCCCACTAGTGAGGTCCCGTTGAGAGCCGAGCTTAAAAACATACATATATACAAATAAAAATCCCCTACCCTTCCCTCCCACCGAGAGTCGTACAGGATTGTGTTCCATGAACACAACCTTTGCGTATGACTCCCTCCCTTGCACCACCGGATATCCCAGAATGATCCAATTATCCTTAACATTCCTATGTATACCATAGGATCTAACACTCTAAATTCTACCATAAGTATTTTATTTTAATTTTCATCTTATTATTTTCTATTTTATTTCCCATTTTATTGTCATTTTCTTTTTTTAAATAGTTTGATTTATCTCACCAGTAATACTTACCTAATCCAAATGTGTTTCTCATGCCTTCAATATACAACCATGATTGCATCTAAACTGTAACTACTAATATCACTCGTATATCATCACTATTATTATTTTTACTTCTTAAATCTGTCTTTGTTTCAACACTTACTGGTGGTCTCTTCCACACATGTAGTATATTCTGGTTTATCTGTTTTTATGTTTCCCCCACGCCCCTTCCCCAAGCATAGCTGTCTCTTAATGATACGGTACAGACATGATGTTAATTGATAACGTGTTGTGAAGTATATCTGCATATCTGTACTGTCTTGATTTTGTGCTGAATAAAATAAAAAAAAGGTTGGAGAAACAGGGAACAGAGCGCACATACTGAACCCACACAATTGAAAGGTGGTTTAATGCACAGCAGCACAGGGATTAACTGGGTGTGAAACATAAATACAAATAAAAAGGAGACGGGCGGTCAGGTGGCGTAGCAGAGATTGCGTTCGTCACCAACGCCGGAGACGCTGGATTCGCCTGTTCGAATCCAGCTCACAGCGCCGGCGTTGTCACCAGCTTGGCTGGCCGTTCACACTAATACAATTGGCAGTATTAGAGGGTGGGAAAGCTGGCGGGGTGGGTCCGGGTCGTTGTAAACAGCGACTCCTACAGTTCGGTCGGGGCGCCTGCTCAGCGCGGATAGGATCTAAGGGGGGTAGTGTGATCCTTCCACACGTTACACCCTCTCAGTGAGAGTCCGCGCTGCCAGGTGAAAAGAAGCGGTTGATTGGCTGGACGTGTGTCGGAGGAAGCATGTGATAACCTCCACTCTCCCAGACCGACTGTGGGGGTAAGTGCGCAGCGACCAGGAAGGGGATTGGGAATTGGCATAATGACTAACATTGGGAGGGGAGAAAATCTGAGGAAAAAGGAGGGGGGAAAAGATCAATAAAAAAAAAGAAAAAAAGGAGACATTTATTTTAAACTAAACTGAAACTATATTGTGTATTTACAAAACAAAGTCAATTTAAATTTGACTGAAAATGTGTTCAGTTTTAGTCTTTAGTATTTTCAATTTTTGTCAACACTGCAGCGTGGGGAGGCATTAGTGCATGTGTATTGAGACCGGGATGTCTACATGACTGTGAGTCAATTGCCTTCAAAAAGTGTTACTTTCTGAAATACAATCTTGCCCCACACAAATACCCTCCATATTATAAAGAAGTATTGAAAAATAAATATTAAATACAAACTAAGCTAATACTAGGAAACACACTCTGAAAACTAACAAAAGAAACTGGTGCACAGAATTTTGTAGGTCTATAGCCATTATTCATTGACCATATTCACATCACCTGTTATTTGATTAAACGTTTGCCTACCAAGATGTCTTTGTTGATGGTGATGAAATACTGAATACCTTTCTCCTTCACCAGCACCATGACAAGCAACTGTTCGTTTGAGGAGGTCGACCGGCAGATGAAGTATGTGGAGCTGGTGATCTATATACCCATCTTCCTGGTTGGTCTGGTTCTTAACGTCATGGCGCTAGCAGTGTTCTGTGTCTTCCTTCGCAAATGGACAGAGTCCACCATCTACATGACCAACCTGGCTCTCATGGACCTTCTCCTCCTCCTGCCGCTGCCCTTCAAAATGCACGCTACCAACCACCTCTGGGAACCCCACCTCCAGCTCCTCTGTTCCTTCCTGGAAAGCCTGTACTTTGTGGGGATGTATGGTAGCATCTATACTATTATGTGCATTGCTGTGGACCGCTGGGTGGCTATCTGTCACCCTTTCAGAGCCAAGCAGATCCGCTCACCTAAAGCGGCTCTGCGGACCTGTGTCGTGGTGTGGGTGGTGGTACTGGTAGCCATCTCCCCTGTCTATGGTTTCAGAGAGTCTGGGCAGGGAAAATTCCACTGCTTCCATGGGTACTCAGCGAAAGGGTGGAACCCTGTTGTCATCGTCTGTCTGGAGGTATTTGGGTTCCTGGGGCCAGCGCTGGTGCTGGTGGGCTGTTCAGTCCAAACCATCTGGACACTGAAGGAGTCTAGCAAGCAGAGCCCCAAAAGCAGGGCCTGTATTAGAATCTTCTACAGTAGCCTGTGTGCCTTCCTGGTGCCTTTTACTCCCAGCCACCTGGCCATCCTGCTGCAGTTCCTGGTGAGATTAATCTACAGGCAAATCAGATGCACATAGAAATAAAAGGCTTTATTGACCATATTCTTCCACTGGCCATTTTGCTCTTATGTCATGAACAGGGTGGAAAGAAATCCCAACCTTAACATGACATAAAAGCAAAATGGCCGCCGTGTGAATATGGACAATAGCATGATAAGACATAATAGGGTTTCACATTGGCCCAGTCACCTGAAGGGTGTCATAACTCTGTCTCTAACCCCACCTCATTTCATCCCAGGTGCGGCGAGGAGTGATCGAACACTGTGGATCAAAGACACGTATCAGCCTGTTCGTACAGGTCGCTATGTGCCTGTCTAACATCACCACCTGCTTGGACGCTCTGTGTTACTACTTCATCGCCCACGAGGTGAGGAACACCAAGCACATCATTAGGCCTTCCAGGAGGTCTATCAACAGCACAAGAGGGCCCACCCTCAACAGCTCCGAGGTGTGAGCGGGACACGAGCACGATACAACATCAATTGATTGTCCTCAGGAATTGACAGTTGGTAGTGATAACCAGATAAAGTATCTTGAATTTTGGTATATCAACCTAAATGGACGAGTGGTTCTGTGGTGTTAGCCGAGCACAGAAGTGGGGGTACACTAGAATTTAGCTTTCTATGACCCCTTCGCCTATCATGGTTGTCTTAAGCATCAAAGGGATGGTGTGCACGCAGACACGTGCACAGATTGAACCCAAGCAGTGCTTGAGCACCTGCTCAACCCTGTCCAAGAGAGGTAGATACCAGCCATTCTACGACAGCTTACTGGGAGAGGGATGACATACTGCTCCAAAGTTTAACAGACATTTGACAGGTGTAAACTTGGTATGGCCATTTAAAATGGGGTCCCTTGACCTCTAGACATTTGGCTCACTGGAACCACAAGAGTCTCAGCTTTACAAAAACTGCTCTTCAGAGAGGTCTGTGCACAGGCCTGGGTGATAAGTAAGCATACTACTCTATCAATTCCCAGATAAGTGGGTGTACTCTGTATGCCCGAGTTTGGCCTTGAATACACCACTGACAGCTACACGGCAATCGGTGACAGGTGGGCCTAGAATTATCAGAAGAGAATAGGTCACTGCTTACAATGCTATTTCTCTCCCAGTGGTAACGGGTGAAACTGACAAGTTCACTTAAGTTCTTATACTGTAATTCAAGATCTGGACTAGCAAGATCTTGTTAGGTAGAAAACACTGTTACCACTGGGATTTAATTATTTGCATATTGAAAGTTCTAACAGTGTTCCGAAGTGGATAGATAAATAGATAAAATGGCTCACTCTATTATTAATAACTTTCAGTGCAGTGCACTTTCAGTCCTAAAAAAAAGTAGGAGATAGTATATGGTAGAAGGTAGTAGATGGTAGGAGGTGGTAGATGGTAGGAGATGGTAGATGGTGGAAGGTAGTAAATGGTGGGAGGTACAGTAGTAGGTGGTAGAAGGTAGTAGATGGTAGGAGGTAGTAGATGGTAGTATATGGTAGATGGTAGGAGGTACAGTAGTAGATGGTAGGAGGTAGTAGATGGTAGGAGGTAGTAGATGGTAGTAGGTACAGTAGTAGATGGTATAAGGTTGTAGATGGTAGTAGGTACAGTAGTAGATGGTAGGAGGTACAGTAGTAGATGGTAGGAGGTAGTAGATGGTAGGAGGTAGTAGATGGTAGGAGGTACAGTAGTAGATGGTATAAGGTAGTAGATGGTAGTAGGTACAGTAGTAGATGGTAGTAGGTACAGTAGTAGATGGTAGGAGGTAGTAGATGGTAGGAGGTACAGTAGTAGATTGTAGGAGGTGGTAGATGGTAGGAGGTACAGTAGTAGATGGTAGGAGGTGGTAGATGGTCGAAGGTAGTAGATGGTAGGAGGTACAGTAGTAGATTGTAGGAGGTGGTAGATGGTAGAAGGTAGTAGATGGTAGGAGGTACAGTAGTAGATGGTAGGAGGTACAGTAGTAGATGGTAGGAGGTACAGTAGTAGATGGTGAAGGTGGTAGATGGTAGAAGGTAGTAGATGGTAGGAGGTACAGTAGTAGATGGTAGAAGGTAGTAGATGGTAGGAGGTACAGTAGTAGATGGTAGAAGGTAGTAGATGGTAGGAGGTAGTAGATGGTAGGAGGTACAGTAGTAGATGGTGGAGGTACAGTAGTAGATGGTGGAGGTACAGTAGTAGATGGTAGGAAGTACAGTAGTAGATGGTAGGAGGTAGTAGATGGTAGAAGGTAGTAGATGGTAGGAGGTACAGTAGTAGATGGTAGAAGGTAGTAGATTGTAGGAGGTAGTAGATGGTAGGAGGTACAGTAGTAGATGGTAGGAGGTACAGTAGTAGATGGTAGAAGGTAGTATTGATTGAATTGATTGATTGAAAACTTTATTAACAGATTGCAGAATGGGTACAATACAGTACAGCTCAATACACACAATTGTTAAGGGGATGCAGACCAGAGAAAGACTTTCGTCTTGTTTACATCAGGGTCCCCCATTTTCAATTCATCAGGACATATATGACATACATGACATATAGATAGACAGTACTGCTACATCTATACATTTATGACATACCAGATTTGCAAATACAGTACTGTTTGTGATACAAAAAGAGTCAAGAAAAGGGAGTATATACATTTGACGTAGAAACTGTACATTGGAGGAGGTTGGGTGGGGGGGGTTGGGTACATTGGGATATTGACAACTATACTGGGTAATTTACATTAGAGGTGGTTGGGGGGGGGGGGAGAAACACTGTATAAACAAGCAAAACTGTACATTGGGGGGGGGGGGGGACACACTGTACAAACAAGCACAATTGTACATTGGAATATTGACAACCATACTAGGTAAATTACTGTACATTGGAGGGGGTTGGGTTAGGACATTTACAGGAGCCAGTTTCGAATTGCAGTCTCCCGTAGGTGTCCCTTGAGAGTGGTTTTGAAAGTGGGTAGTGATTCACATTCCTTTACAGTTTTGGGTAGGGCGTTCCACATTGATGTGGCATAATTGCGAAACGTGTTTAGTCCCTTGTTTGAGCCGAATCTGGGTTTAACATGATTTGTGGAGCTCCCTCTGGTGTTGTGATCGTGGTATTCACTGACCTTTGGGAAGTATTTTGACATGTACATGGGTACCTTGGTCGTGTAGTGTATCTTGTAGACCAGGCCCATTGCAAGTTGCTGTACTCTGTCGTCTACTCTAAGTAGTAGTAGATGGTAGGAGGTACAGTAGTAGATGGTGGAGGTAGTAGATGGTAGGAGGTAGTAGATGGTAGGAGGTACAGTAGTAGATGGTAGGAGGTACAGTAGTAGATGGTAGGAGGTAGTAGATGGTAGGAGGTACAGTAGTAGATGGTAGGAGGTACAGTAGTAGATGGTAGGAGGTAGTAGATGGTAGGAGGTAGTAGATGGTAGGAGGTAGTAGATGGTAGGAGGTGGTAGATGGTAGGAGGTACAGTAGTAGATGGTAGGAGGTACAGTAGTAGATGGTAGGAGGTACAGTAGTAGATGGTAGGAGGTACAGTAGTAGATGGTA
Source organism: Notolepis coatsorum (assembly GCF_963971535.1). Classification (NCBI taxonomy): domain Eukaryota; kingdom Metazoa; phylum Chordata; class Actinopteri; order Aulopiformes; family Paralepididae; genus Notolepis; species Notolepis coatsorum. The sequence continues at coordinate 62,287,193 of NC_140177.1, read as the reverse complement.
GGAGGTACAGTAGTAGATGGTAGGAGGTAGTAGATGGTGGAGGTAGTAGATAAAAAATGATGACGCCTACTGTGCTCGATTATTAGTCCACCTAACACTCTGAGATGTACAAGGGACCTGATATTTATTTTGGATACCTTATTCCTCCCAGAATATAATAAAATAAATACATTTAGAAATAATTGTGGCACAAGAGTTGAATCACTGTGGGGTGGACACCATGATTGTTTCAGCTATCATCTTCATTAACCCCACTGCAATGCATGTGTACATATGGCATTCTGTTTTGTATAATATATATGTTTATTGTATGTGCAGTCAGTACTATATATATAAACGTATACTGTATACTGGTGTGCACTATTTTCTGTGAAGCCTGTTGAGACATATAATGGACATTTGGGCTATACAAATAAATCTGACCTGACTCAAATCTGATTTGATTTAACATTATATGAACCCTAAAAATATGTTCTAAAACTAAAGCAGTTATTAATTTCATTTATACAATGACTAGTCTCACGTAGACGTATCTCTCTCCACACTAGTTAGTTAGTGCTGTGCCTATATCATTCCGGTATAGGGGGGAAAACTAGCTTGTTTAGCTTGTTTATTTATTTATTTTTCGCAAATCTAGAGCTAACATAAGTGCTATACCAAGTGCATTGGGTCTGGCTAGACTGTTTGGACTTCAGGCCCACATGTAGAACAGTGTCACCTTGTGGTAATGATGGGAAATGATTGGAGAATAGCACTGTTAAATCAAATGAAGATATAATGTGAGTTTGGAATTATATTGGAGTTGTTCATATAATGTATCTCTACAAACAGGTCTTTATGCATGGGAGTAAATGTTTATTTAAAGCTACAGATCGTTTCTATTTTGTAATTGTAATCTGGGGATCCCTTTAAGTATTCAATACTAAAGGTATATTGTACTTTCAATTTTCAGAGGTTTGTTTCCCCCCCCCCCCCCCCCCCCAAAACTACCCAGTTTTAGTGGGTAGTACAAATGTATTTTACATTAGTTTATATTAGTTTTGCTCTATGGAATGTGAAAACCTTAGAGAGCTCAATATGTCAAAACTGAACATGGGTACCTCATTATTTTAAGGTCATGAAAATGTATTGAACTACAAGAGATGCCTGTATACGAACAGTCAACAGGATGCAGTAATAGCTTCCTATTCTGCATGTTAGTGTGCATCTACGAGTCACTGATATCATCGTCTACACATAGCCTACCACTGTTAACATAGCTTAAGTGTGTCCTAGATACATACTGCCTGCATCAGCGTGGTGGGAAATGGTGTCACTTTAAATTCCATCAATTCAGGAAGTGGAGCTTCTTCAAAATTATAATATTAGCAAATAAACGTTCTGTTTCAGTTTCGAAGTGATTGAAGTAAAAATGAATCGGAAACTGACTGGCATCAGCTGTAGGTGGTATGATGGTGACTTCATATTTTTCCCCATTTCTTTTGAAGATCAGTATGTATTACTATACTGGTGTATTGTAGTAATACGAAACTAAATCCCAGACAGACTGCTCCCTTAAATAGAACCTTCAAAGGACAAAATAAATCATGTTTGATCATTTATTCTTTAAGTAGCAATATATTACAAGCGGAATAGAGAGAGAGAGAGAGAGAGAGAGAGAGAGAGAGAGAGAGAGAGAGAGAGAGAGAGAGAGAGAGAACACTATAAGCACATACAGAATGACAGGTCTCTCTCAACAGATAGATCTTCTCCATATCATACAGCAGAAATACTTGGCATTAAAAAAAAAGGACTGTCATGGTGGAAAATGTGAGCAGTGAATAAATAACTATGACTAGATTGAAAGAATGAAAATTGGCCACAGCTGAAGATAAAAGAGGCTAACCCAAGCACAGGGAGGAAGAGGAGAAAAGAAGAGTATTGGCCCTCCATATAATGTGCAGTAGGTCATCTAAACTAGAAAGTATCCTTCCTCCATGGAACACTTATTACATCGTTAACACTCAGCATAGTACTGGCCAGACTTTGGTTCCTCCTGCCCATTAAAAGCACTGCTACTAAGTACAGTCTAAAGCCATAGGACAGCCAGACAGGAAGATAGTGGAAGATTGCCACAGGAAAATAAGACAAGATAAGATGAAATGCTTATTCACAAAACAATTCCTTTTTTGATAAAAATCTATGCATGTGTTACATGTGAAACTCAGAAGAAAAATCAATTTACAGTACATTATATTGCTTAGGAACAATTAAAATGACTTACACACAATTCATTAATGGTAATTTCTGGCCAAAAAGGTTCAAAACTATATGAGGTATGTTTTGCAATTTCTGGACATTTGAAACAAAACAAACAATCAAGAAACAAATATACAATAGGGTGCCCAGTGCAAGCAGCCCGTTATTTTTCTTCTCTTTTTTTGCATCCTAGGATCATGACCATTACCCACAGTGCACTGGGCTATTAAAGCACAAGGACATGACTTGAGACGAGATGAAAACCTTGAAGAAACCTAGACGAACCTTGCGCACAACATGACAAGCTACAGCTATATTCCAAATACATTAATAACGTTGTCATCCAAATACACAGACCATGGTTTTGAATACAAAAGACCTGAATGTCAAACAAGAACAGCAAAAGAGCATTAACAATTCAACTTTAGACCAAAATAAATAAATAAATATAATACAAAAGAGAAAGAAAACAAGGAAAGACATTGAACGACGCTGTAATTGACAAATGCATGCTCTGAAGTTAAAGTGCAGTATAAGCCTAAAGGATCCAGAGGTATGGTTTCGAAGTTGGCTTCAGTGTCGGTGTTTGAGGGTCACATCTTAAGGCTCAGACTCTGTCACAGATGACCGTCTCCACCACAAAGGTGTTCTCAAAATGGCGGATCCTGTGGCACCTCTTCACCTCGCGCTTGTCAATGCCTGGATGGAAAGACGAGAGAACTCGTTTTTAGGAAAATTGTGTGGCTAAGTTGTACTTTATTGTCCCCGTGGGGGAAATGATTCCTCGACATTGGACCCAGTGGGCAGCCACACAAAGGCGCCCGGGGACCAACTCCGGTTGTAATGCCAGTGCCTTGGTTCGAGGGTAAGAGCAGGAGTGTACCAGCCATGCACGTGTTTTATGGTGTGGGAGGAAACCAGGCTACCCGGAGGAAACCCACACAAACACGGGAAGAACATGCAAACTCCACACAGTGTCTGCCAAAGTCCATCACATCCTACTCTCTTCTCCCTCTCTGTTACCATGACTACCACCATCCACATCCAGGATCAATAGCGGTTGCATTTTAGACCCATATATGTACTTCTGGTTGCGTCACAGATACAACTCCAAAGTGGACCAATAATGCACCATCAGTGAGGTTATCACTATTACGCATCGCTCCCTCCTCCGCAGTGTGTGGATCTGTGTCTGTGTGCTACGAATGACTCAAGACGCACCACACACACACACACACACACACACACACACACACACACACACCTCACCCTGCCTTCTGCCATCAGTGCTCACAACAGAACAGACTGGGCTGATCCACAGATCAACAGTAGAATACTGTCCTCTCTCTCTCCCCTTGGAAACGACACTTCCGGGTGACCTAGCACTTATTACATGACTTTGCATCTCAATGTGTGATTAAGGTGTGTGACTAAACTGGCGTGTGTGTGTGTGTGTGTGTGTGTCTGTTTTGTACTCACGTCTGCGCTGGTTGCGGCGTCTGAGGCGGTAGGTCTCCTTGCCATAGCAGAGCTTGTGGATGAAGGGGCCCAGCTGCCTCATGTTCCTCACGCGTCCCGTCACCACCATCTCCTCCTGGACGATGTAGGTCTGGGGCAGGTAGGTCCCCCTCTGTGTGGGAGCGGAAGCAATTATGTCTGACGGTTATTTACATCGATCTGAACATTTGGACGTTTAGTTTGTCATATTATGCACATCGTCATCTTCTCAGCTGCTGGGTTGATGTAAAGACCCATGTAAGGAGGGATTGAAACGACTGGGTTGAAATGTTTTAATTTCTAACCAATAAAGGTTATCGGAACAAAGTGTGTGGGTTCTTCTAAGCCACCGTCTCAGTACATACACCTACGTATGGACACAAGCGATTACACCGTGTTTTCGCGTATCACACAAATTAATCACTCTGTCCCTCTGCATGGAATGTATAGATGATGGGAATGCGTTGCCTCTCGAGGCCATTTGTCTAACAATGGAGTGAACTCACCTTGACGTTGACTAGCAACTCCCACAGGTTCCTGGGAGGCATAACCATCGTTGTGTTCAGCTCAATGACGTAGCATTTATCCAAAGCGATGTCGTAATAAGCTGTCAGGCCCTAGAAAAACAAAAACACAGGCCTTACAAAAAAGTATCATGGTAGTTTGATGGTCATTTTAGTTTTACCATGATATCGGCCAATGATTTGCCATGGTACTGCCATGGTAAAGGTCATGTATCACCATGGTACCAATAATAATAATACATTCAATTTGTAGTGCACTCTACATTTGGAAACCAAATCGCAGAGTGCTACATGGTAAAAACATAGGCTTTAAAAACATAGGCAATTAAAAAACAAGGCATAAAAACATACAAAAAAAGAGATAAACCACACAAAGGCATGTATAAAAAGGTTAAAACTAAGAGAAGGCTTTTGTGAAGAGGTACGTTTTTAGTCCTCATTTAAAAGAAACAGTGGTCTGTGGTGCTCTCGGGTAGTCAGGAAGGGCATTCCACAGGCGAGGAGCAGCCAAGCAGAAGGCCCGGTCGCCCATGGTGCGGAGCTTGGTCCTGGGGGGATGGAGGCGGTTTGTGTTGGCGGAGCGAAGGTTACGAGTGGAGGGTTCTGGGGCGAGGAGGGGGGGGGGGGCATTTCCGTGGGGGGGGGGGGGGCATTTCCGTGGATGCACTGATGGGTCAGAAGGGATATTTTGTATTCAGTCCGGGTGGTGATGGGGAGCCAGTGAAGTGAGTGGAGGATGGGTGTGATGTGGTCGTGTTTACGCACTCTCATCAGTACCAATCTTGTACTTAAATAATACCCGGTATTATTATCTCATTTTAACCATTGATACTATCAGATACTATGGCAATTTTTACATCACTTTTTGGTCAGTGATGGAATGACAGTTTTTCATAAGGGAGGTGACCTCTTACCCTGTGGAAGTCATGGATGATGTCAGCGGGGTCGCTGCCTCCAAACTGAGGCATGGGCACGCTGATCTGTTCATAGTTTTCCTCCAGGTAGACGCCCACTTTCTCCTCCAGCTCCTGTCGACCCCTGATGGGGGCATATATGGAGTCCTCATAGACCACCCGGCAATGGAATAGACTGTCCTCTGGGATCTGCTGATGGCGGGACACAGTGCAACTGGGTCAGCTTCCTTTTCAACACCAACTAGGCCCTCTACAGATCTCGTATCTGTCCCAACACTGACTATTTTCAAAAACATTGTATTTTTTTAATGTAGTTACTGTGAGTGCAGCCCACTGATTATTGCACTTTGACTTTTGTTCTTTTTTTTTTTTTTTACTTTTTCTCCTTTTTCTCCTCTACCTCTATTTTACCAAAAAGAAAACACTTTGAATTGCCTCTGTGTCATTTTAATCATGTTTGAATCACATGTTGTATAGCGAAAGGCTATGATACTAAGATGTACTCCACTGACCTGGGGTATGTAATAGTAGCGGTAGACGCAGATGGAGGCCAGCACCAGTCCAGACAGGAACACCACCAGGCCGAAGGTCAGGCAACACAGGGTGTTCAGAGGACACTTCTTGGGCCTCAGCGGGAGAACCAGCTCCTCCTGTTGATAGAGAAGCAAACAGGTTACACAATAGTCAAAGTAAGACACCTGATCACTTCATCCATAGTTCAGCTGACAGTGACAGCCTTGTGTACAGTAGGGTTATATCACAGCCGTTGACATAACAAAGCATGAGGGAACATTCTCTTCTCTCACACACTGACGCTCGTTCCTGTGCAAACTCCAACCAAACGGTAGGCACTAATTCTGTCGGGTGGTGGTAGCCAAGTTGCTCGTCAAAGCTCTGATAGACGTGGGCTGGACCGGGATGAGCCACGCCAGCTGCCCTCCCACGGTCTCTCAGTCAAGCTGCTGCCTATCTGTATTACTGTTGCTATGGATGATATAAGATGAGGGAGCAGACTGCATCGGGCTCTGACGAAGATGTTGGCACGTTGGCTGCCAGGGAGTTCTATTCTTGGAGGCCTACTTCCACACTCCATAATTGTAGATGGTTCCCTGGCACCCGCAGTGGGGGTGAGGATCGGAACAATTGCGTGGAACAGAACTCCAGAGGCAGAGGCGTTCTTATTAATAGATCTACACACACTTCCTCTGACGGACAAGCCACCGACTCCACCGAGTGTTTTAACGTCTTCTGACGTATCAAACGGGTACAAAAGACCACGTATTAGTGATGGATGCATGCGTCATACGTGATCTATTGTGTTGATTGTGGATTTTGCTGTGCTACGCCTTCCATTATGTGACATAATTCACACCTTCTCTGTACTCAGAGACATATACTTCCCACAAATTGCAAACACACAAAGAGAGTTTGAAAACATGAATGAATGATCATTACATTTATATAGCGCTTTTCTAGACACTCAAAGCGCTCCCCACAATGTAGGGTGGAAATTGCCTCCTTCACCACCACTGGTATAGTAGCACCCAACCTTGGGCTATGCAGGCTCAATGGCTGCCATACACTGGCACCAGGCACACATCACACTACACAATGGCTGAACGGCTCAGGAGACAGGGATTTATATCAGCCAATTAAGGAGGAGGGATGATTAGGTGGCCTTGATGTCAGACCTGATTGGGAATTTGGCCAGGAACGTGACAAATAATGGAAAACTCCCATACCTACTGGGTAACACAGCAGCAAGATTTGTGAACTGTTGTGACAAGAAAAAGACATCCAATGGAATACAACCACCATAAAAGCTGTCAATCATACAAATATTCCTGCACTATCTGTACTGTACTGATCTCTGTTTGATTGTTTTGGTTGTTTTAACACTGGCTTTGGCAATGTAAACGTATGTTTCCCGTTTCAATAAAGCCCCTTTGAATTTAATTGAATTGACCGTGACAGGACTCCATATACTTTATATCCTATTCCTAGGATAGAGGAACATTTAAGTGCATATCTACCCATATCACTGCTGTCTGCTGATATGAAATACAACCTCTACATCTATAGCTTTCAATGGCCCATACATAGCCAATGTTACATCATCATTAGATCTATCTCATCTCACATGTGAAATCGAACACCATAAAGGGTTATGTTGGTGATGAGCTTCTTTGGTAATGGTTCCACTGTTATTATGTCATATCCCCAGGGACCATACAGTATATGGGAAGCATTCAGCAGAAGCACAGAGCCAGTGCACATTTGCCCTATTTTCCATGCAACAACGTGTTTGCATGGGGAATCTTATCTTCTCTACCAAAGTCTACATCTCACATTACACATTAGCACTAACTACAAACATGAACACATGGTTATCTTCTCTACCAAAGTCTACATCTCACATTACACATTAACACTAACTACAAACATGAACACTGGTTATCTTCTCTACCAAAAATGTACATCTCACATTACACATTAGCGCTAACTACAAACATGATCCTGGATGACCACTCTCACTTTCAAGATCAGAGCATCAGCGCTCCCTGCTGGTAAAATAGGGTAACAGCGCCTCAGCATGACGACAGTGGCGCAGTAATAGCGTATTAAAGCACACTTTTAACTTTATTCAGGATTATTTTCACCAGTTCATTCAACAATCTTTGTTATCTACCCTACATATTGGGGAAATAACCATTTATATCCATTGAACCTAAGACTAGTCGTATCATAGCCTATTTTAATAAATACTCTACAGTCTACAGCCATCTGCAGTGTCCCGAGCTGAGGCAGCCCAAACAAGGTGACGTAATATCAACACCCCGGTGCTGCTCCGGCTTCCAAGCTTGTATCCATTTCGAAGGTTATTGGATCGGATTGTCTTTTATTTCCAATGCAGTGTTAGAAAACAGGTCTAGCATTACCAGTAACAGAAACTGTTCAAATAAAATTATATATCACATGCAATCGTGTGATATATGCTGATGGTGGTGGATATGTTTTGTTTAGTAATATTGTACTCGCTCATTAAAGGCCCACATCACCATAATAACCTCGTTGAAAATAATCTAGTCATATGCATTGGTAAAACTGGACATAATCATAAATGCAATGACATTAAACAAAGACATGGATAAACTCACGTGAGCCTGAGGTATGATGATAATCTTGTCTCTGTCGTTCTCCTTCTCTGGCTTCTGCGCCGACACAGACTGTAAAGTAATCTGCACCATGTCTGTATAATTTGCTTATCCCGTCTGTTTAGTGTACTGGTTTCATGAAACTGATTCTGGAAGAATATATAGTGGCACCACTATCTCGCCCCCGCCAAATAGCATGGGCTGTGTGACCTCAGATAAGGCAAGCGCACATTCTGACGAACAAGCTGTGACTAGAGGCTTTTTTTTCCCTCCGGTGTCAAAATAAGAGTTAAAATTCAACCGAATTAAATATAATTTCATATATAGTTATGTAGCCTATATTGGATAGCTGGTATAGAATTAAGATTGTAAAAAAAAATATATAATACTGAATTTGTCTCACACAAAAACTGCGTTATTTTTACCACACAATGAGTGTCACGAATCTCACAGCATACCAAGACTTTTACGCTGAAAGTAATTGCCAGATATGGTAACGTGTTCCGTGTTTTATTTAAAGATACATCTCATAATTGTGCAGGTTCTGCCTTTCCTCCGATCATCGGAAATGTTTCCTATCGTAGACCAAACAGTGATACGTTGTGTCACTCTGGAATCGGATTAGCCTACAGATGAAAACAAGATTGAACACAATTGGAAACAGAGAAATATAGCCGATTAGGTCTACTCTAATAACCTGACATCTCCCTCATAAACTACATCATGGTTTAAGGTATAATAGTATAACCATTGGGAATAATAGAGATTCATTGAGGAAAAAAAGAAGGGGAAAAAGTGTATTTATTACAATAAGGATTTATTATTATTAAGTATGTTGCGTATGTCATTAATGTCATTATGAATTGAAAATTAGGGACCCTGATGTAAACAACAAGACGAAAGTCTTTCTCTGTATTGAGCCGTACTGTATCCCATTCTGCAATGTTAATACAGTTTTCAATCAATCCAATCAATTATGATTATTTTTATCATCATTATTATTATCCATGATAGTAAATCTTACAACAATGAAATTCATGTCTTACCAATTGATTTATCATGCTAAATCACATTGTAAAGATATAATTTACAAAACAGAGTCCATTCTCTTCGGTTCAAATAACAAACTCAGCAAGACCGACGGCTTCTCAGTTACAGTGGGTGACAATATTGTCACAAGGAAAGATGAAATTACCTACCTGGGTTCCATCCTAGAGGCTAATCTCTCCTGTGACAAAATGGCATCCAATGTAATAAAAAAAGTCAACCAACGAACTCGATTCTTGTACCGGATCTCCTCTCTGGTAAACAAGAACACCCTGAAGACTCTGGCAGGAGCACTCATTCAGGGGTACTACGACTATGCTTGCACCTCATGGTACCAAAGCACCTCAAAGGCGCTAAAAACAAAATTACAAACATCTCAAAACAAACTGGTCAGACTACTGCTTGACCTTACTCCTAGAACCCACCTCACCCCTGCCCACTTTGACAACCTAGGATGGCTTAGAGTAGACGACAGAGTACAACAACTTGCAATGGGCCTGGTCTACAAGATACACTACACGACCAAGGTACCCATGTACATGTCAAAATACTTCCCAAAGGTCAGTGGAATACCACGATCACAACACCAGAGGGAGCTCCACAAATCATGTTAAACCCAGATTCGGCTCAAATAAGGGACTAAACATGTTTCGCAATTATGCCACATCAATGTGGAACGCCCTACCCAAAGCTGTAAAGGAATGTGGATCACTACCCACTTTCAAAACCTCTCTCAAGGGACACCTACGGGAGACTGCAATTCAACACTGGCCCCTGTAAATATCCTAACCCAACCCCCTCCAATGTACAGTCCATTTACCCTAGTATGGTTTTGTCAATAGTTCAATGTACAATTGTGTTTGTTTGTACAGTGTCTCCTCCCCCCCCCCTCAATGTACAGTGTTACTTGTTTTATACAGTGTGCCCCGCCCGCCCCCCCCCCCCCCCCCCCCCCCAACCACCTCCAATGTAAATTACCCAGTATGGTTGTCAATATCCCAATGTACCCAACCCCCCCCCACCCAACCTCCTCCAATGTACAGTTTCTACGTCAAATGTATATACTCCCTTTTCTTGACTCCTTCTGTATCACAAACAGTACTGTATTTGCAAATCTGGTATGTCATAAATGTATAGATGTAGCAGTACTGACTATCTGTATGTCATGTATGTCATATATGTCTATATGAATTGAAAATGGGGGACCCTGATGGAAACAAGACAAACGTCTTTTCTCAGGTCTGCATCCCCTTAACAATTGTATGTATTGAGCCGTACTGTATTGTACCCATTCTGCAATCTGTTAAATAAAGTTTTCATTCATTCATTCATTCATTCATTCAATGGTCCAGGCTGCAAGAGATTGAGGAATTATCCATATAGGCTGAATAATGGCTATAGTTGAAAGGTTTACGGAATACACCAATAGGTGATAAATGGGGCAATGTGAGAATTGCCTGTATAAACTGAAGGAACACTTGTTGGCCTATATCATTAGAAGTTAAGTATAAGTATTCCCATTAAATTATATGTAAGTAGGCCTATTGTTAAATTAACCAGCTGTTCAATGTCACCTGTCGTCGTTACGCTACGTTTTTTGTTCATTTCTAATAATATAATATCAAACATGGATGGATTAGGCTATATTTTGTATATGCTGACCCGCTTTTTGCCTGGATATGCATTATAATGTCTTCACCTCAGATATGCAGAGCAGTAGGAGTTGCCAAGTAGGCTACAATTGGCACAAAAGCCATGACCTGTGTGGCAGTGCGCTCCCAGTCTCTATTCACATGTAAATGACCGTTATAAATACTGACTGTGCGCGCTCTCGCCGTGCGTGCAGCTAGCAGAGTAGCCTATAGCAAGTAGTACCCGTCTGCACTCTGCAGGCTTTGTTGGCAGCTGGGACCGCGAGCCATCTGTTCCATTGACGAGTTGTTGTAACGGTTGCTGTTCTTTCTGTGGATTATCTTCCATTTCTGGCAGTGCCTGGGTTAAATTTAAACAACATGGCCCCCATACGCAACACAACAACAACGGAATGGACCGAGACGATGAACATTGTTGTATTAAAGTGGACAGAAAGGTAAGACTGCATTCGCGTGCCTGTTGGCAACATTTGTAAACCTACTTGAATTGTCGCTGGTCTCTCTAATAATGGACTATGATTTCTCCCCCAGATCAGGAAACCTCTGGTTGAGAAGAAGAGACGGGCTCGAATCAATGAAAGTTTGCAAGAACTCAGAGTTCTCGTTGCCGATGCAGATGTAAGTTTAGATATAGGCTACGTTTACTATATCAAATTAGAATTGATTGCTAAAACCGCTGGGCTCATTATAGCACTGTTTGTTTAAACTAAAGCAGAATCGTTTGTCACCCCCAGTTGCAAAAGACGGAGAATGCTGAAGTGCTGGAGATGACAGTGAAGCGGGTAGAGAGCATCCTGCAAAGCCGGGCTCAGGGTAAATTCCCACTTCACTTTGTTATGTTGTTGTCTAAATACAGTACACATAGACTAGGCATGCTTGTAGGCTATGCTCACTGACTTTATCTTCTGTTTCTGTCGCGTACACAGAGGTGGACACGGTGAACCGGGAGGCCTGTGAGAGGTTTGCTGCGGGTTACATCCAGTGCATGCACGAGGTGCACACATTCGTCTCCAACTGTCCGGGCATAGATCCCACCATCGCGGCAGAGCTACTGAACCACCTCCTGGAGTGCATGCCGTTGAACGACGAGGACCGGCTCCAGGGGATGTTGTCGGACACAATGACAGACATCTCCAGTAACAACAGCACCTGGCCCCTGTCTGATAGCATGTATACATCGTTGGTCTCCCCGGGGGGGAGGAGCGTCTCCAGCGGGAGCTCCTCGGCGTCCCCGTCTCCCTCCACCTCCTCTGCCGATGACCTGTGCTCCGACCTGGACGAGACAGACTCTGAGCAGAGCCACGTCTCAGTGGATGACATTGAGGGTCAGAGTTCTGCATCTACTGTAGACCATTACAAGTCAATGTGGAGACCATGGTAGATATATGTCACGTTGGAAGAGCGCCATGGTGCTGCTTTTAAAGTAGAGGCTGATGTGTGGGATAGATCTCTAGGCTATATGGTATAGGATAAGATTTCTGACATGAGACGTTTTTCTCACAACTTGTTGAATAGCATCTGATAAGCTCTTCAAATAATTGTTTTGGTATCGTAATTAAAACTTATTTAAGAATTAAACTATTTATTAAATACATTTAGCAGAGATTCGTATTAGGGTTTTAATTTGGGAGGTGTCAGGTTATTGTTTATTGGCCTATTAGCTGAGGAAGACTAAATGCAGATGTAAATATGTACTTAATGAATAGCATAACTGTACAGAAAATACCTGTTCCACTAGTAATGCAGTGTTAGTTTTTGTGTAAATTATTTCTTTGTTTAGTAAGCCCATGTATGCCTATGTTTACATTTATATATTTGTAAATTGTATGACTGTTATTAGGCTACCTGGACTGATTTGCCTGTAGATTCTTACACAACTTTTCAATAAATAACTATGTAATCCATTTCACTACTCTGTTTTTTTTTGTTGTTTTACTTACAATTAGTTCATTGTTTTTGCAGAACTCTGTTGCTGTCAGAATTAACATAATTCATGCCAAATAAAGCACTGGATCAGAACAGGCGACCTTTCGCACAGAAATATTTATTAGTTATTTTGATGCAACTGTGATTGATTGAAAACTTTATTAACAGATTGCAGAATGGGTACAATACAGTACAGCTCAATACACACAATTGTTAAGGGGATGCAGACCAGAGAAAGACTTTCGTCTTGTTTACATCAGGGTCCCCCATTTTCAATTCATCAGGACATATATGACATACAGATAGACAGTACTGCTACATCTATACATTTATGACATACCAGATTTGCAAATACAGTATACTGTTTGTGATACAAAAAGAGTCCAGAAAAGGGAGTGTATACATTTGACGTAAAAAGTGTACATTGGAGGGGGGGGGGGGGGGGGGAAATACTGTACAACTGTACAAGCAAAACTGTACATTGGGATATTGACAACCATACTAGGTAATTTACATTGGGGGGGGGGGGGAAACACTGTACAAACAAGCAAAACTGTACATTGGAATATTGACAACCATACTAGGTAAATTACTGTACATTGGAGGGGGTTGGGTTAGGACATTTACAGGGTCCAGTTTCGAATTGCAGTCTCCCGTAGGTGTTCCTTGATGGTGTGGACCATTTGTGTGTATAGCCTACCTTCCTGGACCCCATGGGTGATCTTTTTAGTATGCCGCAGGCCGTACATGTGCGAATGTCAGGATTGACCCGTCCTTGCAATAATGGTTTAGTAAAGGGTTTTTATTCACTTGGGTCATATGCTATAGCTATAGCATGACACTGACAGCAATGCTTAGATGTTTTGCGAGAGACAAAATTGAAAATTAAATTACCTTCCAAAAAATGACAGAATACTGAGAATAGTGGCATCCACTTTACCATTAGACATTAATAATAATAATAATAATAATAATAATAGATTGAATTTGTAATGCACTTTTTAAGCATTTACAAATCATAGATTGTTGGTGGATCACTTCTGAACACAGACTGACTATAGTCTACTATAGGCTATATATACTGTATATCATGAATTGAAAATGGGGGACCCTGATGTAAACAAGACTAAAGTCTTTCTCTGGTCTGCATCCCCTTAACAATTATGTGTATTGAGCCGTACTGTATTGTATCCATTCTGCAATCTGTTAATAAAATTGTCAATCAATCAATATCTCAAATCCATGCGGATCCTATAGTGACCAATGCCATAGATATATATAATATATCTCTATGCTAGTGAGTGACAGCCACAGTTACCGTTCTGCATCAGCGACAGATGCATACAAAAAGAAAGCAATTCTTCACCGTTTATTACAACCTTGCAGATCTCTTGTTAATTGCCACCTCTTTTGTGTTTCTGCGATGTCCACACGTGTTACTTCTCACACTGAAAATACCCAGTCAACTTGGAAGGGACAATCGCGTTTTACTTGGCGTGTAGTCCCTAATGACAATAGCAATGACAACGTGTCACGTCCAGAAGATGTTTTCATAGATCAAAATGCCTTAAGGCTCTACATTTTTAAAGGCTATTTATCAACACTTTCGCAGATTTGTGTCGTGTTGCCTGCTCTAGAAGAGACCGGATTTGCGGAACTCCAAAGGTGCAAATGGGTACCGCAGGAGGGCGGGCTGGGGGGCTCACACCTTGCCCACAGACTAGAGGGTCTGAGGTGCGAACAGATAGGGAGGGACATGTAAATGACCGTGGCCGCTTTGATCAAACCTGCTGGGAATAGGAAGGAGCTGTACCGACTCTGCCTTTCTGTCTGGCCGCTGGGGAATAGATAACATCTGGATTCCTTTGGAGTCGACAAGGCGCATTTGAGCTCAATTTCCATCCAAATGTTGCGCAAATCCTGACTGAAATTAAACGAACGTGACTTTCTAAGCATATGCTAATGAATTATGTAGTCTTATTTCTAAATAAGAAATGCACATCTCGAAACTACCATTCAGCGGCCTATGGGGGACAGCTTCTGAAGTCTCTGCTATATGAGACACATTAGTCCAAATTAACCTAATATATCGCTCAGCAAACTGTTGCACACTCAGCAAAAAAGCAGAACTGTTGTTAACTGTCTGCTAATTTACCTGCTCCAGCTCCTGTATCCTGTGATAAATAATGTAACAATAATGTGAATATACAACAAATAAAATACCATAACAAAACAATGAAAACATTTTATTTTGAGAAATGTTTTACAGTAAATTTCGCAGAGTAAATTTGACCCAAACTCCATTTGAGCCCAAGTGAGTAACATTTTACTCAGTTTGAGTAAAATGTAGAATAAAATAATCTACATTTTCAAAAAATAAATAAATAAAAAGTGCATTTTTGCTGTACATCCAAGTTGTGCAACAGCACCAGAAAGGCAGAAAGACAAACAACAAACTGCAGATAGTATCAGGAAATGTGCAAGTTGGTATACAATACATTAGTGTGCAAGCAGTTCTCTCATCTCACATTCCAACCTTTAAATTGACAACACAGTCTTGACAAATGCTTTTGACATCTGTTTCCATTGCTTTATGCCCGGGCAATAACCCTAAACTTTAGCTTCAAACGTGACCACACTGATAGAAGGGGTAGTGGCTTCCAGCTGCTACTACAGGATGCGCTTCTGCAGAAATTAGAGCATGAAACCAAATATAGCTATAATGGTTGCAAATGGCAAGAGGTGGCTAATCCCAAAACTACCCCTCACTACACCTTTAAACAGAATGAAACCTATAATAAACATACAATGTGTTGAGCCCTCCCGCAGACTTGTACTCTCTGTACAAAGTCTACGATTATCAGCAATGCTACAGTTTTGTTCAATCACAGTTTGACTCAATAAAAATACATTTCCCACCAATTCTTTATATTTGGGCCCAATGTTCCAAAACTGTTCTTATGTAGTGAAATATATAGTGATTTTATTCTGAGCACTTTTAGTAATATAACTTACAAATCCTTTACACAATAAATAATAGTGTAATAATGGTCCTGCTGCTTTTTTTCTCCTGTCATCGGATAAAAACACACGTACATCTGCTTTTCCAGCAATGATTAATCTCTGTATAAAATATATAATTTATAAAAACCATTCAGAAATACAAAATGTTTCAGCAGCCACTGAAATGGAAAATGTGTTCAGACTCAAAGGGCACTTGAAAAAACAAAGTCCACCAAAAGATTCACAGCAAATGTTGAGATACACGTTGTACGGCACGGTGGTGTAGTGGTTAACACTGTCGCCTAACAGGGTTCGATTCCCGCTTGGGGACCAGGTTTCCATGATGCCAGTTACCCAGGTGGGGTATCTCCCAGGCCTTTCTGTGTGGAGTTTGCATGTTCTCCCTGTGCTCGCAAGGGTTTCCCCCCCGATAAGATAAACCCAATGGAAAAACATGCACAACAATAGATCGCTAACGCTGTGGCGTCCTTGACGAAGACGGACAGGAGCACTTGGATTGGTCCCCTGGCGCAGCTCACGTTGACGCCTGTCTGCTCCCGGCTGCCCTTGGGGGGGAAGGACGACGGGATGGAATCGCAGATACAAATCGCATGCATGCATCGCATGCGTGCCGATTGATGACCTCTGAGCAGGCCCTAAATTATTATTATTATTATACTCCCAAGGATGGGTCTTGGCTCAGCTCAGAACTCGGCAGAATCTGCACCTGGCTCGCTGATAACAAACTATCATTACACCTGGGTAAAACAGAGTCCATTCTCTTCGGACCAAATAAGGCTCAACCCGCTCACACTTATGGACACTTTACAGAAGGAAAGGTCACTTTAAGAATAGTATAGTAGAGCTTGAGATTGTATAATATAGCAGTGTACATAAAGACCCAGTGCCTCATCCGTAGCTAACAGTGTACTGCACTACCACAGGACCTAGCATGTCCTACCATGCTCTGTAAATAACTCATGTACAGATACCGATATGCCCTACTTGTTTATTGCACAATGTCGCTCTTGGTTGGATTCTTATTATATATTATTACTATTGTATTACGCACATCGTTGCGGGCAAGACCCCCCCACATTTCACTGTATACCTGTATGCCGTGACAAATAAAACTCTTGTATCTCTTAGCTCAGCCCTCCACCTTACGGACAGTCTTCCAGGCCTTGACGGAGCATAGTGTGATGGGGTTAGAGCATATTTTCCTAACAGACTTAGGAGCCTTTCTCACTCACCATTCAGGGTCGAATCAGCGCCGGGTCGAACCAGAAAAGGGTGTGTCTGTCTGAGTGAGAACGCTCCCCCCCGTCCCCCGCTGATTCGTCCCCGGGGGCGCTGAACCTGGACCGATGAAATAGGTGGTCTCGGGTGCGGGCCAGTGGGAGCGGGGGGCGTGACACACACAGCGTTGTTACTGTAATGCTTTCATGCTTGCTTGAATTTTGGGCAGATAAAACCTCAACCAAAAACAAGCATGTGGAGCCTCACAGCTCAGTGGATGAAAACATGAAGTCACGTTACACAAAGCACCCTTAAACTCCACAGGGGGGACTTAGATTGCGAGGATTCAATGTCTAGCCAGATTGATAGTGGGTCTGATCTGAACCAACCGACAAGTACCCTAAGGTGTGCTGCTAGTTGGTAATGTCTTATATTAGGTAGGTCTAGACCCCCATCTTCACCATCCATCTGTAATTTGGCCATTTTCTGACGCGGTTTCTTCCCATTCCAAATGAATGAGCTTATATAATGATAAAGTTGATCGTTCTATAAATCCTCTGCATCCTACTTCCACTGGACAAACACTAGCTTTCCATCCTCGCTGTTCAAATGTGTTCAGACGTGCTAACGGACCACTTTCACTAACATTGCTAACAACATTGATTGATTGATGTTTATTTCAAATATGCAACAACAACAAACAAACATCAAGTACAGATATAGCCTTAAGCCGTTCAAATAATACATGTATGTAAAAAAAAAACGAAACAAAAGACAAACAAAAAACACAAAAGTCAAACAATAATTTTTTGTTTTTGTCATTTACATATTTGAAAAGGAGTGGGAAGAAGTATACTTATTTAATCCCACCCCTTTTTACTCATCAGATCATACTTTAGTAACTTTACTAATTCATACTTTACTAACTGCTCATTTTATTGTCAGACTTATAATGAAAAAATTTACTTAGTCAACACATTTTTTTTGAATAATTCCTTAATATTTGCCAAAACTGTAGGTTACCCTGTATCGTTTCTCATCATTTTATATACATATATACAACTACATATGCACATATATACATACATACACATAGCTACATACAGCCAATTATCAAACCCCTTCTTCATATCTGTACTCTGGAAAACCATTTGACTATATTTTATTTTAAACTGTTTTATGTATTTTTTTTTCTACTTTTTCTCCCCCTTTTTTCGGTGTTTTTCTCCCATCCCCAATTTAGTCGTTATGTCAATTCCCTTCCTGGTCGTTGCACGCATTTGTCCCCCACTTGCCGGTCTAGGGAGGGTTGATAGATACTATCACATGTCTCCTCCGATACATGTGGAGTCAGCCAGCCGCTTCTTTTCATCTGACAGCGAGGACTCTCATTGGGTGAGTGTAACGCGTGGGAGGATCACACTACCTCACCCAGATCCCTCCCTCGCTGAGCAGGCGCCCTGACCAACCTGTAGGAATCGCTGTTTACAATGACCAGGATACACACCCCACCGGCTTCCCACCCGCCAACACTGCCAATTGTGTTAGTATGGACGACCGACCAAGCCGGAGGTACCGCTGACAGCTGGATTCGATACCAGTGTCTCTGCGGTGGTAGGCAGGTGCTTAGTCCGCAGCCGCCCCAACTGTTTTATGTTTTGATATTGCTTTAACTCCACAATCAGACCGTTCCATAATTTTACTCCACAAATTGAAATACAAAGACTTTTCATGGTCGTTCGAAAACTGTATCTTTTAAAATGAAATGTTCCCCTTAAATTGTAACCCAACAATTCTCAGTAATGGCAAAAGATTATGAATAATTTGTAACCTGGGATCCCTGTGTCAAAAACACTGGTATTATCCTTTAAGAAGCGTGAGGCTAGAGGTCAGTAGTGACCACAGGAGTGACACCGTGGACGAGCAGCGTAGGTCCCAGGTCTTGACTCAGCAGGTCCAGTTGTCGCAGGTAGGCCTGGTAGCGGTTAGTGTCTGCTGGTGGGCGGGGCAAGTACAGGAACCGCACAGCAGGTGGCGGAGCTTGGTGCTGACGAATCAAACCGTTGACAGCGTGTATATATTCGTCAGTCAGCTGGGCAGAATTGTTGGGAAACCGCTGTACGCACTCTTTCTCCTTCTCTTCCTGCTCATGCTTCTCCTCATCCCATCCTCTCCCTTCCTTCTTCTCCTCCTTGTTCCTTTCCTCCCTCTCTCCCCGTCTTTGCCAATGCAGCGCCACCACCTGGTCCCAAGCCACCGTCTGTATCTGGGCCGAGATCCTCAATTCTTTCAGCATCGCGCGCAGTTTCACCGCCTCCTTCTCCCGGAGGCCCCGCCCTGCCTCCACACACAGGAAGAGGCGGAGTCGCGTCTGCTTCCAGGCGCGCGACTCCTGCAGAACACAGGCCAGCTGCAGGAGAAACAGGGAGCAGGTGTCCACGTAACAACTGTTGTCTGGTTGCAGGAGGTTGAGAGGCCACACGTCAACAAATGGCCCGGTCTTACCGAGGTTACGCCCAACCTTCAGTCCCGAGCACAAGGTTTCCTCCCGATTGAACTGATTGAAGTAACGCGCCAGAATGACGTTCTTCCCCATTTTGACAGTGTCGGCAATGACTGACACATACTCCTCTGACTGGAGGTCTTTGGTCTTGTCAACATCCCGCAGAGTGGGGAAGAAGAGGGGCCTTTGTTCCTTGGAGTCTTTGGCTGGGCTTATAGAATGCAAGCCACTGCCTGTAGAGAGGGCGATTTTGCCTTGGAGAAGGTCCTGAGAGATGCAGTCGTCGTGGAAACCCAGGACCAGGGTGTTAGGCCTCATTCCACCTAGATGTAAACATGGGTGGAGAATATAAATGTATTATGAGAGCAGTAATGTTTATGCTTATAGCTGTCATCAAGCCGTTTGCCATAATTGCTTAAATGATGTAAATTGGTATCAGAAAATGCCTTTCTAAAGAAATATTCAATGAAAAGCTGACTGACCAAAGCCAGTGATGAAGAGCAGATTCTGGACTCCGTGTCGGACCGAGTCAGCCAAGGTGAGGTTGACAAAGGCCTTGACATTGAGGTGGTCCACCAGAGACAGCCACGAGTCATAATGACACTGCAGGGGATTGGAGGGCAGGCCATCTGGTAGACCAGTCATGTATAGGAAAGACGTCAAGACAAATACAAGATAAGAACACATTAGTCAGTGTAGTGAAATTCATACCACGATAAAATGTATTCAGATATTGATATATATATATATTATATCACAATATCTGTTCATGTAGGTGAAATCACCTGCTCATCACGTATCACATGATAATGTAAAGAGTGATATCAAACTAAAACTCTTATTTTCAAACAACATCCCCTGAAGTATTGAAGATCTAATTTTGAGATTGGTGACCCAGGGCCCCAAGCTGGAGAAAGGCCCTTTCAAAAAGGTGGGTTTTACTGTGCAGGTTATTGAGGCTTAAGCTAGATTGTCCTTTTATCACAAAGAGCTGTACTGTATTGTACCCATTCTGCAATCTGTTAATAAAGTTTTCAATCAATCAATCAACCAATCAATCAATCACAATAACAGTGCTGCCATTATTCACACTATGGATGTGCCTAATAGTTGTAAATGACTTTGTTTGATTATCTGAAGGTGCATGCATATGAGTCGTGGATGGGGAGTGGAGGGCCAACCAAAGACACATCATGTGCACACGGCCCAGAGTTTCTTGCTACGCCCCTGGTCCTCACCTATCCACCCTTCCTGCCTAGTCTCATGTGGTCAAGAGTCACATGGCTTGGTTCTCTGAAATACAGGTGGGCGACAGTGGCTCGGGGAGGTAGAGCAGTTGTCCCCGGTTCGATTCCCGCTCCTCCGGGGCAGCGTGTCTAAGTGTCCTTGAGCAAGACACATAACCCCTAACTGCTCCCGATGAGTAGGTTGGCACCTTGCATGGTTGCCTCCGCCTTATCAAAAGCGATATATAAATGCCAAATGCCACCATTTACCATTTTTCAGTAATGACCATTAACCCATTGAAACTGGGAAACACATTTGTGTGTATATGCAGGCTATATAATGCATTGTTAGCAGGCGTTTTATGTCTAAATGGATTAATAAACTCACTCTCCTACCCTTCAAACTGGATGCACACTATACTTCTCCATGTACACAATTGTTAACCATCAGTCGCCCACCTCATCATCTACTTCATGACTCACCATCCTGGTTGGTTTCCTATCTTCACTGAGGGTCAAGGTCATTTAATCATAATGGGCAATACAAATAAACTTGACTGCAGCTAGACCCTGCCGTCGGCACCAGTCTTACCTAGTAACCCCAGTTGGACATGTCCCAGCACATAGAGGCCGCTCTTCTTCAGGTCATTGATGAAGGTGATGAGGCTGATACAGCTGCGAGCGTTAGCAACCATCAGCAACACCTGAGGCCTCCAGAACTTCACATGGTCTTTACGGACATCCAGCATCAGCAAGTACTTTCGCACCTGACAGAAATATAGAGAGGGTGTGAAGGGGAGACATGGAGGATGGGACTCAGGGCTGCTGCCTCATCTTAAGGATGATTCCTTGGTCGGTTTTTGGTCTTAGTCAACCAAGACATAATGTGGTAAGCACCGGAATTAAGGAGGTCCTTCTGCATGATTGCATGTGGGAAACAGATTTGTGGATTTACTCAGCTATTTCCAGTGGTGGCGCTGCACTGCTGCGACCCGGGCTACCTCGCTGCTGCCTTTTCTTTGTTTATTTTTACGTGTTTTTAGCAACGTTTTTAACATTGTGTGAGCCTGCATTTATGCCGGAATAGTGCTGCACGATTTGATGTTTGGGCAAGACTACTGTTCCTGATTTTGATAGTTTTGGAACTTATAATGATATCACAATGCCGCTCCACACCGACGTGTTGGGATACCAAGCCGGCGCTTCTCCGCTATTCCTGAGACCAACTACTGCTGCTCCGCCCCAGCAGCACACCTGCTCCCCAGTTCCCGAGAAAGCTGTGTGCGCGGACTCCGAGCCAACACGTTCGCCGACTGAGGAAGAGGGGGAGACACGGAGGGGTGAGCCAGAGACTACGGAGAAGAGCAGACAGACCACCTCTGCCTTCAATGATCTTCTGTAATGCCCGTTCGCGTGAATACTTTCGGCAACCCACTTGTCCTTCCGCATTGCTCTGATTGGCCGAGTGCGCGCATGCGCATGAGCCGCGACGGGCTCCTCAGCCAGGCAGGAATACTAAACTCTGCTTAAGCTCCAGGAGAGAGGAGAGAGGCTGAAAACCTGCAGTTCTTGCCCGACTGATGGGAGCCGAATCCCGGATCCGATTTTTCGGATGAATACCCCCAAAACATGGAGGTCCCGAATGCAATTTATACAAATGGAAGTATTGATTTTGCCGTAACGAATCATTAAAAAAATATACCGTTAACTGGAATATGTTGTGCCTTTACACATATGTTGGATTATGTAATTGGTTTGTCATGACAAACCAATAAAAAATCGCAAATTATACAACAACACACAGTAACCAATGATGCATGTAGTTACTGTGTTGTTGTAGCCACCGGTTAATTCGCGATTTTTTATTGGTTTGTCATGACAAACCAATTACATAATCCAACATATGTGTAAAGGGCCAAGGCACAACATATTCCGGTTACTGTGTGTTGTTGTAGCCACCGGTTAATTCGCGATTTTTTATTGGTTTGTCATGACAAACCAATTACATAATCCAACATATGTGTAAAGGCACAACATATTCCAGTTAACGGTATATTTTTTTAATGATTCGTTACGGCGAAATCAATACTTCCATTTGTATAAATTGCGTTAAGGGGAGTTTATTATTCCTGCCTTTCCGAGGAGCTTGTCGCGGCTCATGCGCATGCTCGGCCAATCAGAGCAACGCGGAAGGACAAGTGGGTTGCCGAAAGTATTCACGCTGCCCGTTCATTGAACAACAAAGTCGACGAACTTCGATTCAACACCAGGCTTCAACACGAGTACCGGGACTCGTGTCTGCTTGTTTTCACCGAGACCTGGCTACAGGAAGACGTACCGGACTCGCTCATTGACCTAGAAGGCTTCTCACTTGTGCACTCCGATAGGAACTTAAACTCCGGTAAGAGTAAGGGAGGAGGCACCTGCGTCTTCATCAATCAAAACTTGTAGGGTGACCAAATGCAAAAAGTCCAAAAGCAGGACAACAGTAAGATTTTTGTGGGACAGATAGACAATGTAATTTTTTTTATTAGAATAACTGGTCTTCACCGAATAGATAAAGGTTAAATCAAAATAAATACAAATTAAATACAAAATTATATCTCTCCACGTTAGTCTTGGCACTGGCAGCCGGCTTGTTACTAGCTAACATCTGTTTTAAATATTCAAACTTTAAATATAGACGCTTGTTATCTCAGCTGCAGTGACTTTGTCCGTCTGGCTATAATTTTTTGGTTTAAGAAGAAACATATCCATAGATCTGGATGTTTCTTTTTGGTGAGCCACTTTCAGAGACTCACGTCCACTGTGGCGCAAACTATGACACAAAACACAGAAAGCTCCCTGAGGATTGCCTGACATCGGCCTCACCCAGGCATGTGTCGTTTGCCATTCTTGGTTGTAACTGCAGGTTTGTTTCTTTTGACTGCTTTCCATCTTGATTTCTTGATTTCTAGTTCGCTTGTAATGTTGTTGTGTTTTTTATTTGACAGTGCGCTAAACGTTGACAGCGCGCTATATTTTGACAGCGCGCTAAATGACTACCTAACCAATCAGATCTGCGATATGAGGTAGCGTCACGAGCAGAGCGCTAAATTATTACCTAACCAATCAGATCTGCGATATGAGGTAGCGTCACGAGCAGAGCGCTAAATTATTACCTAACCAATCAGATCTGCGATATGAGGTAGCGTCACGAGCAGAGCGCAAAATTATTACCTAACCAATCAGATCTGCGATATGAGGTAGCGTCACGAGCAGAGCGCTAAATTATTACCTAACCAATCAGATCTGCGATATGAGGTAGCATCACGAGCAGAGCAATGTGTGTGGACAAGAGGCGGGTTGCTACGTTTACTGTAGGGAGGAGCTTTAAGACCCATGTTTTTTTTTTGCTTCGAAAAGAGGGACATCCTCTCAATATGCGGGACGCGGGACACAGGTCGAATGGCTGTGCAGTACAATCAAAAGCGGGACACCTGGTCACCTTAATCAAAAGTGGTGCTCACAATTCACTACGAGAGAGTCTGTCTGTAACCCTGACATTGAACTGGTATGCCTAAGCCTCCGACCCTTTTATCTCCCCCGAGAATTCGGGAACATTTTATTATGTACAGTTTATATTCCACCCAGTGGTAATGCTGCTAAAGCAGCCAGCGCTATAGCGGACTGTGTACACAGACAATTGAAATGCACTCCTGAAGCACCTTGCTTTATTGCTGTAGATTTTAATCATTGTAAACTTGAGGCTGTGCTGCCTGGATTCAAGCAATATGTAAACTGTAACACACAAGGTAAACGAATTCTGGACAAATGCTATGGCAATATTAAAGAAGCCTATACTGCCAAGGCTAAACCCCCGCTAGGCAATTCTGACCACAATGTTGTCCACCTAATTCCCACATATAAATCTCTGCTCAAGAGTAGCAAGCCACAAGTAAAAACTGTCCATGTTTGGAACGAAGACAGCATTGACACCCTAAGAGGCTGTTCTTCCTGTACCAACTGGGACCTCTTTCATGACCTGGACCTTGAAGAGGCCACTGATACTATTACAGATTAAATAAAAGTCTGCAGGGATAATGTGTTACCCCAGAAATCAATAACTATGTACCCAAACAATAAATCTTATATTTCAAAGGAAATTAAAGAGTGCATAGTTAAGAAGAGAATTGCATTCAGGAACAAGGATCTTGTGGCCATGAGGAATATCCAGAAAGAATTGAATCAGAAATTAAGGGGGGCCAGGAGGAAACAGAAAGAGAAATTTGAATCCCATTGCTCTTCTATGAACACAAAAAAACGGTGGGACGCTATGAAGTTTATGACAAATATGGCCCCAGCTAAAAGGTCTCTTAGTGTTCTAAATGAGGGTGAGAAGGCCAACAAACTTAATAACTTTTATGCCAGGTTTGAGACTGCCGACTTCTCACAGGAGCAAGTAACTGCTCTCCAGGCACTACCTGCATCAGAAGAACCAATAATAATTGAGCCACGTGTGGTTCAGAGACTGTTCTCCAACATCTGCCCCGGGAAGGCCTCTGGACCGGATGGCATCTCTGGCCGCATGCTGAAGTCATGCAGTGAGAAGCTGGCAGAGGCCTGGTGCCCAATCTACCAGAAGTCTCTGGATTCTCACACTGTTCTGTCCACCTGGAAAGACTCTATTATTATTCCTGTTCCTAAGAAAGCTAGCTGCAAGGAAAATAATGACTTTCGACTAGGGATGCTCGATATTGGCTTTTTTACCGATACCGATATACCGATATTGTCCAACTCTTAATTTCCGATACCGATATCAACCGATATCAACCGATACCGATATATGCAGGGTGTCCCCCCCCCAAAAAACTGAATGATTTCAGGTAATTAACATTACATATGTCTTGTTGTGGAATTAACATAACATTATGCATACTTTTGACAATAAATAAAATCTGAATTTGTTCTTACTTGCTTGCCTGGGTAAATAAAGGTTATAGAAATGTAAAAAAAATATATATATATATTTAAACCGATACCAATATTTTCCGATATCACATTTTAATGCCAATATCGGCCGATAATATCGGTAGGCCGATAATATCGGACATCCCTACTTTCGACCAGTTGCTTTGACTAATTAATTAATTAATTATCAATCTAGTGAAAACTGATGTCAGCTGTTCTTTGGATCCTTTTCAGTTTGCTTATAGGTGTAATACAGGTACTGATGATGCGGCCTAAGCCTTGGTTCATTTTATATCTAAGCACTTAGAGGACCCTACCTCTTACGTCCGACTTTTTAACTAACCGTACACAGCGGGTCAGTGTTAACGGCACTCTTTCAGAATCTAGAACCCTGAGCACTGGAGCTCCCCAGGGTATAGTAAGTTCACCTGTGCTTTTTACCTTGTATACAAACGAGTGCAGAAGCATCTATCCTAACAACCGCTTCATAAAATATTCTGATGACACTGCCATTTTACCTCTAATTAAGAATGACAGTGACCTAGCTGATTATTATTCGGAAATCCAGAGGTTTGTAAATTGGTGCGACAATAACTGTCTGGTTTTAAATGTTAAGAAGACTGAGGAGATGGTGTTTGACCCCAGAGGTGTTGGGGACCACAGGCCTGTGGTCATCCACAAACAGTCCATATCGCAGGTCTCCTCATATAAGTATCTTGGGATTTTTGTTGATAACACACTAACCTGGAACACCCATGTAGATAGCCTGTGTAGCAGACTAGAAAAACGACTGCACATTCTAAGTCGCCTTAACATGGTGTAGATCAAAAATGTATGTAACTTTTCTACCAATCTGTATTAGAGTCTCATCAGATACGGTATTAGTATTACAGCTTGGTTTGGTAACCTGTCTGTACAACTAAAGTCCAAACTGGTCCGTCTGATGAAGACTGCATGGAAGATCATAGGGGTGGAAGGTCACCTATCCCTGCAGTCTATTTTTGAACAGGCTACTCTAAGGCAAGCCAATAGAATTGTCTCGGACCCCTCCCATGTTTTACATGCCGAGTATGAGCTACTGCCCTCTGGGAGGAGATTTAAAGTTCCACACTCTAGACTAAATAGGTTTAAAAACTCCTTTATTCCGATCTCAGTTAAACTTATATAGTGCCAGATAAATGGCAATTATCGAATAACTGATATTTAGTTGTTATATTATCGATATTCGATAACTGATAGGTATACTATTCTAATGCGGTGTTGCCAGACATCCTGCTGTGCAGGTACTTTATTGTATCTTTTATATTGTTTATCTCCTCTGTGCAGGAGTCAGTTGTGTTGTGTCATGTCTGTATGTATGTGTCTGTGGCTGTAGTGTGGGTGTAAGCACAAGACAAATTTCCAAGCTGATGGGACAATAAAGTGACTCTTGACTTTTGATTTACTCAGCTCATCGATTCATCAACAAAGTCCTATGTTGACTATTAGTTTACTAAGAAGTCCTTTGGTTGAGGACAGCTTTAATAGGACTATGAGCAAATCCTTTACCTGGTGGAAGATGAGAGCTTGGCTAATGTAGCCCCAGTCACTGGTAGGTCCCAGGTAGTGGATGAGCATCAGGAGCAGCAGCATGAAGACTATGCTGGCCGAGGCGTAGATGGCGTTGATCAGGAACATCATGAGCAGACAGCCCAGGATGCCAAAAACACAGGTGTGCCAGGTGAAAAAACGGAAAGAGGGTCTAAAAAACAGAGGGAGAGGAGAGGATGAAGGGAAGTGTACCAGGTCAGTGGTAGGCTAAAAGGTTAAGAGAAGCAAAATCTGGTTGGAGGACGTGACTACCGGTGAAGTGACCTTGAGCAAAAGCACTTAAACCCAAACTGCTCCAATAGACCTGTTCACTGTATACAAACATACCGTGTTCGAGCCAATCAGCAATACCACCTGAGTCACGTGACTAAGTTGCCTCTGACCTGCACGAGCTGCTGCGCTAAAAGAATTACGACGGGGCTCTATGGAGAAACCATGGCACTCCCCTGACTAAAAGTTGTTTCAAATGAAAACAGCTGGATGTCATTTAGCCAAATCAGCATGGCTGTGAGTGTGAGTCTTTCACCTTTTACATATCTAGCTTTGGCATGGATTGATTGTTTAGATCGCTAGCATGGCTAACAAATGCAAATATATTGTAGTCTGCCCCGTTGTTCTGACCAGGATTACGTTCCTTTCTGCTCCGGTGATGCGCGCACACACTGAGTCTGACGTATACAGCAAGCAGGTCTATGGACCTGCTCAGTTACCAATATAAAGACTGCAGTTGTACTGGGTAGCCTCCATGTGTGTGTGTGTGTGCGTGTGTGTGTGTGTGTTTTGAGTGTGTAGCAGGGTGTTGTTGGATAGGGGCACACATGCTTGTGACCATGGTATAGATTTGGTGTAGGTTTGGAACATAAGACTCTAGACCCCATCTCATATCTGAGCTTGTGCACTTGAAAGGATTAACTGCACCTGAAATTGGGTGCTGATGCCCATTCCAGAGCCAGACAAGCCAAGTCCACAGCAGCATAGACCAACAAGAAGAAGATGGATACAATGCTGGCGAGGGTGTTCACTTTCCCAGAAAATAGCACCACCTAGAGAGAGGAAAGAAAAATATCTTACTGGCTTCTGACATAAAACCTTTATTGTCCTGGTGCATTATAGAGCATGTGCAGAAAATATATACATATGACAAATCTAATATATTATAATCTGCATACAAGTGTACAGGTGGCCACTGAAATTAACAGAGTAACATGTGAGAGAACATATGTAGTAGATGGTGAATGGATAGAGTACATACAGAAAGAGTACATAATCCAGTGCAGAATACAGATATGTGAGTAGTAATAAGGCTATTAAAAAGTAAAAGTGCCCTAAACAAATAGCATGTGGTCAGGGCAGGTGTAGAAATATGCATGAAAATGATAAGTGGCTATAATATTTATAATAATTACCGACTGATATGTAGGCCTATGTACCGAGCAGGTGCAAATTTAATAACGCAAGTTATCAAACAATGTATGAAAAGAGTTTGTGACATACAGAGGTATAGTGCTTTATCTTGTGGAGATATAGAAATATAGGATGTTGAGGCCAAGTAGACTCTACAAAGATAACAAGCCTGACTATGTTTTATGGACCATAGCAGTCTAAATATTGAAAGTGTATCTCTTTAGAAAACATCTTTCTCTCTTTCTCTGCGCGTCAAGTGTACTTATTTTACGTTCAGAAACTCACTGCTTTATTTTGGTCTGTTCTGGTCCAATGTGCGCAGTGATTGTTTTAATAAGAGGCTACCTTTTTGTTAGTGTGACCAGGTTCATCACCATACGAGGAGATAGCTTTAAGTTAGGTTTATCACCATACTAGGAGATAGATTTAAGATGTTTATCACCATACGAGGAGATAACTTTAAGCTAGGTTTATCACCGTCATCATCTAAATGCACACATTACCTGCGCTACGGCCCAGGATATCAGGACTGAAGCCCAGGGGTTTCCACTTCGAGAGGTTCTTCTGGCTGGGGCCAGGACACCACCTGCAGACCACAATAACAACAGTGTTAAGCTCAGACTGAAATCTACCCTCCAAATAGCTCACAGTTTAACTGATAATGTTCTGTGTTACGCTTTCCAAACAAATGTGTCTGTCTGACAATGAAAATAGTATTAATAACATGGTATTAATAACACAAACGTTGTCACTTTCTTTTGGGAGGGGGGGTGTAGGTGTATCTGTCAAAATCTTTGTTTGAGAGGAAAGCAACAGTTGTGATTGGAGGATCAAGAAAAGAGGGCAGGTTTGAGATAGGGCCATTGACCTATCCAAAGCTCTGCATACTCTCTTCTTGACCTTCCAATCACAAGCGTTGCTTTCCTCGGTCAAGCTAAGAGAGGGTGCGGCTTGGTCAATTGAGAAACAAGGAACCTGTCATGCTTTCTATTAGTCAAGGGATATTCTTCTTAGACAAAGTACAAATTGAGGAGGTTAGATTAACACAATGGCCGCCAACAACGAGTTTACTCGTTATTGGCCGCCAAACGAATAGCGCCAACAACGAGTTTACAAACGTTTGGGATCGTTATATAGTTTATTCGCTATATCTATTCATAATTCATAGCCGCAGCCTCTGGTATAGTCTTCAGACCCTGTCTGAGCTGGCAGACGGTCAACACCGCCCTCTACTGCCAGGCGGAGCTATTGCATCTCATTGAAAATGGGCTTGTGTCTTTTAGGAGGCGATCTGAGCCGGGCGGCCAGGGTTTAAATATTCAGGCGAGCCACTTCTATACAACGATGGCATCAGTAACTCCGCCCGCCCGTCATTGTGAAAGGGTCGGTAGTGTGGTGCGGACCTCCACGAGCATTATTTGGAATTGCGATAAGATATTTGGATTATCTCTTTTGCATTACATCAGATACAAGGTAAGAACATCATATATGAATTTGATCGTTGATCTGACATTTATTTCTACCGCGATCAAAGCAATCTGTGTGTAGGTGTATGTGCTTATTACAGTTGGCTGCGGTGGGGGTGGGGGGCACCCCGCTACGACGGTAATTTCATGTATGGACGAGGAGACATAATAGTGATAATCTAGCGTTGATTTCAGGATGATTAGATAATCAGCCGAAAAATTACAACGTGATGACTGGATTACAGTCAAATGCATTTTTCTCGCCTTTTCCTGGAATTACTGAAAAACATCCAAACCATACTCTATTCAAAACGGTATAAAACGGAAATGTACGAATGAAAAAACAATCTGTCTCTGCAATGTTGACTAGAAGCAGCTCACTGAGACCCGACGGCATTATCAGACCCATAGATATAATATAAGATATATTTTAAGCACTCGCAAATGCCACAGTCTAAAACTATATCCATTGAATAAAGACCTGGCAATGAATGGGGTATTAGCGCCCCCTGCTGTGGCGGTCAATGTGTTAAAGGGGAACTATTTTACAATTTCTTTCACTATTTGGGCACTTTTACACACTTCCTGTGAGTCTATGGAACACCTCTGTAATATATATATTTTTTATTCATTGTTTTGTATTTCTAATCAAGTCCTCAAAAACAGCATTTTTCTACCTCAAGATCTCGAGCTGTTTTGAGCCTGGGCTCCTAAACCACTGCGCAGCGGCGTCGTCGCCTGAACATTAACATGCAGCGGTGTCTTTCTGACATCACATATCGCGCACATTTTCAAATGACTCAGTTCAGTGAGGGTGAATATTGTGAGAGGAGAATTGGAAGAATGCGCCAATATGAGAATTTTGAGACATAGATCATATTAATATAAGTTCACATAGCTAGGAAACAATGCTAAACACTCAAAAAGGCCATTTATAAGATAGTTCCCCTTTAAGGGACAACAGGTGGATGGTATCAGAATCCCACCAAACAGGTCATCCTTGGACAGGGCATAGAGGATCCGCGAGGCTCCAATGAGGTTACTCATGGCGGCAGAGATGGTGGAAGAGTAGATCCCCACCGTCACCATGGGCAGCCACATGTGGATCTTCCCCAGGAAACTGTAGTCTCTTTGGAGGAGGTGCCTAAGAGAAAGAAGGGGGGGGGGTCATTAAATTGGTGTTTACAATGTCTCTAATACCACTTTTTACAAGACAGGGGCAGGGTCACTCGTGCTTTGACCAGATTGTTTTCTGGTTCATAAACTGTCTGCTTCAATGATCCTTTTCCTGTCTTGCTGCACTGTCCTGCTCTGGAGAGGCATCTCACAGCATGTTTTAAAGAAACTGATGCACAGTGGAATATCCCTGTTCCATACCACTTTATTTTAATTATATGTACTACCTATTGTAACATTGGATAACTTTTGCCTTTTTTTGGTTGAATAGAAAACAAAGGTGCACTTTATCATAAAATGATTTCCAGAATGTGCACAAACAACAACAAAAAATCCTCCTGTCCAAAGACAACCTGTTTGGTGAGATCCTGAAATACCACCCATCCCTCCTTAATCTAACCTCTTCCATTTGTAAGTTCTTCCTTTAATCAGACCAGCATGTGTGACCGGTGATCACCTACCTAGGCCCTCATGCATCAACGTGTTCTACGCACAGATCTGTGCGTAACCCGTGCGTACGATCATTTCTAAGCAAAGAGTGGGATTCATCAACTTCAACTTGAACTTGACTTCGTGCTTACATCTACGCACATTTCGGACCTGGCGTACCTCGCGCCCAGTGGTAGAATATATTATTACAACAAGGAAATGAGCTTCTGTGCATAATAACACTGGATGTTCTATGAACCGTAGTTCATTATAGTTCATTGTAAAATAGCAACAGTAGTGTAATTATGGTCAAAACCCTATAAATAGCATTTGGAATAATAGATCTTTCTCTCAGAATGAATGCAGCATGTCATATATGTTACGATGAATTGAAAATGGGGGACCCTGATGTAAACAAGACGAAAGTCTTTCTCTGGTCTGCATCCCCTTAACAATTGTATGTATTGAGCTGTACTGTACTGTACCCATTCTGCAATCTGTTAATAAAGTTCTCATTCATTCATTCATTCATTCATTCATGGTTTATATAGCGTTATCGGAATATACGGGGTGTAGGCTACTGACTGACTGCGCTCCGCGTAGCTTGATTGATTGATTGATTGAAAAGTTTATTAACAGATTGCAGAATGGGTACAGTACAGTACAGCTCAGTACATACAATTGTTAATTGGGGATGCAGACCAACTTTCGTCCTGTTTACATCAGGGTCCCCCATTTTCAATTCATCATAAATCATAAAGCTCAACTCGTTATTATTTTGCGCACAGACCGCCGAAACACGGGAACGTTTTGATCATATTTAAAAGGCTTTACGTTAAACGAAACAAGTGGAATTTCGAAGCTGTAAGCAGAATAAGTCATATGAATATAGTGTTCTTCCCCCTATATAGAATAGAAAACGCATTGCAATGACACCATGCAGATAGTGGACAGACTATATGATGGAATTCAAGTTCATGTATTGAAAGGCAGGATACATCATACATGCAGTGAGATTCATTGTTCTTGTATATGCTCTCGTATTATATTGTTTATATAGGCTACCCAATACTGACATCAAAATAGATTGTAGTAGTATGCCTCTAGAAATCATGCAGCAGGTAGAACATTGACGGGAGATCCATCGCGATTTGGAATAGAATTGAGGAGAACTTTAATCCGTGGGTATTAATCAAACAACACGGGAAAAGGCAGTCATATTCCAGCGCGGTCTTTATTAGCCGACAACAAAATAGATGCCTCTAAAAATCATATAGCCAATCGAACACAACTAATAAAGGCATTCATATTGTACAGCACGGTTATAATGACACACAACACAACCAACGCCAAACAGTGGTCAACGAACGGTCTTTATTAGTATTTTGAGCTGTCCAGGCAGAATTGCAGCAATGGTCTTAGGGAGCCGTTGATATCTGACATCACCGTTTACAAATCCGCCTTTTATTTATCCACCTCCGTTACGAGGACCTCCACCTCGGTGTCTGTGTAGTTTCTCTTTTTCGTTCGCTTTGCCATCCTCCAACATTCCACGCACAGGGATTCCCTCATGGTATTTGAAGGGGAGGGCCTGACCATATTTGGTTGGTCGGGGCGGTTTTGGTATGCAAATACGTGAAAGCGTGCACGAGCTGCGGCGCAGGGCCAAGGTGGGATTCATCATGACAGGTGTGCGTAGAGCCTGCTTACGCACGTGTGATGAATGCCGACTTCCCTGTGCGTGCGCTAGTTCTAAATTCCGTGCTTACGTGTGGAAGTAGGTCAAGGTCAAAGTCCACGTTGATGAATGAGGGCCTAGTCTTTACCTAAGCAAGAAAAGGATCCAAAAACAGGTACGCTTGCAGGGGTATTTAACTAAGGAGTTTACACCAAAGGCGCTTTTCCACTGCATGGTACCTACTCTACTCTACTCTACTCTACTCTACTCTACTCTACTCGGTATTTTCGGTTTTCCATTACCAAAGTACCTGGTACCAGGCTGGTACCAGGTACTTTTTCGGTACTTTTTTAGTCCCTGCTCGAGTCTGGTTCCAAGCGCGAGCCAAGCGGGTAGAACTGGTACTATAAAAGTCACGTGAAACACTGCAGACCACTGATTGGTCAGAAGAGAGACGCGTCACTAGTTGGAGAGTCTGAACTGGTCTGAACGAAAACAGAAAGCCGCCATCTTTAATGTCTCGCATAGGATTTCATTATGGTTGCAGCAGGCACAAGTTCAATAAACAAACGATACAGTCACTGTGTATTCTGCCTCATTTATTGATTAAACAAAACCGACATCAACACAATTTGCCACCGAGCGGAGAGTTTAGTCTCGCAAAAAGATCGCTGACTTGTTAAGGCTTAAGCTCCACAACGGTGGAAGGAATGTTCTAATGTGCTAATGTTGTGCTAGCGTTTTAGCATGGCTATCGTACATAGCGGGTTCAATATAACTCGCTATTGATTGTTTGTATGAGTAACGTTAATGCTAGTAGAATAGACACAACGTGAGGTAATCACCATCCATTTTAAACCGGTTATTACCTAATGCTAACGTTAGCAAATAGACGCGACTGGTAACGTTACAGCGTTGTTGTTAGCCTAATGCTAACGTTAACGTTAGCATATATAGACAGCCTAGCTGACGTTAACGCTTGTAGAATAGACACAATGAGGGGTAACGTTAGCGTTAGCAGAATAGACACAACGAGAGTCTCGTTAATGTTGTTATTGATTGATTGAAAACTGTGTTTTACTCTGGCTTGCCAAGCTCATAGCCCCTTTCGTGACTGTGATGCACCGAGTGAATCCACAGTCACTTGCTCCTTAATAGGAAACCAACCTAGATTTACCATGAAGGACTGGTTCTGGCCGAACCGTTCGTTATACAAGTATCACAGAGACATTTCAAAGGTACTCACAGTTGCACAAGGGTTTCGGACAGAGATACGGGATGGTTTGAAAGCTCGACGTTGCTAATAAACATTTTAAATATTTTTTATAAACTGCTCAACACTGCATTATTTCCGGCGTTGGCTGCCTGGTGTGATCACAGCGCATGCGCATCATGCACCCAACGCCGGAAATAATGCCGTTTTGAGCAGTTTATAAAAAATATTTAAAATGTTTATTAGCAACGCCGAGCTTTCAAACCATCCCGTATCTCTGTCCGAAACCCTCGTGCAACTGTGAGTACATTTGAAATGTCTCTGTGATACTTGTATAACGAACAGTTCGGCCAGAACCAGTCCTTCAGGGTAAATCTAGGTTGGTTTCCTATTGAGGATCAAGTGACTGTGGATTCACTCGGTGAGCTCTCATGCTGATCACCAGCAGCCACGCCTCCCCACACGGAGACAAACTGAGTACTTTATTTTAGTACCTGCAGTGGAAAAGCAACATGGTACCAGGTACCTAAAGCGAGTAGAGTAGAGTAGAGTCGAGTAGGTACTACTACATGGGTTTCACTCACGTTACATGTGCTTATTACAAATATGACACACAGATTCATTACAAACCCTCCATTTGCGTACAAGGTAATATGTAGCAATGGGGAGAGACTACAGAGATTTTGTCTAAAGTAGAACACTCTGTGTGCTCCAGTGTTCTACTTTGGACTAAATCTCTGAAGTCTCTCCCTGGTTCAAGATTGCCCTATTCTGAGAGCACCAGACAGGCCTACAATTCCTTTGTATGTGGGTTGGTTGGAGCGTGTGTAATTTCTCCCTTAATGCAATATGTAGCATTTGTTTCTGTGTTTTTTTTGCGTGTCTGACCGATCACAGGAGCAGGCTGCAAACAGGCTGAGCAGATTGTATGTGATGAAGGTGATGAAGACTGCCGTGAGTGTTCCTCTTGGGATGGAGTAGCCAGGGTTCTTCAGGTCCCCTGAACAAATGAGAAAGTTCCTGTTTTAACCCTTTCACTACCACACTATCAAAGGGTTAACCCTTTCACTGTGGCAATACAGAAAGTTAACCATTTCACTGCCACACGACAAATGGTTAACCCTTTCACTATCACACTACATAAGGTTAACACTTTCACTACCACACTACAGAAGGTTAACCACATGACATCTCAACCTCATCTAGATGCACAAATACACAAACATTACTCTCATTTTCAGGGGGCGACATTGGCCCAGGAGGTGAAGCGGTCATCTGGTAATCAAAAGGTTCCCGGTTCAATCCCGGCTCCTCCAGGCAGCGTGTCGAAGTGTCCTTGAGCTATACACTTAACCCATAACTGCTCCCGATGAGCACGTTGGCACCTTGCACAGTTGCCTCCGCCGTCGGTGTGTGAATGTGTGAGTGGATACAAATAATTGCAGTCCAAAATGCAGTCTTTTTGGAGACGAGTGCACCCTGGATACGCTCCGTTTTGGAGCCAAATTCGGATTGGCAGTCTGAAAATTACCCGTATAAATGAGATCATTGTGACCTTTCACCTGACATGTTGGAGCCTGCCATGATTCCAGTGCAGCCGTTGAACATGACAGCAAACACGGTTGTGAAGCTCATCATGGCTCCAGTGGTGTAGTCTACAGTATAGTCAGCTGACAGGGGCAGAAGGACAGGGTAGGATTACTAATAGCACGACAGCAGGGATACACTGCATACACACGGTCAATACATCCTTTTCGGTAGCACTTCATTCAGGGATAATTTCTGTGTAATAACATAGAAATAACTTCATTATTGGGCGCCCTCGTGGCGCACCGCATAGTGCCTCGCACACCTACGCGGCCATCCCGGGTTCGCATGTCTTCCCGACTCTTCTCCCGTTCATCCTCTCCTCCTCTGTCGGTCATGTCTGACCATGAAAAAAGCAATAAATGCTAAAAAAGAAATCTTTAAAAAGAAATAACTTCATTACTTGGTTAATAACAAGTAATTACCGGTATTTGTAAGTAAGTACCCATCCATAATTACAAATAATGACTAGTCGTTAGCTGATCTTACCAGAAATTACAGAATCATTATACAGTAATTACCCTGTAATTTGTGTACCGAAGTGCTACCTCATTTTCTTCTGAGACATGGGTTGTTTGAATAGATCAAAGATAAGAGCAGAACCAATTGAGGCCAATAAAAGTATGAAGCCTATAAACAATTTTCTTATATGAGCCATTGGCTGTTTCAATAGATCAAGGATAACAAGGCTGATAAACCAGCCAACTATTAAACTCCCCATCATAAAAGCATAACGCCAAACACCACCTACCCCACAGGTTGCTCTTCAGGGTGTGGAGTTGGAGGCCAGTGTAGTTGGCCGTAAGCAAGCTGGTAATATTAACACCAGGGGTATCAGGCAGCGTCACAATCCTGGGCCCCACAGCGAAGAAACTAATGAAGACAGAAGCTAGGACTGTTGCCACGATGATAAAGATGACAAAGGTGGCTTTGGCATAGATGTGGGCGCCCACCTGAAATGACAAAACAATTCGTTTTAGAGAAGGATTGAGGGGTGTCATGGAATAATTTGTTTGGAAAAAAAGTGCTCTTGTGTAAATGATTCATGATGCAAAACACAATTAACAAGGTGACTAAATTAAATCCCAAGGTTATCTAGGCTCATATAGACCTTTTCTAAGTGTTCTGTTGCTATTCTGTTGCTAGGGGAACAGCTTTGGCCCCTGATTATTTCCTGTCAGCAACTGTATTAACAAACATTGCAACAGGAAATACAAAGGGTCCTATTTAGAATGCGTTTGTTGTCAAGTTAGAAAAGGTCAATTCAATATTCTGCTGGGATCGTTTGACTGAATCTAACCTA
Organism: Notolepis coatsorum; assembly: GCF_963971535.1. NCBI lineage: Eukaryota > Metazoa > Chordata > Actinopteri > Aulopiformes > Paralepididae > Notolepis > Notolepis coatsorum. The sequence continues at coordinate 62,249,473 of NC_140177.1, read as the reverse complement.
ATTAAATGTGTTGACGTAGCACGTCTCACCAGACAGACGACCAGACAGAGTAAGAGCAGGGTGGAGCTGTACAGCAGAGACCACCAGTATCCAGATGGCAACACCTGATGAGGACCTGCTACGTCTGCTGCACTGGCTGGACAGGTAAAGAGGAAGATGGTTAATTAAAATGCAATCACCAACACATTTGAATACTTTATTTGGTTCCACAAATTATATTACAGGGAATCAAATGTATCGGGGCCAAGCATCACTGAACACTTAAGGGTACACAATCACATAGCACCTCCTTCTCCACGTGGCTAAGCTGCCAATAATAGCAGAGACAGAGCAATATTTGGCAATTTGTTTGGCTTTTCTTTTAGACATTGCAGCAATTCTCAGACCGGTCATGGTGCATTTGTATACATGGCCAAGACTTCCGAATACAAGTACACAATATCTACACCTCCCAAGGTCGGCCATCACATTGAGCAGTGGTTGGTATTTGATATACTTGTCCCAGAAGGCCTGGTCCATGTACAGATCAAAGGCACAGCGGCAGTCTACTTCTATGACCAGCACCTCCCTGTGGCTGGTGTCAACAAAAACAACATCCGTGTATTTGGTATGTTAGCGAAGACATTGTTGGTAACACACACACACACACACACACACACACACACACACACACACACACACACACACACACACACACACACACACACACACACACACACACACACTCAACACAAATGCATTAGTACATTCATAAATAATTGATAATGACACAATTATTGTTAAGTCCAACATGCATCCTACCTTCAGGTAAGCCAAAGTTAGCGATGATGGCTTCAACCAGACCCAGAATATAGAGGGCACTGGCGCACACATTAGCAAAGAAGAACATAATGCCAATGCTGCCTCCAAACTCTGGACCCAGGGCTCGGCTGATCATGTCTGGGGACAATGTGCGTTATGGCTCAAACATGTGGAGTCAAGTGGTGGGAACAAAACATCATTCATTGGCTCAAGACGTTCTTCATCTGAGCCATTAGGGTTTCACATCAGCTACCACTTACAAAAAAAGTGTCATCATGGTAGTTTGATGGTAATTTCAGTTTGACCATGGCACCAGCTAGGGCTGGGTGATCTGGTCAAAATATGATATCCCTATATGTTTTCTTATTTTTGACAGTATAATGATTTTTTTTTTTTTTTTTTTTGTGCAAATTACAGTGTGATTTTACATATCTTTGATTATTAATTATTATAACATAATTATGTTATGGTGCCTTTCATTCAGAAGGATATATTTAATTCTGTGTTTTATCCCAAAATCTTTATAATACTGCTGCAATGAACACTCTTTGTAATAACTTAAAGAAATAATATAGTTAATATAGTTTTACAATTTGTGTATATCATTGAGGACGGTATAGTAAAAATCCATACCGTTGTATGGATTCACAATGGTATACCTTAATATTGGGTAGACACTAGAGTACTAGACCCTAGTGCCGGCCATTGTATAAATAATTCACCATGATACTGGCATGATAAAAGTTATGCATCACCACTTTGTACTTAAATAATACCTTGGTATACTCCTTGATACTCTGTATATCACGGTATTTCCATCATGTTTGGTCATTAGGCTACCATCATGGAATGAGATCATCTCTGGTATAGCCTACTTTTCATAGCTCTGATGTGAGGGACACCCAGACTGACACAACACTTTGAAGGATACAGTAGGCCCCTCCAGCATCCAAAGCCCCATTGGTGGAGATGGCACAGACAGACAGCACGGTCATAATGATGATGAAATAGGCCACCAGTAACATACCGACGGTCTGATACAGGCCTGCTTGACCCACAGTAAACCCTAGAGAGAGAGAGAGACGGGGGCCCAACAAAGAACGATTACGAAATGATTATGAAATATGGGCCCAACAAAAGAACACCTACGGGAGACCGCAATTCGAAACTGGCCCCTGTAAATGTCCTAACCCAACCCAATGTACAGTAAATGACCAAGTATGGTTTTGTCAATATTCCAATGTACAGTTTTGCGTGTACAGTGTCCCACCCCACCCACCCAACCTACTCCAATGTACAGTCCCCCCCCCCCCACCTACCCTCCAATGTACAGTTTCTACGTCAAATGTATATACTCTCTTTTCTGGACTCTTTTGGTATCACAAACAGTACTGTATTTGCAAATCTGATATGTCATAAATGTATAGATGTAGCAGTACTGTCTATCTGTATGTCATGTATGTCATATATGTTATGATGAATTGAAAATGGGGGACCCTGATGTAAACAAGACGAAAGTCTTTCTCTGGTCTGCATCCCCTTAACAATTGTATGTATTGAGCTGTACTGTACTGTACCCATTCTGCAATCTGTTAATAAAGTGTTCAATCAATCAATCAATCAATCAATCAAAGGTTTTACTCAACATTTTACACAACACAACCAAAAAGTGACATGTGTATTAAAATATAGTCAATGGGCAGACTTCTGTTACAAAATGTATCTCAACAGTAGACAGACACTCTAGGTGCAGTGGTGGAAGAAGTAGTATGCAGTTCCTTTACTTAAAAAAAAGAAGTAAAACTAGAAATACCCAGATAAAATAGTACTCTGGTAAAAGTTAAAGTCCTCCATACAAGTAGATACGTATTTGATATTGGATGTACTTAAGTATCGAAAGTAAAAGTATATTTGTGTATTCCAGTGCTTGGAGCATTCAACTCTCGAACCATTTACCTCTAAAGGTTATTATGTTAAAGTGGTATGTAATCCAGTTATGCAGTTGACAGGCTTCAAATTTGAAACGACTTCTATGCAACATCCTTTTCTTCAAAGTAACTAATCAAATGTAGTGGAGTAAAAAGTACAGTTCCCTAAAAATGTAAATACTCTGTACCTCGGAATTTTACTAAAGTGTGCTTGAGTAAAAAAAAAAAAAAAAAACACGTAGTTACTTTCTACCACTGTGTATGGTCACGGGTGATGTGTGATACAAATGATTCAAGTATGCCCATGCCCTCAAATACAGCCTAATAGGTCGTACTGTAGTTTACTCACCGATTCGCAGGAACACGACGACGCTAAACATGGATAGTAATGTCGGTATGACCACTCCGAATACCGTTCCGAGCTTTTTGGCCCCTGCGTTTGAGCGTCGGGCATCTTTCTCCACCGTGAACTCGGTGTGATTGTTGGACATGTTCTTCGCCTCAGTGTTGGTGGAGAGCCGGTAGTGCAAAAGTGGTGTTTTTTCGGACATGATTATTTATTCTACTACGATATCTTCAGCTAACTGGAGTCAAACAAAGGCACAATGTCACCTGTAGCGAGCTGCAACGTTCCGACTCCATGCAATGCGCTACATCATCTGCCAGTCTCTCATGCGGTTCACTTTCTGCAGGTACTGCACGAGAAAACAGCTTTCAGAATGAGATCATGACGCTGACTATACATTTAATATAGATCCAATCAACGGAGGCCTTGGTTGTCTTATCTATCTGATTGATTGATTCATTGATTGAAAACTTTATTAACAGATTGCAGAATGGGTACAGTACAGTACAGCTCAATACATACAATTGTTAAGGGGATGCAGACCAGAGAAAGACTTTCGTCTTGTTTACATCAGGGTCCCCCATTTTCAATTCATCAGGATATGACATACATGACATACAGATAGACAGTACTGCTACATGATACATTTATGACATACCAGATTTGCAAATACAGTACTGTTTGTGATACATGACATACAGATAGACAGTGTACTGATACATCTATAGGCCTACATTTATGACATAACATGACATCTGATAAACAAATCTTGAAATTATATAGCTGAGACACCAGTGGAGGAAGTTAAATATTATGCTTACAATATCACTCGTGTATTTTCGCATTGGCCTAACCTCAAATTAATGAAATGCTCAGATTAAACTACTACCCCCCTGCCCTGGATCCTCCTCGTTGAGAACCACTGGCCTAATTTATCAGGAAAAAGCATGGCATATTCAAGGCATTTACATGTTTAATTATAATTGTCTTCGCAAAAGATTTTTTCTCCACATATATTGAAAATAAGACAATACACATTCCTTTGCAATAATACTTCGAGGGGGAAATCCACCCTAAACGAGAATGCACACATGTTATTCTATAATACTGTACAAGTACAACTCAGTTTCGATTTGTGAATATGAGCAAGTCTCTCTAGTCTAGGCTGAACACCAGTGACAAAAGACACTAGTGATGATGTCATTATGACAAATCCTGGAGCTGCTCCATAGAGTGAATAGTGGAACAACACTAGTGACAGTAGGCCTACCCATGGTGGTTTTACTGGGATGTTGGTACATTTCCAGTTTAGGAAGACAGTGGCTGTCCAAGATAATTGGAACAGCACAATGTAAATTTAGTTGTACGGTTTTATGCTTCAAAAACATATGCATCTTCCAATAGGTTAGGTTTAGGTTTACTGTATTTGTTCAAGGGGGACAGTGTACATTAATAAACATTTAAAAAACGTAAATGCGCAAATTTTTTGCCAAAAAGGCTAATTTCCATTGGTAGTCCCCCTGCCAGAATGTACAGGCTAAAATCCTATGTAAAAAAGAGTTAGCAATACAAACAGAATACTAGGCAGACGTTTAGATAAAGAATCAGGTTTTCCTAACTAAACAGATTATACTTTTTTAGAATGTGACAATGATGGTACCTGAATGGTTTCTTGTCTAGAATTTTAATAGCTTGTTTGTATAGTGATTCCAGTGGTTTCGAAATGGTGGAATGTGAATTGGACCAGGTTATCAAACAGTATATGTGGGGGAAAGAATCATTGAGTGAAAGTATAGCTTTGCTGCCTCGGTTGAAAGGAAGTTTCTGTATCTGAAGTTTGATAAACTGAACTTAACCTTATTGCAGACTTTTTTGCAGTGAGTTTTGAAATCAAGGTTTGGGTCAATGTGTACTCCTAAGTACTTGTACTCTGATACTACCTGCAATTTCTGTCCAGAGATGAAGATATCCTGCTCTGCAACTTCCCTGTGGCGCTTAGAGAAGAACATACAGACAGTCTTCTTACAGACAACTGTTCTTAAGCCAGGATGTGACATTCACCATGGCATCGGACAATTTGGTTGCAACCTCTTCTGCGGTTTTACCGTGTGTAAAGATCACTGTATCATCAGCATACATCAATACATCACATTGACCACAAACAGAAGCCAAATCATTGATGTACTGAACAGGATTGGACCCAAGACCAGTTGACAGACAGATGGCAGTAGATTTATGATTTTCAATTTTGACAAGTTGGGAACGGAATGATAGGTATGATTTGAAGAGGTTGAGGAATTCTATGGAGAAGTTGAAATTGACCAACTTTTGGAGTAGAATATTATGGTTAACAGTGTCGAAAGCTTTCCTTAGATCAAGGAACACAGCCCCCACAACCCCTGTGCATTGAAGCCTTGACTCTCTCTAAGAAGAAGCATGTTGCTGTTTCTGTTGAATGATTAGCCCTGAATCCAAATAGCATTGGGTGCAGTGGGAAGGAGCTGTTATTAAAATGATCAGTGACCTGTTTGGCAATCAGTTTTTCAAATACCTTCTGTCTGGCCTGCAGCGCTGAACCTTACCTGCTCTGCCCTGACCAATTCTGAGTGGTTTCTCCTGCCCCCGGGGCATATGACCCTGAGCCATCATCTTGTATCTCATCCTGTAGACATACACTTGCAGTAGTTCTTAGTTCTATCTATTACTTAATTTCACAATTTTCTTAATTACTTTGATTCTACTGTCACCATGTATGCATATGCTCACTACATGTATTTATTGCTCCATCTCCGGCCACTACAAACATGGGAACTCTCTAACCCCTGTCCCCATCTCCCTGAGTGGTTGTCTCGTAGTGTTGACCAAGGTGGTGGATGTCTCGGGGTGTTGGCCAAGATTGCAGTGACTGTTCTACCCCCACACTGGTTATGTACACCACCGAGGCCATGGATCAGCTTCATACCTTCTTCTGTCAATGTGGTTTAGACATTGCTGGGTTAAGTACTTCTATTCTATTCACATAATATGCAGGCAGTTCTCAGTGAGGTATAGAGGGTCCAATCTTTGGAATGCAGCTGATCCTATGCTGAGGAAATCTCCATCTCTGCTTATTTTTAAAGCAAACTACAAAGAAATTCTCATCCAAAAGTAGTAGATAGATAACAGGTCATACATGTAGGTATGCATTTGGTTATGTGGGTGGGTAGGTTTATAGGCAGGTGGGTGGGTTGTTATATATTATTATGTACACAGTATATCCATGTATGTACTGTGTGTATGTATGTTTGTATTAACACGAATCTTTTAATGTATTCTGGTATTTTATAATATGCATATTTTTGTATTTTTGTTTGTTTGATTTTATAAAACGGGGGACGTTCTTGATAAGCCTCTAGGCTTCTAACTTCTCCTTCACAATCGTTATAACTTATTATGTATTGTTTTTACTTCTGTTTAACTGTGTTAATAAACAAACAAACAAACAAACAAACTACATATATCTATTCTATTCACATATATGCTTACCACATGTATCTATTGCTATGTCCGGCCATCACAATCACGCAAACTGTTTAACGCCTGTCCCGTCTCCCTGTGAGTGGCTGTCTCGTGGTGATGACCGGAGTGGTGGACGTCCTGTGATGATGACCGGGTGGATGCAACCCTCTCTACGCTGCCCCCATACCTCAAATGGATCCGCCATCAGCTCTATTTTCAATCTTTCGAAATGTTCAGTTGCTATTGCATGCACTTATTTGTGTTTCATTACACGTATGTGTGCATGCTTAGCAACTGTTTCGCCTGTTTTATTCCAACACTACTATCACCGACATCTAATAAGGGAGATCCCCCCTTGAACGGCCCTTCTGAGGGTTCTCTCCTCCACATTGCATTCTTTCCTGCTAGGTTTTAGTGAGTTTTTCCTTACCTTCGCGTGGGGTATGCCTGGGAGTGCTGCATTCATTTATTTAAAAAATTTTGGACTTCATGGTGTTTTTGTTTTGTTCTTGATTTATTGTGATGTTTCTTCTTGACTTGTTTAACGAAGACGTGTCCGGCCCATGGAGACATTAACGTGTGTTGTTGGGCCTTACAAATAAATTTGATTTGATTTTGTGGCCATTTTTAAAGCATTGTCCCGTCCTTTCATTAGTTTCTTGACCAGACCGTTCACCCCGGGGAGGGTCTGTTTCTTATTTTTGCGTTTTATCCTAATTGAAAATGTATTGATTGTAGATTGTAATTTTTTCATAAAATCTTGACTAGTTGTTTCTAAGTCATTTTCAAGCAGTAGATCGTCCCAGTTTAAGTTTTGTATGGCTACTCTAAACTCTTCTTGCTTGTGTTTTGGAATGCCAAAGGATTCATTATTACCAGCATTTGTATTAGTTAGTTAGTTTTCTTGATATCAGCACCATATTATGGTCTGACAGCCCTGTTATCATATTATGTGTTTTTGTAATTCTTTCGGGTCTATTAGTAAATCAAAAGTCAATCTGAGTACTGGTGCTGTTTGTTATTCGCGTTGGGCCTTTAACCATTTGAGTTAATTTAAAACTGTCAGTAATTAGCTTGAGCTTCTTCCTTGTTGCCTTGTCTTCCCAGTTCAAATTGAAGTCACCCATTACAATGACCTCTCTTAAAATCAGATTGACTTACCGGTAATACATTCTTAAATGTATCATAAAAGCTAATGTTGGGGGAAGGTGGTCGATAAATGACTAAGTGTAAAGGACATCTGAGGCGACAATAATAAACAATAACATGAAATGTACAAATATTAGGTGCATATTTCGGACCTTTCCATGGGTAAATTAGCCCTGTAAATAAGACCTATATGATCTTATCGGCTATACATATAAATATTTGCAACATAAAGACTATTATGATACATAATGAACAATTACTAAATACATACATCATAAATTAGAGGTGCATTGATACCACTTTTTGCTGACCAATTACAAGTACTTTGTTTTGAGTCGCTACTCACTGACACCAAGTACTGATATGAATGCTTTAATACTTGATATTGACAATACGGAGTACTGATATGAATGCTTTACTACTTGATATTGACAACCTTTGACAGCTATTTTATTGTGTAGAAAATTGTGGGGGAAAACAATGAGTTATAGAGACAGTTACATTTTTAAGTTTTAATGTAACCATACGCCAACCTCCCTGTTGTTTTCTATCTGATCCTTTCATTCTATAATCAAATAGCATTGTGCTAGTACTCAGTTTTTGGTATATGTGACATTAGTCAAATGTTAGCCTGGTATCGCACCTATACCGGATACTGGTATCAGTGCAACTCTACTTCAAATGATCCCCCCTTTAGAGATACATTGTCAACAGAACTGGGTAGGGTAAAAGTCTTGAAGCCAGAGTGGTGGTGGAGGATGGTGGAGAACTTTGAGAGCCTTGATGTCGTCACAAACAGATAGGAAATGGTTGATCAAATAAGAGAAGCAAACTCAATCACCAGCGAGACACTGTGGACTTTACACAACACTTTTTTTTTTACAGTGACTGAAAAAGATTGATCTCAGTGGAACAATGGTAATCCTTGACTACACTCAGCATTTTCAATTCTAATGACAACAGTTGAGTGTGATGATTCAAGGGGGATTTGACGAGTATTGATCGTTTTTGTTAGACAACGATTACACAATGTCTACCGTGCAGAGAAGATGTATACAAAAATATCTTTACATGGTCTACCAAATAATCACATGGCAGTAAATCCACATAGGCTATATGACATTTACAAGGAATTGAAATAATCTGTCATATGGGCAACAGAACTATGAAACTATGTTTCTAAAGGCAGAAACTATGTTTCTTATAAAACTATCTAAAGGCAGAAACTGTACTGTATGTTTCTTATAAAACCTTCTGAAGGCAGAAACTATATGTTTCTTATAAAACTATTTGAAGGCAGAAACCATAGGTTTCTTGTAAAAATATCTGAAGGCAGAAACTATATTTTTCTTTCCCTTTCCCTATGGGTTACATGTACCATTTTACTCTTGTATAATGGCACCGTACAACTGTCTGACTTAGTCCAGCCTGTGTTACTTAGAGAATAGTTGTATTCCACCAAGTATCATTCTCTCTATCAGCTCATGGTTATTAAAGACTTCTCTTTTTTTCAACACCCCATTTTCCTCTATGTTGGTGTTTTTGGGTGATTGAGTGTTTGGTCTTTTTGGATCATAAACTCATCACACTAATGGAACTCATTAAATCTATACCAGAGGGATAAATGACAACTTCTATTTATTTACAATCAGCGAGTTACATAACAAGTCCTTTCACTGTGCAGAGCAATAAAGTTGCATTTGATTCATCTAACTCACATGACATGTGACATATCATCATCTGGGGAACGCAGAACATGGCAAGACATTCTGTCATTCACAGAACCCGCGGGAACAGGGTGCATCTCCATACATTGCAATCTAACATCAGGTCTGCCTTTGACATTTTGACTGTTGGGCTGGGACTTGGGATGTGCCGGTTCCACTTTCCGAGTACTTTGACTGTATTGACTGATACAGAGTACCTATCCAAGGATTTTGGGAGTACCACCCTAATGTATCCTGCTATCAGCACAATATCTGATACCAGTATTGGTATCGGTGCATCAATAGTTGTGACATAGTACAAATCACTGTAAGGCCTTTACTGTTCTGTATTGCAAGCACAGAACATGCATCCGTCACTTCATGAAGAATGATGACAATATTATAATAGGCCTATTATACATTCATCCATCCATAAATTATGGCTATTACTGTTCTGCAGAGACATTATACTGTGTCCTTGACTATTTCATGGCCTTGTCAGGAGGAGTAAGCTGTAGTTTCTCATCATGACCAGCAGAGGACAATACACTTCCACTTCTTATAAGTCTGTTTCTCCTTCATGAAGCCCGCCCTCTTGTTGACACATCAAATATAAGGGCTTGCTGATATATGGGTACTTTATGAAAGGTAAAACGTTGAAAAGGAAATTCTGTTCAGGTCTATTTTTGCCCTTGTGGATTATAACTGTATTTCAATTGCCCTCTGACAGCCATTCCTATATGACCTCAGAGTTAGTTGAACTTGTCCCCTCACGATTTGCACAGAACACCAACTTGGCTGGAATGTTCCGTGTTCATTGTTCATTGTTGAGGACACCTGTCCGTCAGACCGGCGATGAACCACTCCAGTTTCCCGATGATTAGACGGCTGTATGTCGACAGGACGGTACTCAGACTCTGGCTGCTCTGAGGAGTGCAGGACAACATGGGACTCTCCACCGACCCCTGCTGGCATGAGACAAAAAAAATCCACTATTTGGGGGGGGGGGGGGGGGGGTTATTCCACTCTTAAATGGGACTGCCACCCATATTACGAATTTGCATAATGTGAGTTCAAAGGTCATCCCCCTCTAATTAACGTCTTGCATGTATTGACTGAACAGTCCTGGGGCACGGGAATAAGATGTGGTGAATTTGTGAAATCAGAGGCGTTCTCCTTTAAAAGGTTACGGATATTATGCAAGACGGAAATTCAGAATTCCGAGCAGAACACCGGTTTCGCTGTTTGTGTTTGACTTCATGATGTGAGGGTTAATGTCTGTCTCAGAGCGTAATATGCTCTCCTATCTCCAATTCGTCCGGAGGAAGGAAGGCTCGAGGTCACATAGGGTCATCGCCAGGGAGAGATATATACGACAGACTGAAGGCAGGGGGGCTTTTACGGGAAGGCAGGATATTTCCACCTCGCTCAAAAACCCACGGTGGCGTCTCTGCAACACAGATCAACATTAACCCTTTCACTACCACACTTCTGCAGTGTGGTAGTGAAAGGGTTAACCTTCTGTAGTGTGGCAGTGAACGGGTTAACCTTCTGTAGTGTGGTAGTGAACGGGTTAACCCTTTGTCGGGTGGCAGTGAAAGGGTTAACCTTCTGTAGTGTGGTTGTGAAAGGGTTAACCCTTTGTCATGTGGCAGTGAAAGGGTTAACCTTCTGTAGTGTGGTAGTGAAAGGTTAACGAAGGGTTATGTATATAACCCAGTTCTATGAGTTATGGTGCGCTCAGCACCTGTCTGCATATATCTCGCTGCAGCGTATATACACTGAATACAAAATTCCACCATGTACCTTTACATGCCAGCATTCATCTGGCCACACCCCCATCCGCTTACCTACATAAGCAGGGGTGGGGCCACACACTCATCTCCTTCCCAACAAATTTCACCACAATGAAAAATCAAGGGCCGCAGCGGCGTCCAGGTGCTGAGCGCACCATAACTCATAGAACTGGGTTATATACATAACCCTTCGTTCTATAGCGTTATGGCTTCGCTCAACACCTGTCTGCATAACAGGGGATGAGCGGGAGCCATAGCCCGACCAATGTACCCCGCTGAGGCCCCCCACAACCATCAGACCGGGGAGGACCGAACCCCCCCGACCCTCCCTAATGGAGGATACCCCCCCTATTGGAGGTTCACGGGAGGGCGACGGATCCGACCGTGCGAAGAGGCACTCAAGCAACTCAACGCACAGGGTGAGCAGACCGTGGCTTGACCCCACGACTACACACACGCACAACCCGCATGCCACCCGGGAACGAACGGAAGGAACAACCTCGTTACTGCCCCCAGAAATCACGGGGTTAAGAGCAAACCCAACCCCGTGGCAAGGCTGTAGCAGCGGAGCGCGAAGGAAGACCCAGACCCACTGAAGGGATCCCCTGGAAAAGGGGGCCCGGAGAGGTCAATGACGCCAGGCATCAAGACCCCACCAGGTGGTCACTTAGTGACACCGCCCCCCACATCGCCAGCGTATTCGGATAAGGCCCCTCCAAGAGCGGGCCCTTTCCCCCCAATAGCACACCGCCTGGCATACTGACCCTGCAGAACAGGCAGTCAGCATGGCCGTAAGCACTCAAAAGGTTAACCAACGGAAGCAGGCAGCGTACCGGGGAAACCAGGCAACAGGCTGTAACCTGAGCCTGGAGCACTGCGGACGAGACAGGCGCCAAAGGAGTCAGCTGAAAACAGCCCTACCGGCGGAAGGGGCGTATGCTGGCGTTGTTGCATGACAAAGCCTCCATTAAAAAAAACCCACCCAGAGGGGTCGAGGCAGAGAAGGCTGACATGATTGGCAGACGTCATGAACGTGCAGGGGCACACTCAACCGGGTAACCCGGGAGTTGATACTGCTCCAACACACCAGGGAATCAACCACCCTCTTCGTACCGACGGTGGTTGTTCCTATAACCCCTCAAGAAAAAACTCCAAAACACACCTGCGGGCATACACTGGCTATACCGCAGTACAAGTGTTTCAGTTTTCAAAAAAGGGTTATCCCAGGCCTACGGTATCAACAAAACTTTACTTCGGACCGGGCCCGGCGGCACGGGAAGCACAGGGTTACCAGAGGAGGTCCAAGACCACCCCAACAGCCCCCTCTTCGCCACACGTGAGAGAGGAGCGAAAAGAATGGAGAACCAGCCCTAAGCACACCGAACTTGGTATTCCCAGGCGGTCTCCCAACCAAGTACTAACCAGGACCGAACCTGCGTAGCGTCCGAGATCGGACGAGATCGGGCGTGTACAGGTTGGCATGGCCGTAAGCCATTACGATAGTGCAGAGTACAATATGTACCCAACAAAGGGTCTCCATAGCGCCTAACCCTGTGACACCCGGACCGACCTGGCATTTTTCCCCCCGAAAAAAGCACAAGTCCCTCAGGGTACCAGAACAGCAGATCTGCATCCCCGGCGGACAACGGGTTAACTGACCTGGACCAGCGTGACCAGACCAGTCTCGTGTCCTAACCACGCCGACATGCCCACTCCAGAAGAGGGGGTAGGTATGCGTGTCGATCTAAAACATGAAAAGAGGGCGCCACCCAGACGGTCCCCATTTGGACCGTGCTCAGTGGCCCACCCCAAGGGCGTGAGACCCCTCTACCTATGTTCTGATCTATTCCGTTAACATCCCCCAGATATGAACGAGAATTCATCGAGACAACCTAGTAAACTGGCGCTCGGAAGAGACAAAACTCCATCCCAGTTTCCCTATAAAAACGCTGTTTTAACAAGCAACCAAGGCGCACTTAGCCCCTGTGTGATTCTTTAACAGAAACACACCTGAGCCAGCACTATGTATGCGTCGAGACCCAAACACATCAATGGATAGTCTAGCAAGACACCAAACATTGTTCCTCCAAGTCACCTGGGAGAACGACACGGAGCCGTCGTGCTTCATGTACCTTCCTCTTTTTATTCAAAAAAGAAAGAACACAGACTGACATGAATCCCTCGTGACGCAGCTGAGGGTAAAAATTGTTTACATTTTTACATCCCACCACCCTCCCATAGGGAGGAGACGGAAATCCCCAGAGAGACTTCCCACACGAGCTGTATAGATTGAAAAGAATATATTGCAACATTGAGCTATGTAAAATTTGGGTTAGGGCTCTCCGAGGAGGAGGCACTGAACCAATACACACTCAATAATCGAATTGAATCGAATACACACACAATAGAGCAGGACTCCTTTTTGAAGTTCTACTCACCTTGACAATCTGAGGAGGAGGCTCTGAACTCTGAGGAGGCTCCCTCACAGGGAAGGAGAGTCCTAACTCACAGAAGGCCCGAGTAGGAGCTTCGTGAGGAGGAGCCCTGACCACTCCCTGAAACAGATCCATCATATGGACCTGAACAACTCACGGAAGTCTTACCAACAGAGACGCGCACAGTGACGTACTCTATGGCGGGGGAATTTCTGCGGTGCACAGGGCGTGGGACCAGGAAACTCCCCCCCCCCCCCTCTTACCTTGTAACGTGCCGAACAGCAACGTGACAGGAACCTTGAAGGACAGGAGGTTTTAACCCCTGCCCATCAAAAGGGGAGGAAAGGATTACCAGTTCACCCCTTTACGACCCCACACCCATGATACGATGTAATGACAAAAAGAGCATGACACAGTCATAGTCAGCTACATGAAGTGTCTAACAGCTTCACACAGCTCATGTGCTAACCTGCTATCTGATTTTTACTAAGGAAAAAACACAGAATAGAGAGGGCCCCCTTAAGAGCCCCGGTACCAGACTTACACATGTGCTTCTGTGGCCAACCTAACCCAGTTGTAGATCACAAGACACACACAACCCTTTATCACAACAAAAAATGGCAAGTACACTCTTGCTACAGAGGAACACCGTTTTTCATAACGAGAGAATACAGAATCCTCGATTAGTATCGGCCACAGGCCTTGCTAAGCACACACGAAAAGCGACCAAACAATCTTTTCTTTAGGAAAATATAGTTTCTCAAGCGGTTAGCACAACCCCAGCAACTAAGCTAAGGGTTACATCGTATCCCCACAAACACAGTGACACAATATATTGTAAACAACATGTCTGAGAGGAGGGTGGGGAAGCCCCAGGGAACCGGGGGGATCACCCCTCCTACCTTACCCTTGATACGGCCCAGTTGAACAGGTAACCCTGTTAATATGTGAACACACTGTTCATTGTCATTACAGGCTGAGAAAAGAATTCATTCTTCACTCATATGTCACTAAGCATAGCTTTATAGGTTAATTAACCCCCTTAGTTGTGAGTTCACGGTACATGAACACACATGATGTTCTCAACACAACTAACCAGATCATTTTTACACATGTAAACAACAACCCGATTTGTATGGAGAAGAAGCTATACCAGTGACAAGACAATTCACACACAACACGCGTCGTATCCTCAATGTATTGCAGCAACACCCGTTTTGGAAAACATCGTTATTACAAAACATTTAGAAGGGAAGGAAGAAGACGTGTTTAAGGTCTGGTCGGGACCTTCCTACCGTGAGCGCAGGCCAAGCGAACTGCAGTCTGGCTAACGGGGCACCGACGTTGAACACAGCATTCCTGTGTCGACGACGAGGGCAGCGTCGCTGCGCCACCCAGCCGCTACGGTTCTCCATGTTGACGCAGTCCTCGCTGGCAGGGCTCCCGGTGTAGGTTCGACTAACATCCTCTGTCAAAGATGACGTCGTAGTCAGAGTGTTTTAAGGCATGTTATAGTCATAGCAATGTTCAACAGTGTAGCATCAAGCTAACAGCCGCTCTCGACTGATAGCACCAAGCTAACGTTTCCTAGCCTAGTGACACAACAGGCTAGCGCCGCAGCTAACAGCTGACTGGCTAACAGGTAGGCCACAACTAGCACGCAAGCTAAGCATCTATCACCTGAACTGTACAAACGACATAACAAGCCACACTTCAGACAGGCCGCCGTCTGAAACCCTCCTCATCCTTTAAGAGAGAAGAGAAAAAGAGATGTCAACACAGTTTACAACGGTGATTTTACCAGACATCCGGCGGAGCCAGCACAAGTCCCATCTGGGCTGCAGCCGACTTGAACATGGATCTTCCGATAACGAACATCCATGCCCACATTTCCTCGTTAGGGTATACTCTCATTTGTATATGAAAGATGGGGCCTGCACGGGACAGAGAAGAATCCGCTCGTCCAGAGAATCCTGGGATCACCAGTTCCTGGTCGCGGCCCACTAGTTGACTATAATGGGCTTCAGACCAAGATCCTCCGCCGTCGCCTAAGAGGCTGAACAGAGGACCCTAATCTGGGGCCGGCTTTCGTAAAAATAGTCAGCTAGCCCCCATAGCACTAACAGTGCTCGCAAGTGGTGCTCGCAAGCAAACATTACTCACCCAGGCTTGAAAACCAACCAGTCCCTCACAACAGACTTCCACAGTCCAGCTGCATAGCAGGAGGGTCAAACCCATCCAGCCGCAGCAAAGGAGGACTGCAGTTTGGGGAGTATATTAGCGACGCAAGCCCCTAATACGAAAAAACCGGTGGAGGTTTAGAATGATCATCATCTTCCAGACACTCCAGTGATGAAGACAATATCGACGTATTTTCTCGAAAATAGTGAGAGAGAAAATAAAGATATGATGTCAACGTATCTCCTTGTTCTTCCTTTCCTCAGACTAAATATTTTTCTCCATGTCAAGTGGGCATGTGAGCAGCACTAGCTTGTGGATGACATTTGAGAAGGAGATGAGTGTGTGGCCCCACCCCTGCTTATGTAGGTAAGCGGATGGGGGTGTGGCCAGATGAATGCTGGCATGTAAAGGTACATGGTGGAATTTTTTATTCAGTGTATATACGCTGAAGCGAGATATATGCAGACAGGTGCTGAGCGAAGCCATAACGCTATAGAACCTTCTGTAGTGTGGTAGTGAAAGGTTAACCTTCTCTACTTATTTTATTACTATTTACTATTATAGAAAGAAGCCCAGAACATATCGCTGCTGTCGGGGCAAAAACCTTGTCTTACATGTTTTAGATCTTTACCATAACCCTTTCACTGCCACACTACCAAACGGTTAACCCTTTCACTGCGACAATACACAGAAGGTTAACCCTTTCACTGCCACACAACAGCAGGTTAACCCTTTCACTGCCACACCACAGAAGGTTAACCCTTTACCGTCGGTAGTGTGATAGTAAAGGGTTAACCTTCTGTAGTGTGGCAGTAAAAGGGTTAAATGGAAAGTTTACATGGTTATCTGTGTTGTGGCAGAATTTCTTGACCCTAAGGAGAATTGACCATATTCACACAGTGGACATTTTGCTCTTATGTCATGCTCAGGATGGGATTCCTTTCCACCCTGAGGAAAGAAATGCCATCCTGAGCATGACATAAGAGCAAAATGACTGCTGTGTGACTATGGTAAATTCATTAAAAAGCCAAAAAAACACTGAGATTGTTTTTCTTAATTCCTGAAAGGTTCACACTATGGGGTACACTGATTATTCTTTCTTTATGTTTCATCCTGTGTTTAGTCTTGTTTATTTTAAAATAGTCAGGTTATCTTCAACATCATTGTAAATGAGAGCAACCTCAATGATCCTACTGGAATTTAAATGAAGGTTTGAATGAATTAATGAATGAATGAACGACTGAATTAATGTATGTATGAATAAATAAATAAATAAATAAATAAATAAATAAATAAATAAATAAATAAATAAATAAATAAATAAATAAATAAATAAATAAATAAATAAATAAATAAATAAATAAATACAAGGTTTTCATCAGACAGTTCATGTGTCTTGGTTGGCAGTGAGTATATAGTGTGAATTCAGGGCTATAATTGGTTCTTACACTCAGCTCCAGGTGTGTCAGTATTTGCAGGTAGTTACTGATGCTGTGTTCCAGTCGTTTCTGTAGTGAAGGGGCACATCCTGAATGGCTCATATCGACAGCCTTCATGCCTTCACTAAGAACCCTCAACGAAGCAACTATGTCTCCTCTCTTCTCCTGATTCTGTCACACACACACATGCATGCACACACACACACACACACACACACACACACGCATGCACACACACACACACGCATGCATGCACGCACACACACACACACACACACACACACACACACACATACAAACACACACAGAGAGAGAGAGAGAGAGAGAGAGAGAGAGAGAGAGAGAGAGAGAGAGAGAGAGAGATTCACAAATATATTCATAGTATCTCATGAAGTGGCATGCCTTGTGGACCAGTAGAGCACAATGCCATAAATGCAGCACATTGGACACGGTTGTGATTGAATGACAATCATCTGTTATTTGATTACAATCACTTTTAGTTTATCACTAGTTATTTACCTACCAATATGTCTACAATAATGATGTAATGGAATACTAAAATACTTCCTTTTGATACGGACCATAACCAATCAAATGATGATGGATTCAAATGAACCAATAATATTCATTAAAAGATTCATTAAAATTTACATAATGAACCCTGCACTGAAGAATAATATAACTCAGTTTTGAAATATTTTCGACAGCCCATGTATTTGCAGTTGTAAAGTCAATCCAAATGATATGGGAGTGTGAACATGATATATAATAACTTTATTTGTATAGCACTTTCATACAGAAATATCACATATATAGTACTCAACCTCTGCTGTCTCTAATAACTATGAATGAGCACAACACTAACTTTACCATCTACAGATAATAATGTTTGAAAACACTGTTCCTCTGACAACTTAAAAACAGAGTTATATGGCTCTTCGTCTGAGGTCTTAATTTCTTAGACTCAAACACAAAGCAACATACTGATTTGTTTTCCCAGGATGCTTTGTGAACTTTGACGCAGGGGAGCTGAACTGGCGAGGAGAGGGTTGTTAGTCCATCACAGCTCCTCTGTGTAGAGACAACACAGAAAAGGCAGGTGACGAGAGAAACAAGGCAGGTGGACAGGGACTAGACAGGTGAGTATATAGACAAACAGACAACAAGAAAGATTGACTGACTGTGACTGAGAGAGAGAGAGAGAGAGAGAGAGAGAGAGAGAGAGAGAGAGAGAGAGAGAGAGAGAGAGAGAGTGAGAGTGAGAGTGAGAGTGAGAGTGAGAGTGAGAGTGAGAGTGAGAGTGAGAGAGAGAGAGAGAGAGAGAGAGAGGAGAGAGAGAGTGAGAGTGAGAGTGAGAGTGAGAGTGAGAGTGAGAGAGAGAGAGAGAGAGAGAGAGAGAGAGAGAGAGAGAGAGAGAGAGAGAGAGAGAGAGAGAGAGAGAGAGAGAGAGAGAGAGAGAGAGAGAGAGAGAGAGAGACAGAGAGACAGAGAGACAGAGAGACAGACAGACAGACAGACAGACAGACAGACAGACAGACAGACAGACAGACAGACAGACAGACAGACAGACAGACAGACAGACAGACAGAGTTGATTCATGCACTCTGCAATTTAACTTAAGTTTAAGTTTATTAAAAGAGAAATGATACAATGTGTAGGAGCTATTTGATGGTTTTTGTGCTTAGTTTGTAGTTTGTTAAGTTCATCACTGGGTGGCAGCACGGAGCGCATATTGTTTTGAATAAAGGCACAGGTGTAGGCTTGTCAATCAAGGTATCTAGGTATGGGTGACGGAGAGATCTCACGGTTTTTACCGCACGAACACACGCACGTACCCTCGCTCGTTTTCAGTATTATTAACAGCATTATGCAGAAATTATTGTTTGGCTCATCACATGTATTATGTTGAATACCGCAATAAAATGGGAACTTCACCCAACGGCAGGTGACACGGACTCGATATTGTGTTATTTCTAATTGCGCGTCAAAGACGAGGAATCCCCGCACCCAACCGAGCGTCTACCAGGATATGAGGATAGTCGCTACACAAGTAAAAACCAGATCTTACTTGGACAATGGAGGACTTTGGAACCTGGCTTGGAATGCTGCTTCTGGATAAGGATCATCATCCCGAGATAGCACACCAAAGGAGGACGGGTTAGTGTATCCGTATGGGTTGCTTGCTAATGGAGCAGCAGCATTGAAAGTTTGTTATTATTGTATTGACTTTTTTTCACGAAAGAGACTGTCGCGCCAGTCTCTTAAAGGAACAGTACGTATATCAAAAATGGATTCACGTCATGATATTGTGGAGCCCATAGAAGAGCAAAATGTTTGTGAGCCAAGAATAAGAAAGCCTTCTTTAAAGGGATTATCAATTATGATTAAAAGGCTCCAAACGGACAGAAATGCATATTGTACACAAGCAAGGAAATTGAAAAGGAAAATCATCACTCTTCTAGTTTCCAACGACAATGTAAATCTTGTGCACCAAAGTCTAAAACAGTTCAAAGCCCTATGTCAAGTTGCCTCTGAGGCACATAATACATTGATGACTGAGTATCCTACAACTGAGGATACGCAGAGAAAGCAGGACGAATGGTTTTATGCAACAAAGGAAACAAATGATACATTTGTAAATGAAGTGTCAACATGGTTGAGCGAAAATGGGTAATGGGTTTTTTCAGGTCAATGATGATAATGCTGAATTGGAAAAAATGAAATCTGATTTGCATGAGGAAATTAAAGCTGGAGACAGTGCGTCTAATGTGTCTAGTAAAAGGTCAAGCAGAAGAAGCAATGCCAGTAGAGCATCAGGTTCTAGTACTGCATCTGCACGCTTAAATGCCATGGCAGAGAAAGCGGCTTTAATGGAGCAAACCGCTGCTCTGCAAAGGAAACATGAAATAGACGCACAAGAGGAGAAACTCAGACAGGAACAAGAGAAACTCAGAAAAGTTAAGGAGCAACTGGAGCTTGATACACAAATGGCTGTTGTTACTGCAAGACTTTCTGTGCTGGAAGGCAGTGCTGTTGGAGGAAAGGCCCCTTCAGATGGAATTAATTCCTACCTGAGCAAATCTATTAAAGAGCTGAGACCTCAATTCAACCTACAGGCAACTGCATTTGTGCCGAAGGAGAACACCCTGATTTCGGATCAAGGCTCAAGAGCGCCACCTATCTTTTCCACATATGATGTGCGACCAAAGGTGAATATGCACACACACTTTCAGGAGAAAGTACAACATCATGGAATTCCACAAGCAAAGGATACTACTCTCATGCCACAGTGGCAACCAAACACTGGGACGTCTCTCACCACTACTCTAAAGCATCAGTCTCAAAATGCTTTCACAGCCTTCACTGCTGCACCTCGTAGGTCAGTACTAGCTGCACAGGAACGACAGTCTACACAGAACGCTGCAGTGCAAAATACAGTGGACCAGGATGCCATTTGTGGAATCATGCAAAGGCAGAATGAACTCACCACATTGCTCATTCAACAGCAAATGTTATCTACTTTACCAAAAAGAGATATAACCGTATTTGATGGTGATCCATTGCACTTCATTTCCTTTGTTAGGACATTTGAACATTGTGTTGAAGAGGTAACATGCAGTTATCAAGACTGTTTGTATTTTCTGGAGCAGTACACCAGGGGGAAGCCCAGAGAGCTGGTGCGAAGCTGCTTACACATGCCACCACAACAAGGATATCAAAGAGCAAACGGTCTTTTGAAAGAACACTTTGGTAATGAGCACAGGATAGCAACAGCCTACATGGAAAAAGCCTTTCGCTGGCCTGTTGTTAAAGCAGAGGATGTAGAGGCGCTGCAGGAGTTCACGCTGTTCCTAAGAGGGTGCTGCAACCAGGGGTGTAGCTCCAGATTCTGGGCCCCATGAAAGAATGTATTTGTAGGCCCCCAGTGAATGCGAGCGCGCGTAAGCGTGCGAGCGGAATTTTTTTTGGCCATTTTTTTATTGAAAACGCATAATATGGTTTTGACCTATACATTCGGATCAGCAGTTCAGCACCTGCACTGTTGGTGGGTGAGCTTAGTAAAGGATGTCGCATTGCGTTCATCTTCAATGAATGGACCAATGCAATAGTCTACCAAAGCCCCCCCTCTCTCTCTATATATCTCGCACACACACACACACACACACATACACACACACACACACACACTTCAGAAACAAACATAGTATCAATGAGAGCATCAATGCAAAATGTTTTTTTTTTTTACTAGACATCACTCAGGTGTATGTGTGTGTGTGTGTGTGTGTGTGAGATATATAGAGAGAGAGGGGGGGCTTTGGTAGACTATTGCATTGGTCCATTCATTGAAGATGAACGCAATGCGACATCCTTTACTAGGCTCACCCACCAACAATGCAGGTGCTGAACTGCTGATCCGAATGTATAGGTCAAAACCATATTATGCGTTTTCATCAATAAAAAAATGGCCAAAGAAACAAACATAGTATCAATGAGAGCATCAATAATACACCTGAGTGATGTCTAGGGAAAAAAAAAAAAAAATTTTTTTTTGGGCCCCCCCCCCCAGTGCTGGGCCCTTGGAATCATCCTAAGCTACCCCCCCCCCAGCTACGCCCCTGGCTGCAACGCTATAACAGAGATACAGTACATGGAGGAGATGAACGTTCCATCAAACATGAGGAATGTTATGATGAAATGGCCATACAAGCTGCGGGAAAGATGGAGGTCTACAGCTTGTGAGATACAAGAACGGCAAGGCTACAGGGCCACCTTCCCAGAGATGGTAAACCTTTTGGAGAAACAAGTCAAAATATTGTCTCATCCCATTTTTGGTGACATTTCAGATGCACGACCAAGCATCACAATAAAGCCTGTAGATAAGAGCGCGCCGCTACCCAGGAGCAGCATTAAAGGAAGCAGTTTTGCAATAACCATCGCAACCAACCAAGCTGAAACTGTGCCCACAGTGCACATGATGCCAAAGCAGCCTACCGTAACTAAGGAGTTGTCCTCAGAGGCCTGCCTCTATTGTGAAGAGTGACATCCATTTTCTAAGTGTTTTAAACTCAATACGATTTCTCAAAGGGAGAAAATTTATTTTCTGAGAGGAAAAGGAATTTGTTTTGGATGCTTGAAGTCTGGCCACATGAGTAAGGAATGCAGAAGTCGTCTGACCTGTGATGAATGCAATCTTAAACACCCGACTATTCTGCATGTCCACAACAACGACAAATTGACCAAGTCACAAGAAACACCATTCAATAGTGCACTTGTGTCTCTTCAGGCATGTGGTTGTACTGGGGCCGGAGACCACGACAGTACAGTTGAGATCCAAGAAAGGAAATGGAGTGCTGCAGACCTACGCCTTCTTAGACCCAGGCAGTACAGCAACCTTCTGTACCAACCATCTTATGAAGAAGCTGAATCTACAGGGTACAAAGACCAACATTCTTATGCGCACTATGGGTCAAGAAAAGGTAATTGAAAGCCAAATCCTTACAGGACTGGAGGTGTCCAAGTTGGATAATAACCACTTTATGGAGCTCCCAGAAACGTTCACACATGAAACAATCCCTGTTTCAAAGAGTAACATCCCTACTCAGCGAGATATTGAAAAATGGGAATATCTGAAGGGTATCAGGATCCCAGAATTGGACGCTGATGTTGAACTTTTGATTGGAGCTAATGCATCAAAACTCATGGAACCCTGGGAAATTATCAACAGCCAAGGTGATGGACCTTATGCCGTGAAGACCCTATTGGGGTGGGTCGTCAACGGTCCTTTGAGGGGTAATAATGGTTGTCAGAGAAGCTGCTCGACCATATATGCCAATAGGACATCCATTGTCAAACTGGAGGAGCTGTTGGTCTCTCAGTACAACCAAGAGTTAAACGAGAAGTCACTGGAGGAGCAGCAGGAGATGTCAAGAGAGGACCCAAGTTTTTTTTTTTTAAACTTAAATTTTTTATTAACAGTTATTTAGACAGACAGCACTTACAAAAAATAAATAATAAAAAATGAAGAGACTAGCAGAGGACCCAAGTTTTATGGAGATCTTGGAGAAGTCTATTTGCATGCAGGAAGGACATTATAGCATGGACTTGCCTTTTAAAATGGATGACATCACCATGCCAAACAACAGGTGCATTGTGGAACAGCACCTTCAGAGTCCGAATAAAGTTTGAACGGAATAAGGGCTACCAAAATGAGTACACAGATTTTCTTACTCATGTGATTGACAGTGGCTACGGAGAAATTGTGCCTCAAGTCCAGCCGGACTACAAAAATGGCAGTGTGTGGTATCGCCCTCATCACTGGGTGTGCCACCCAAAGAAGGAAAGACTGAGAGTGGAAAAGCGAGCACACACCAGACGTGGAATTTTTCCAATCGTCAGTCCCAGTGACCAGTTGGGGTTCTCGTCACCATTCACCTTGCTACCAAAACAGTTGTTGCAAGAAATGTGTCGAAGGAACATGTCTTGGGATGACCCCATACCCCAGACATTCTCACAACGATGGGCAAAGGGCTTGTACGGACAGTACGGTTGAAGACCAAGACAGGGCAGTTGGAGCGGCCCATATCCAAGCTCTTTCTGCTTCAAGAAGCAGTGGAAGGTCTGGCGGTAAAGGTCACGACCCAACGTTGAGTTACGTGCTGGTAACCTCTGGCTCAGAGAAGAACCAAGAACATTTGTTATAGCTCCCTTTTTCTTCTTTAATGTAATTGTTTTCCACCTTCACATTTGGGGCCGGGGTGTAGGAGCTATTTGATGGTTTTTGTGCTTAGTTTGTAGTTTGTTAAGTTCATCACTGGGTGGCAGCACGGAGCACTGGGTGGCAGCACGGAGCGCATATTGTTTTGAATAAAGGCACAGGTGTAGGCTTGTCAATCAAGGTATCTAGGTATGGGTGACGGAGAGATCTCACGTTTTTTACCGCACGAACACACGCACGTACCCTCGCTCGTTTTCAGTATTATTAACAGCATTATGCAGAAATTATTGTTTGGCTCATCACATGTATTATGTTGAATACCTCAATAAAATGGGAACTTCACCCAACGGCAGGTGACACGGACTCGATATTGTGTTATTTCTAATTGCGCCTCAAAGACGAGGAATCCCCGCACCCAACCGAGCGTCTACCAGGACATGAGGTTCTGTATCGTATCGCTCTCGCTCGGCATCGCTCTCTGCACTATCTCGCATACGTGCACGCGCACTGAATAAAGACCACAATGTACCTTTAATCCCAATATTCGTCTGACCACACCCCTATCAGCTTACCCATATAAGCAGGGGTGGGGCCACCCACTCTCCTCCTTCTCGCTTTCACCACAAGGAAGAAGTGCCTCTGTAGATCCCCACACTTGACACCATGATGGAAGAAAGGTTTAGGAGCAGCTTTGGGAAACAAGGATACGTTGACATCATATCTTTATTTTCTCTCTCACTATTTTCGAGAAAATACGGCGATATTGTCTTCGTACTGGAGTGTCTGGAAGATGATGATCATTCTAAAAACCCTCCACCGGTTTTCGTATTGGGAGCACGCCGCTGCATGCTTCTCAACTGCAGTTCCTTGCTGTGTTTGTTGGGGTGAAACCTGTCAGGCCACAGCTGAACTGTCGGACATGCCGCTGTTGTGAGAAGCGGTGCGTTCCAGGTTGGGTGAGTAGTGTTTGCTGGCGGGCTCCACTTGTCTGTTAGTGCTATGGGGGCTACTTGACAAAGTTTATGGAAACCGGCCCCAGGCTAGGGTCCTTTGTCCAGCCACCTAGGCGACAGAAGGCCTTGGTCTGAAGACCATTATAGTTTTAACTAGTGGGCCGCGACCATTGACACTGGTGATCCCTGTGTGTTCTGGACGAGTGGATTCTCTCTGTCACCGTGTTAAGGCCCCATCTTTCATATCCAAATGAGAGTATTCCTTCACGAGGGGATATGTGCATGTAATGTGCGATAGCGGCAGATTCATGTTCAAAGTCAGCTACACAGGCCAGTTGGTACTGTGCTGATTCCGTCGGATGTGGTAAAGTCACCGTTGTGAAGCGGTGTTGACATCTTGTTTTCTCTTTTCTCTTAAAAAGTGAGGAGAGGTTCAGAACGGCGGCCTGTCTGGGTGAGTGTTATGTCATTGTTTACATGTTCATAGCTTACGGTTAGCCAGTCAGCTGTTAACTGCTGCGTTAGCCTGCTGGATCGCTGCATGGCCTGCTTAGGGCCTACTATTAGCCAGTCAGCTGTTAGCTGCGGGGCTAGCATGTCGTGGTCGCTAGGTAACGTTAGCTTGCTGCTATGGCCATGGCCTGGCGCGGGGTAGCTTAGCTTCTCGCGCGCCGCCGTGAGCTCGCTTCTGATCGCGTGCATCGTTAGATCGGCGTCTCGCGAGCAGAAGCAGTAGCACCCGAACGGTTGGAGCGGCCGTTAGCTTGATGTTATTCTGTTGAACGTGCTTTGATTTTAACATGTTTTACACTCTTGACCACGACGTCATCCTTGACAGGGGATGTTTTCGTCGACCCTGCCCTGAGCCAGGACGGCAAGGTTGCATCAACAGGGGACTGTAGTGCGGGTTGGGGCGGTGACGCTGCCCAGTTCGGACAACACAGGAGCGGCTGTGTTTCCTACGGTGTCTGTGACTGCACTTCGCTGATCTGCGTTCCGGGTAGGAACGGGGTTGACCAGACCTCATAACACGTCTTCTGGTTTTACTTTGCTAAATGTATTGTGAATAACGGTGTTTTTCCCAAAACGTGTGTTGCTACAATGCATTTAGGATACGTTGCGGGTTATGTGTGAGCTGTTTTTGTCACTGGCAGTTAGCTTCTCCGTGCAAACGGGATGTAATGATCTGGTTGTTGTGTGAGAAACACGGCCGTGTACTCACAACTAAGGTAACTAACCTATGAAGCTATGCTTGGTGACAAGTGAGTAAAAGAATGTTCTTTCTCAGACTGTAATGACAATGAACAGTGTGTTCACACATTAACAGGTTTTCCTGTTTTAACTGGCCGTATTGAGGGTAAAATAGGAGGATTGTGTTTCCCCCCCGGTTCCCTGGGGACTTTTTCATCCTCCTATCAGACATGTTGTGCATTAATTGTGTCTTTTGTGTGGTAGGGATACGATGTAACTCTTAGCTTGATTGCTGAGGTTGTGCTAAATCTGCTGGAGAAACTTATTTCCTAAAGGGAAATTGGTTTGGTTGCTGTCATGTGTGCTTAGCAAGGCCTGTGGTCGATACTAATCAAGAATGATGTATTCTCTCATTGTGAAAAAAACGGCGTTCCTCTGTTGAGTGTTTTTGCCATTTTTTGTAGGTGATGATGGGTTGTGTGTGTCATGTGACCTACAACTGGGTTGTACTGGCCACAGAAGCACATGTGTATGTTGGACCGGGGTTCTTAGAGCCCTCTCTATTCTGTGTTTTTCCTTAGTAAAAATCAGATAGCAGGTTAGCTCATGCGCTGTGTGGAGCTGTGAAACGCTTCATAGAGCTGACTATGACTGTGTCATATTCTCTCTTTGTCGTTACATCGTATCATGGGTGTGGGGTCGTAAAGGGGTGAACTGGTAACCTTTCCTCTCCCCATTGTTCTGTCGGTCAGGGGTACACCCCCTGTCCTTCAAGGTTCCCGTCACGTGGCGGTTCGGCACGTTACGGGGGGGGGGGGGGGGGGGGAGGGAGTTCCTGGTCCCACGGCCTGGTATATTGGGCGTGTGCACCGCAGGAATTCCCCCGCCATAGAGTACGTCACCGTGCGCGTCTCTGTTGGTAGGACTTCCGTGTGCTGTTCAGGTCCATGTGATGGATCTGTTTTCAGGGGGGGTGGTCAGGGCTCCTCCTCACCAAGCGCCTATTCAGGCCTTCTGTGAGTTCGGACTCCTTCTTCCATGTGAGGAAGCCTCCATCAGAGTACAGAGCCTTCCTCCTCAGATTGTCAAAGTGAGTGGACCCTCTAGAAGGGTCCTTTTCTATTGTATGTATATTCGATTCAATTCGTTTATTGAGTGTGTATGGGTTCAGTGCCTCTTCCCCGGAGGCCCTAAAACCAGTTTTTTACATGGCTCAAGGTGCAATATATTCTTTTCAATCTGTACAGCTCGCGTGGGAAGTCTCTCTGGGGATCCCCGTCTCTTTCCTATGGGAGGGTGGTGGGATGTAAAAATGTGAAAAAATTTTACCCCGGCTGTGTAGACTGGGATACATACTGTTGATGCTTCCTTCTTTCTATTCCAGAAGTGTTGGAGTTAGGGAGTGTCACACCCCTCTTGTCGTTCCCCTGGGCGCCTTGGGGATTCAATGACAGGTCTAAATAGCCTGTTCATTGATGGGGGTGTGTCCCGACGCACGTATAGTGCTAGCTCGCTGTAAACAGGCGATTGACTGGCACGCCTTGGTTGCTTGTGGTTGAAACAGCGTTTTTATAAAGCAACTGAGATGGGGGTTTTTCCTCTTCCGACGACCACATCCCATGACCTGGGTGGGTTGTCGACGGATTCTCGTTCATGTCTGGGGGATGATGACGGGATGGATCTGAACATATGTGGTGGGGTCTCACGCCCTTGGGGTGGGCCACCAGGCGCGGTTCGTCCGAACGTCTGGGTGGCGCCTTCTTTTCATGTTAAGATCAACACGCATATCTGCCCTTCTCCTGGAGTAGGCATGTCGGCGTGGTTAGGGCACGGGACTGGTTCTGGTCACGCTGGTCCAGATCAGTTGAACCCGTTGTCCGCCGGGGATGCAGATCTGCTGTTCTGGTACCCTGAGGGACTTGGGCTTTTTTCAGGGGGAAAAATGCCAGGTCGGTCTGGGTGTCACAGGGTTAAGCGCTATGGAGACCCTGGTTGGGTATGTTTTTACTCAGCACTGTCGTCATGGCTTACAGCCATGCCATTCTGTACGCGCTCGATCTCGTCGGATCTCGGCCGCTACACAGGTTGGTCCTGGTTAGTACTTGGTTGGGAGACCGCCGGGGAATACCAGGTACGGTGTGCTTAGGGGCTGGTTTTCCATTATTTTTCGCTCCTCTCTCACGCATGGCGAAGAGGGGCCTGTGGGGGTGGTTTTTTGACCTCCTCTGGTGACCCTGTGCTTCCCGTACCGCCAGGCCCGGTCCGAAGTGATGTTTGCGACCCGTAGGCCTGGGTTAACCCTTTTTGGAAACTGAAACACTTGTACTGCGGTATAGCCGGTGTATACCCGCAGGTGTGTTTTGGAGTTTTTTCTTGAGGGGTTATAGGAACAACCACCGCATTGGGTAACACCGAGGTGGTTGATTCCCTGGTGTGTTGGAGCAGTGTCAACTCCCGGGTTCACCGTTTGAGGGTGCCCCTGCACGTTCATGACGTCTGCCAATCGTGTCAGCCTTCTCTGCCTCGACCCCTCTGGGTGGGGGTTTTTAAATGGAGGCTTGGTCATGCAACACCGCCAGCTTACGCTCCTTCCGCCGGGGCGGCTGTGTTCAGCTGTCCCCTCTGGCGCCTGTCTCGTCCGCAGTCTCCAGGCTAGGGTTAACAGCCTGTTGCCTGGTTTTTCCCCGGTGCGCTGCCTGCTTCCGTTGGTTAACCTTTTTTGTGTGCTTACGGCCATGCTGACTGCCTGTTCTGCAGGGTCAGTGTGCCAGGCGGTGTACTATTGGGGGGACAGGGCCCGCTCGGCTTACGGCCATACCAACCTGAACACGCCCGATCTCGTCCGATCTCGGAAGCTAAGCAGGTTCTGGCCTGGTTAGTACTTGGATGGGATTCCGCCTGGGAATACCAGGTGCAGTAACTGAGGGGCCTTTGTCCGAATACGCTGGCGATGTGGGGGGCGGAGCACTACGTGCCCACCTGGTGGGGTCTTGATGCTGGCATCATGGACTTCTCCGGGCCCCCATTCTAGGGAGTCCAGTCCTTTTGGTGGGTCTGGGTCTTCCTTCGTGCTCCGCTGCTACGGCCTTGCCACGGGGTTGGGTTTGCCCTTGACCCCGTGATTCTGGGGGCAGTAACGAGGTTGTTCCTCCGTTCGTTCCCGGGTGGCATGCGGGTTGTGCGTGTGTGTAGTCGTGGGGTCAAGCCACGGTCTGCTCACCCTGTGCGTTGAGTTGCTTGAGTGCCTCTTCGCACGGTCGGGTCCGTCGCCCTCCCGTGAAGCCCCTAATAGGGGGGGTGCCCGCCATTAGGGTGGGTCGGGGGGGCTCGGCCCTCCCTGTTCTGATGGTTTGTGGGGGGCTGTCAGCGGGGTGTATTTGTCGGCCGTTGGCTCTCGCTCGGCCTCCCTTGTGCAGAGAGCGATGCCGAGCGAGAGCGATACGATACAGAACGTTAGGTTATGACTATAACCAAGTTCTGTTAGTATAGCGACGCTCGGCATCCGACGCCGCTGCAGCCTTTGACCTCGCCTTGTGGCGAAAGCTTGGGAAGGAGGAGAGTGGGTGGCCCCACCCCTGCTTATATGGGTAAGCTGATAGGGGTGTGGTCAGACGAATATTGGGATTAAAGGTACATTGTGGTCTTTATTCAGTGCGCGTGCACGTATGCGAGATAGTGCAGAGAGCGATGCCGAGCGTCGCTATACTAACAGAACTTGGTTATAGTCATAACCTAACGATAGTCGCTACACAATGAATTATTCTTTTTTAACCTTGGCTCATTTTAAGGCGAAACAGTAGCTACCCCCTAATAGGCAAAATAAATATTTGAATTTGAATAGTTCTGGCATAAAATGTACTATAAACTTGTCTATGAATGATATATCAACAACTTATTTATAACTTAACTTATATATTAACAAATTAGAAGCAGGATATAGATGGGAAAATGTGGAAAGTTTGGTGTGTGTATACAGACCTACTAGGGAAATGGAGTTCCGTGTCTTTGTGTGTAAGTAAAATGCATAAAAATTGTTTTTTAGAAAACTTCCTCAAAGTTCTGTATTGTAATTGTGATCTGACACAATCAGACAAAATGAAGTAAAATAAACAACTAATTGTCTGTTTTTGATATTTTATTGCCACTAGTTTGAAATGTTAAGGACATAGAATTTAGTGGAGCATATAAATATGTACTGTATGACTGTAATAATGCATGTATGAATAAATAAAAATGAAATGAAATGAAAAAAGGAAGCAAAATATAACAGACAGGCAGGGGGACTTTTACGGGAAGGCAGGATATTTCCACCTTGCTCAAAAACCCACGGTGGTGTCTCTGCAACACAGATCAACATGAACCCTTTCACTACCACCTTGTTTAATTTATTTTTCAAGATGAACATGATTGATTCCATTCATGTTTTGATTATAATAAACTTGATTTATAATTTTACAGACATCACATTTGATCACAAAAACACTTTTATTGATAAATGTGATTTAGCAGAGGTACATTGCAAATATTAACCCAGTATGCTGTCCAGATTGGTTGTAATTTAGATAAAGTTAGCATCTGTTAAGCACACGTTTCAAATCATGTCACAAGTGATTAGATGTAGCTGATGGGAAGGTTTTATGAGATAATAATATTGCTTACAAAAAAAGGTATTATGGTAGTTTGATGGTAATTTGACCATGGTACCCCATTGAATAAATACTTTACCATGGTACTGCCATGGGTAAAGGTCATGTATCGCCATTGGGGGCGACAGTGGCTCAGGATGTCGTCTGGTAATCCGGAGGTTCTCGGTTCAATTCCCGCTCCTCCCAGGCAGCGTGTTGAAGTGTCTTCGAGCAAGACACTTAACCCCTAATTGCTCCCGATTAGCAGGTTGGCACCTTGCATGGTTGCCTCTGCCATCAGTGTGTGAATGTGTGAGTGAATGGGGAAAATGTGAGGAACAAATTGTAAAGCGCTTTGGATAAAAGCGCTATATAAATGCAGCTATTTACCATTTACTTGAATAATACCAAGGTATAATCCAAAATAACCATGATGCCGATGGTAAAAGTATACCATGATACTTTTCTGTGAGGGATGTTTTTCACATGAACCATTGACCATATTCACAAGGTGGTGGAAAGGAACCCAACCTGAGCATGACATAAGAGCAAAATGGCCACCCTGTGAATATGGATGGTCCATATTCGTGCCAAGCCAGTGTCTCACCAGTGCAGCCTCCATCTCTGCCACAGTGTTCATGGCTCGCCTGGAAGCTCTGTCACACACAAAGTCTATGGGTCTGGGCGAAGCATCCCACACCTCAGAGGCTAACATGCACAGCAGCAGGAGTCCTGTGCAAACACACAGAGACACGTGCACGCACGCGCGCGCGCGCGCACACACACACACACACACACACACACACACACCACACCACACCACACACACCACCACTAATTAAACTGTGAAACACTGACCCAGCTTGTCAATAAAATTATAATGTCGTCAAACTTTGAATAGTAGGCTATAGGCCTTAAGGCTACTCACTTAAAGCCATGCCCTGCTTGGCTCCTGATGGATACTGTACATTTGTTTCAATGTAACCAATTGTCTTCGATGGAAATACAGCCGATTGCGGTGGGAAAATATGCTCTCGTCAAGAAGAGCGTGGCGTCCCCTTGTCCTCTCGCCGATTGAATTCCCACGTTCTCATTTAGGAAGTGCGAACTTTATCTACTCAGAACTCAGGATGCGCTCCGACTTCCCCGATGCGCCTTTGGAGTAGAAAGCCGTGGCCCTAAAAGTTGCTTGGGCTACACATAAGACTGCGTTTCATTTGTATGCTTTATTTATTTCATTTTCATTTTCATCATTCATGAGGCAGCATGCTGAGTAACAAGTTAAATAGTTATTATTGCGAAAGACTCAATATTTACACAGCTCTGGTCACATAAATCAAATCAAATCAAATTTATTTATAAGGCCCGACAACACACGTTAATGTCCCCATGGGCCGTACAGGTCTTCTTTAAACAAGTCAAGAAGAAAACATAACAATAAGTCAAGAACAGAACAAGAACACCATAAGGTCCAAACATTTTTAGATGAATGCAAAAAAAAAAAAAAAAATAAAGAATGCAAGATCAAGTATGGCTATATGTCAAATACAATCAATGTCACATATCGGTTAATAAGTTTGAATTGATCCACTCTGCTGAAAAATTGAACAATAAAAAAATGGAAAAAATAATTACAATGTCCTGCACTTACTGAGACTACAAAAAAAAGAAAAAAAACAACGCGTAACAGCTAGGCGTAATGGTGAACTGATATCATTGTATTTTCAATATTGTTTTATATGTCAACTGTTATAATGCAATATTCAATGTTAACTTAAGTTATGACATGTATTTCAGCCATGCGTCATCATGCCGCATGCGTCTTTGCTTCAAGGACAAACGTGAGTTCAATGACCACGTGTCCTGACGACCCTTTTCTAGCCATTTCTCTTGCAGTATTTATTTTCCTCGAGGAGAAGTGAACAACAACAAGTGTTATTCGTTCCGGATACAATCATCCATCGGGTGTAATTCCCAGGGGGCGCAGCTGCGCCTGCGAGATGCAGTTACAGTAATAACGCTACAATTCGATTCCAGCGAGGGGGAAAGAGACGTAATAATAATAATAGACGTAATAATAGTTGTCGAACCACCATAGACGGGAGAGAACATGGGGAATGCACCATCAATTCTCATTTCAGACACATCACGTGCTGAATGAATGATGAATGACTGAGTGAATGAATGAATGAATGAATGAATGAATGAATGAAAACTTTATTTAACGGATTGCAGAATGGGTACAATACAGTACGGCTCAATACACACAATTGTTAAGGGGATGCAGACCAGAGAAAGACGTTTGTCTTTGCTGATCCTAGCTCTCATACTGTACATAAAACAAAACACCCTGGACGTTGATTGACCCCCCCTATATTGTGGCCATTATAGTACACAACCCAGCTGTGCTATGAATATGATCTTTCAAGAGGTACACAGCTCAGGTTAACTATAAAGTGCTGCGTGTGTGTGCGCGCGCATATAGCAACTGAGAGTGCGTTTGTATCTGCGTTTTCATACACGTATTACATAGAGAGGGAGGGAGAGAGAGAGAGAGAGAGAGGTGGGGACGAGAGAATGGACAATTACAGATATTGTTATTTGTCTGTATTCTAAATGTAGACTGCAGCCAATTCAATTGCCGTTAATTAAGACGAATGCGCAACGGCTCCGGGGACAATAGTGTCTGTCTGGATTCTGCTCATGAAAGAGGAAACGGGGGTCCATGGCACAGTGACGGAACCCGCATTGCATCACGACAAGCCACCCGGCAGCCTGCTGTCTCCCGCCCACCACCACCACTCGAGCCCATGGGGAACCTAGCCTTATTATTATAGTTTCTAAGCAGTCTTTGCCCGAAATCCCAGCCACTCTCTCAGACGGGCACCTCTGTTGCTCCTGCGCGTCTCTGCTCTGGAGAGCTGCTCTGTTTGGAGGCACGATGCGCCGCAAAGCCACCAATTGAGCGCAGCATTGAGAACTTTGGGCGCTGTGTGTTTTGTTGTGAATTGCGTGGTTTAATAACTCTATGCACCAGCAACAGGCCGTTATTAATTGGTGATCGAGATGGAGAAGTGACTCCCAACAGGATCTCGAGATAAAGCTGGGAACGAGGTTAAGGGATCCTCGGCCTGGCCGGACGCACCGCCGATCAAAGGGGGGTGGCAACCTGTAGCTGTGTAGCGGCGGTACCGTTCTCTCATAATTCCGCGAAGGCACAATGGAGGGACACAGCTGACGGGTTTGGATCCAAGCCTGAGGAGGAGAAACGATCGGGGAAAAAAGGAACACAACGGCCCGCCGCCCACGGGAAAAACGTAAGTACCGGTATGCTGCATTTTGATAGTGGCTAACATGATTCTCGCTTCCATCTTTTGACCCCCCTCCATAATCAAGATAATTGTCAGATCTTAATTGCATCTACTGTATATGCTACATGTGATGGTTGAACTTTGGCCACACAATGCTCAAGGACAAACTAACTGACCAATTATCATAAATGGTCTGTTAGGCTATCTGACCATTTCTGGTAAATTATATGACATCTTAATTGGCCTATTTCATATCAGTAGGCTACTAATTGATTTGACTGTCAATAAAAACAAATAACAACAACAACAAAAAACGTGCTAAACAAAACAGAAAGCAGTACAGGTTATCGGCTTTGCGCATTGATTGATTGATTGATTGATTGAAAACTTTATTAACAGATTGCAGAAACACAACTGTACAAGCAAAACTGTACATTGGAATATTGACAACCATACTAGGTAATTTACTGTACATTGGAGGGGGTTGGGGGGGGAACACTGTACAAACAAGCAAAGCTGTACATTAGAATATTGACAATACCATACTAGGTAATTTACTGTACATTGGAGGGGGTTGGGTTAGGACATTTACAGGGGCCAGTTTCGAATTGCAGTCTCCCGTGGGTGTTCTTTGAGAGTGGTTTTGAAAGTGGGTAGTGATTCACATTCCTTTACAGCTTTAGGTAGGGCGTTCCACATTGATGTGGCATAATTGCGAAACGTGTTTAGTCCCTTGTTTGAGCCGAATCTGGGTTTAACATGATTTGTGGAGCTCCCTCTGGTGTTGTGATCGTGGTATCTTGTAGACCAGGCCCATTGCAAGTTGCTGTACTCTGTCGTCTACTCTAGGCCAGGCCCATTGCAAGTTGCTGTACTCTGTCGTCTACTCTAAGCCATCCTAGGTTGTCAAAGTGGGCAGGGGTGAGGTGGGTTCTAGGAGTAAGGTCAAGCAGTAGTCTGACCAGTTTGTTTTGAGATGTTTGTCATTTAGTTTTTAGCGCCTATGAGGTGCTTTGGTACCATGAGGTGCAAGCATAGTCGTATAGTACCCTTGAATGAGTGCTCCTGCCAGAGTCTTCAGGGTATTCTTGTTTACCAGAGAGGAGATCCGGTACAAGAATCGAGTTCGTTGGTTGACTTTTTTTATTACGTTGGATGCCATTTTGTCACAGGAAAGATTAGCCTCTAGGATGGAACCCAGGTAGGTAATTTCATCTTTCCATCAGGATATAACAAGTGTTCAAGGTCCTTGTACGTCCCTGATGCGGGTAAATTCACCTGGCAAAATGCGCACACTTCCACTTTGTAACTGGCACTGATGAATTCATTCACTACTCACCCCAAAATAGATCGACTGATGATCTTCATGGCCTACTTGATATTCCTAAAATTAGCCTATTTTCTTAAAATAAATACTCACACAGAAAAACTGTTGCTATACTCGTGGAAACATTGTTATTGACATATATTCATTCACTAACCATTATCTTAAACCACAGTCACAACCTTCGAAATAACTATTCGGTCTGGAAAATGGTCTTCACATGTGACACCTTCACATTGGACCCCACAAGCATAATAGTACACGCACGTACGCACGCGCACACACGCACACACACACGCACACACACACACGCATGCACACACGCACACACACACACACACACACAGTCACACACACACACACACACACACACACACACACACACACACACACACACACACACACACACACACACACACATGATTTAAAATGTTCTCCCCCCTATGCGTGCTGGTACCTGTACCGGTGCCAGCCCACAGTTCCGAGGGGGGGATGTATTTTGGACTTGTCCTGCTGAGATGCAGGGATATGGGTCAGTGTGCTGCTGCCCGTGGCTGCGGGGCACCCAGTTTACAGGGGTCTCAGACGCAGGGGCCACGGTGTTGCCGCCAGCTTCATCTAAGGTGATCGTGAGGGTCAGTGTCACTGACATCATTCACACTCAGATAGGAGAGGTGGATGCGATGCAGCTGTAGGCGTCGGGGAGATTCTGATTGAGCTATGTTGCTCCATCCCCTTGGAACCTGTTACAAAAGGATTAAGCTAGAATCCCTCATTGGAATTGATCATTTTAAAGACAAAAATGGATGCCTTCTTGCCATGGTGTGCTCATGTTTTTAATATTGTCTGTTTTTATTGACATTTTCTAGAATATTTGGTATTTGTGTGCTCTCACTATCTTGTTTTTATTTGTGTTTGTTTTAATGTTGTTCTATTATGTAAAATATTTCTGTATGCTGCCTTCTTGACCAGGGCCCACTTGCAAAAGAGGTGGAAATATCAATGTGATTACCCTGGTTAAATAAAGGATTCAAGTCAAGTCAAGAGTTTTATTCAAACATTTAAAGAAAACAATTAGCGCAGATTCCAATGGTGAACTCTGTACTCTGTCGTCTACTCTAAGCCATCCTAGGTTGTCAAAGTGGGCAGGGGTGAGGTGGGTTCTAGGAGTAAGGTCAAGCAGTAGTCTGACCAGTTTGTTTTGAGATGTTTGTCATTTAGTTTTTAGCGCCTATGAGGTGCTTTGGTACCATGAGGTGCAAGCATAGTCGTATAGTACCCTTGAATGAGTGCTCCTGCCAGAGTCTTCAGGGTATTCTTGTTTACCAGAGAGGAGATCCGGTACAAGAATCGAGTTCGTTGGTTGACTTTTTTTATTACGTTGGATGCCATTTTGTCACAGGAAAGATTAGCCTCTAGGATGGAACCCAGGTAGGTAATTTCATCTTTCCATCAGGATATAACAAGTGTTCAAGGTCCTTGTACGTCCCTGATGCGGGTAAATTCACCTGGCAAAATGCGCACACTTCCACTTTGTAACTGGCACTGATGAATTCATTCACTACTCACCCCAAAATAGATCGACTGATGATCTTCATGGCCTACTTGATATTCCTAAAATTAGCCTATTTTCTTAAAATAAATACTCACACAGAAAAACTGTTGCTATACTCGTGGAAACATTGTTATTGACATATATTCATTCACTAACCATTATCTTAAACCACAGTCACAACCTTCGAAATAACTATTCGGTCTGGAAAATGGTCTTCACATGTGACACCTTCACATTGGACCCCACAAGCATAATAGTACACGCACGCACGCACGCGCACACACGCACACACACACGCACACACACACACGCATGCACACACGCACACACACACACACACACACAGTCACACACACACACACACACACACACACACACACACACACACACACACACACACACACACACACACACACACACACACACACACACACACACACACACACACAGACCTTGACTTGTGATCCATGATGGATTTAAAATGTTCTCCCCCCTATGCGTGCTGGTACCTGTACCGGTGCCAGCCCACAGTTCCGAGGGGGGGATGTATTTTGGACTTGTCCTGCTGAGATGCAGGGATATGGGTCAGTGTGCTGCTGCCCGTGGCTGCGGGGCACCCAGTTTACAGGGGTCTCAGACGCAGGGGCCACGGTGTTGCCGCCAGCTTCATCTAAGGTGATCGTGAGGGTCAGTGTCACTGACATCATTCACACTCAGATAGGAGAGGTGGATGCGATGCAGCTGTAGGCGTCGGGGAGATTCTGATTGAGCTATGTTGCTCCATCCCCTTGGAACCTGTTACAAAAGGATTAAGCTAGAATCCCTCATTGGAATTGATCATTTTAAAGACAAAAATGGATGCCTTCTTGCCATGGTGTGCTCATGTTTTTAATATTGTCTGTTTTTATTGACATTTTCTAGAATATTTGGTATTTGTGTGCTCTCACTATCTTGTTTTTATTTGTGTTTGTTTTAATGTTGTTCTATTATGTAAAATATTTCTGTATGCTGCCTTCTTGACCAGGGCCCACTTGCAAAAGAGGTGGAAATATCAATGTGATTACCCTGGTTAAATAAAGGATTCAAGTCAAGTCAAGAGTTTTATTCAAACATTTAAAGAAAACAATTAGCGCAGATTCCAATGGTGAAATAAATTTACTGCTCAGTTGCTCGGTTGCTGAGAAAATATTGAAAATACAATTTTGGCTGGCATTGGCCATTGAAAAAAAAAGTTATTATTATTTTATTCTACAACTACAACACCTTCTTGGTTGTAGACAGTAGTCAGTAGTAGTCAGTAGTAGACAGTAGTCTTGGTAGCAGCATTTGAAGCCTTGCCCTCTGGCGGTAAAAAGGTGTACCACAACTACACAAAGGACTATATGAAAGTCAATGGAAAATGCTGGAAATGAATTCCCCCAAAATACTTCCTGTTACCAGATGTGAAACATATTCCCACACTGCTCATCCTCGTGCCTCTGTAACTTTCTGCACCAAAGCACAGTCCGTTCGAAGATATTGCGCGGATTCACACACGCCCACACTATACACAGACACTACTGAATGCATTTGCCGGACGGCATCAGCTGGAACAGTTTGTGGTTGAGGTCTTTCATAATCATGCAGGCTTTGCTGACACATCATCCATTGTAGGCTATAGTATACAGTATCCAGGATGGAGCGAAGCTCACATCCACTGATGCTCTGGGCTGTCTGCACGACCATCTCTAACGCTTTGCGGTTTCAGTTTAAGTTTCAGTTTCAATTCAGAGACAACGTACATTAAGGAACATTTTATAAAATAGAATGTAAATGTACCCAATTGTAGCCAAAAGGCTAGTTTACATTGGCAGTCGCCCTGCCAGAAATAATGGGCTAGTACCTAGTACAAAAAAGATTAAAACACAAGTACAAACACATTAGCAGTAACATACATAATTTAACCCTCGCAATATACACAGTTCAATCCCCACATAGTAGGCCTATACACATCAGTGTTCACATATTTGATTATCTATCAACCAATTCCTAAGATTAAACTTGAAGGCATTGAATGAAATGCACTCTCTAATGTTCTGTGGGATTTTATTCCACTCAGGTGCTGTTTTATAAGAGAAAACCGATATATATGCTCTTTCTAAACGGGATTTCGCAGGTGAAAAGATGCGACTGCTGTTACCTCAAGTACCGGAGGGGACTTGTGCTATGTATGACTTAGTCCACATTGCAGCCGGCTTGTGGGAGGCAAGAAACAGCGTTCGTGACAGGGGAGGGTTGAATTGGATGATACGAAATTGGGATGGGAGAAAATATAGAAAATGGGAGAAAAAGTGGATAAAAAAAAAAAAACAATGTGAATTTCGATACTTTTCGATACTTTTCCTCAAAATCAGGGAAACACTCTCAGATGTCATTATTGTTCTTTATTTTAAAACACAACAATGAACAATGACAAGAATAAATAAATTAAAAGCAATGGCATTCAAAATGCTGGAGAACTTTTTTTGCACTCAAAACAGTTGCTGTACAAGGTTTCTGAACCCAGATTTCTCAACTGTATATATATTGGAACTTGGTCCACACAGATGAACTCTGAGACTGCCCTGTTGAGCCTTTTATCATCTTTGGACTAATTTGTGTACTTAATATGCTGCTCAAAAAAAGCTGGGAGGTTAGGTTGCTTCTGAGTGGGGGAGTCACTCTGTGAGCCAAATGCAGCAGACTTCTGTAGTTAAAAAAAATTCAAGGGGTAGAAAAAGTATGGTTGTATTATTATTATTATTATTATTATTATTATTATTATTATTATTATTATTATTATTATTATTATTATTATTATTATTATTATTATTATTATTATTATTATTATTATACATTTGTCATAGCAGAGGGCCTAATTAGTTTGAGATACCATAACCTAGAAAATGTTGATGAGTGAGACTGATTATATATAGCCTATCATAATTGT
The DNA here is from genome assembly GCF_963971535.1 of Notolepis coatsorum. Taxonomy (NCBI): domain Eukaryota; kingdom Metazoa; phylum Chordata; class Actinopteri; order Aulopiformes; family Paralepididae; genus Notolepis; species Notolepis coatsorum. The sequence goes on along the minus strand of NC_140177.1, from coordinate 62,209,552 downwards.
TACAAAGGGTCAGATTAAACCGAATATATATATTTATTGCTTGAGATCCCATGTATAATATTTGTATATCGTTTGATATCCCTTGTATATTCTTTGTATATATACACGGAATATCCCTTTACCTAGGTACAGGCCAGACCATAATATTCGTTCTCCTATTGGACAGCGACCCCCTAGGCGCCACGGCCATACCCCCAATGTCTAGTTCAAAGCCACCGCCAAGGCTTGTCTCAACATGCCCAGGTTTGCGCAGTAATACGAGACAGAACTGAGGTTGGCACTAGATTATTCACCTTACGTATAAATACGTCGCAGGTGGATACAGCAGTAGTCTTGTCTTATCCTAAAACGTTCGCTCAACGTACCGTTCGTTCCTTACTAGTAAAGCCTTCATCACGAGTCAACGACCAAGTGAAGTGAGCAACCTTGCCTCTAAATAGAGCACTTAGAACCGCGTGCGAATAGGATAGTAAAAAGTGTCAGAGCTTAGTGAAATAACGTCAAGTTCGACCTAGTTAATGTGAAGTACCGTGCACAGGAGAATCTACACCGGTGAATGCAGAGCCTTTTCCGGCTGGATTATATTGATTTTGGTACCGTGGTTGCTGGAGCAGAGAACCGTCTACCCCGCTGCTGTGTGGGATTTACCCGTGAGGAGCATCACTCGAGCCCGTCTCTAGGAAGAGGCTGGCTGGCTTTCATCTATGCTGGCGCGCATACTTGGATTATAGCTGCTGCTTTTGTCTGCCGATCGAGGGGAGTATATGTACCGCCTCCCGTAGCTGGAGCTTATTGATTCCTCGTTGATCCAGACTTTTGCATCCGAACATTCCTCCCCCCTGCTGGCTTACAACCGGAGGGAACCCCTTAGTATCTCCAGCTGACCTACAAGTGTGCCTTATATAATTCTTATGCTACAGGTGGTATTAATTATCCCCATCGTAATATGCTCATGGACTTACGCTCTTGACCTATTCATGCACATTCTTCGCCTTACAAGCGCAACTCTAATTCTTAATAAATGTAAGATAATCTTGGTGCTCTTCTAATAAATATTATAAACAGTACTTTCTTGTTAAGCCGTGTTATTGTGTGGGTGTTCATCACATATACCTGTGTACTGTATGGCCAGTAGTAATGTACATAACGCAGTAGTGGTTTAATGATACCATACTTATTCAATACAGTCAGGGAATTGTACCCCTCAGTTACAATTGGTCCTTCGAGCCGGAGGGTAATTAGCGTAATATTAATATAATATTAATATTGACATGGCCAGCGGTGAACACTCCACAAACGGCTCTCCTAAGCTAGAACGCCCGCAGCGCAGACGGCAGCCACCTCCTTACCTAGAGGACTACGCTGCCAGTCTACTACCTAGCTTTATACAGACGTTAACTGCGGATAAAATAAATAAAGCGGATAGCCAAAGCATGTCAAACCCTACCGACCAGGCGACCCTGCCAGTAGAGACCCCAGTGGGTTCTAACGAAACTGACCAAGCCCACGGGGGGGACCAGGGGGGACATGACACGACTATACCCTCAGACAACGTCAACGGGACGGTCCCCGGAGAGCTCCAGGATAAAGAAAGCGCTCCAGGGACAGAACCCGACCCACTACCAGAAGAGAAGCGCGCCCAGGGGACGGACCTCGAGGCGCGCCCAGAGAACAGATCTCCAACGAGCACTGCCCGAAGCCGATCACCTCCGTCGGTGTCTTCCCCCAGCGAAGCGGACAAGATGCTGGCGCAGGCATTCATCGCCACCCTGGCAGCCTCCACCGAACGCGATCGACTTCAGGGTGAACGCGATCGACTTCAAGCGCAACAGACGAGCGAGCGCGAACAAGCTGCAGACCAACGAGAGCGCCTTCACGCGCAACTCCAAGCGCAAGCCCTCAGTGAACGCGAACATTCTGCAACCGAGCGAGAGCGCTTCCAGGCGCAACAAAGGAGTGAAGACGACCGCATAAGACTGGAGACCAGACGCCTTCAGACGGAAGAGAACATTGAAAGAGGCCGCGCCGAAGCGCAGCACGCCGCCGCCAATGCACAGCGCGACGCCGCCAATGCACAGCTCCACGCCGCCCATGCCAGCGCCAATGCACAGCGTGACGCCGCCAATGCCCACCGCGAAGCACAGCGTGACGCCGCCCATGCCCAGCGCGAAGCAGAGCGCGACCGGCTGCAGGCGCAGATGGTAGAACAATTGATCGCCCTGGCGACACCCCCTCTCTCCGCACGGAGCTCCCGGAGATCATCACGACAAGGGTCTAGGGCACATTCCCCTACCCGACCAAGCAGGAGGATCCTGTCCACGTCTCCGAACCCCCTCCCCGGCCGGTCCATACGAGACCCAGCAACCGGGAAGAACCGGCCTACGTCGCCGAGAGACTGAACAGAAGACTCCAGGACCTAGCAGAGGAAGAGGAAGAGGAAGAGGAGGAATGTCAAGCCGACCAGCAGCAACGTACTCTGGACCAGGAGGCCCAGTACAGCCCCGACCAGCAGCAACGTACTCTGGACCAGGAGGCCCAGTACAGCCCAGACGTCAGCCCTGAGTCACTGCGCTACAAACCCCCGACTCAACTCACGGGTGAGTTCGACGCACCGTCAGCACCGAGGAACAGCACCTGGGTACCCGGCCCCTGGTACCCACCAAGTACCAGCCCACGACGACACATACGGGGAGACTCGCCCAGGAGGCCTCTCCCCCAACGCTCACCGATGTGCCAGCCATCCATGGCATCGTACCTTGGCACACCGACGTTCCCGGATTTTACACGCGAGGACAGAGCACAGTACACGGAGCTACGGATGTGCTTAGAGACTATGATGTCCGACGTCCCCGACGAGACGTACAAATATGCTATCCTCCTCAAGCACCTGAAGGTGCCCAGAGCGCATAATATAGCGCTGGCATATTCCAACTCAAGTACCCCATACACTGCGGCTCTAGTAGCCCTCGACCAACGTTATGGACGCATATGGGACTACGTGATACAAGAGATAAGAGACATCGACCGTCTCCCCCCAGCCAGAGACAACAGAGCATTAGATGACCTCTCTATCAAGGTACAGTCCCTGGTAGGGATGCTGGGGTCCCAAAAGGAAAAAGGGATATACGAACTGTACGCTAACTCTAATGTAGAAAGGATATTAGAGAAGCTCCCTCCCGCCCGACAAGAGCGTTTTCGGCGGCAGAGAGACCACCGTGACCCCAACGGCCCAGAGGCATCCCTCCTAGACTTATCTGATTTCCTCGCCAGGGAGGTCAGCAGCCTACGACTGGACACGTTTGTGTGGAGTGGATCAAGCCCAAGACCAGGACCTCGGGGATCAAATGATAACCGCCAGTCGGTGACCGTTATGCACCAAGCCGAATCAGTACCGCAGCACAAGAACCACAACACCCCCTCGACGAAAGAGGAGTGGAAGATTGAATGCCAGTACTGTGAAGGGGAACATCGGCTGTATCAATGCGACACTTTCGGGAAGCTGACCACGGACGAGGTGAGTCAGTGGATCAAAGACCACGCCGCTGCTTCCGCTGCGCGCGCAGCCATATGGCAGCTGAGTGCCGCTTGAAGAAGAAGTGCAGCAGGTGCGGCGGCGCCCACTTGGAGGTCCTGCATGACATCAACAGGCGTCCGCCAGGACAACAAAGTGGGCCCGTCACGGTAATGTACCAGGCCGAGGCGGTGGCACCAGTACCGAAGACCCACCAGACCGCCCCCTGGTGTCCCGACTGCTACAGCAGACACTGGGAGTCACGGTGCCACTCGGACGACCGCGAGTCGGCACCACTCCAGAAGATCCAAGGCAACCGACCAACAGGAGTGCTCCATATAGACCAGCATAGCGGGACCCCCCGAGTGCTCATCAAAGTGGTCAGAGTGCTCCTGAGCTACGAGGACAAGGTCCTGGACACTTACGCCGTCCTAGACGATGGGTCTGAAAAGACTCTCCTCCTCGCTTCCGCGCTGCGGGGTGCCAAAGGAACAATGACCATACGTACCATCAGAAGAGACCAGAAGACCATAAAGGGTAAAAATGTCTCCTTCAAGATAGCAGCGGTGGACCAGCCCGAGAAGCAGTATAGTATTACCAACGTCTTCACTAGCCACGACATAGGCCTGTCACAGTACACCTACCCCATCCCACAGCTGATGGCGAAGTATGTGCACCTACGTCAACTACCTATACCGCTTATCGACGGCGCCACACCGACCCTGCTCATCGGCTCCGACCACGCGGACCTCATTCTCCCAATTGAGGCGGCCCACATCGGACCCAAAGGATGCCCAGTCGCGGTTCAGACCCGACTGGGGTGGACGCTCCAGGGCCCCCTCTACGGACTTGACAGTCAACCCGCGTCTACACGCTGCCTGCACACAAAGGTGAGCGACACAGGCCACTCTCCCGTACAGCCCGTTGAGAGGCTATTGACATTAAGCGAGAGGCCTGTGAGAGAACCGTGGGCACAAGAGGGAGTTCGGAACTCCACCCCCCTCAGCTGCGCTCCAGACGTAGCTGACCTCGAACCCAGCACCCCAAGCGACTCCTTGATGGGGCGGCCGGAACCGGCCCCTCCTCAGACGGGGTACAGACCAACCAAGAGGAACAGACGGAGGAGGTGGAGGCACAGCCAAGCACAGATCAAAGCCGTCTCAGGCCCGCTTCCTCCTAACCCCCCTACCATCCCTTCCAGCCCGGCAGAAGCGGGTCAAGGACGGGGACAACTTAAAAGTGGACACAGTCGTCATGACCATAGACCAGTCACTACCCCGAGCCGTGTGGCCGGCCGGCCGCGTAAGCAAAGTGATCACTGGTGCCGACGTACCGTTCGTTCCTTACTAGTAAAGCCTTCATCACGAGTCAACGACCAAGTGAAGTGAGCAACCTTGCCTCTAAATAGAGCACTTAGAACCGCGTGCGAATAGGATAGTAAAAAGTGTCAGAGCTTAGGGAAATAACGTCAAGTTCGACCTAGTTAATGTGAAGTACCGTGCACAGGAGAATCTACACCGGTGAATGCAGAGCCTTTTCCGGCTGGATTATATTGATTTTGGTACCGTGGTTGCTGGAGCAGAGAACCGTCTACCCCGCTGCTGTGTGGGATTTACCCGTGAGGAGCATCACTCGAGCCCGTCTCTAGGAAGAGGCTGGCTGGCTTTCATCTATGCTGGCGCGCATACTTGGATTATAGCTGCTGCTTTTGTCTGCCGATCGAGGGGAGTATATGTACCGCCTCCCGTAGCTGGAGCTTATTGATTCCTCGTTGATCCAGACTTTTGCATCCGAACATTCCTCCCCCCTGCTGGCTTACAACCGGAGGGAACCCCTTAGTATCTCCAGCTGACCTACGAGTGTGCCTTATATAATTCTTATGCTACAGGTGGTATTAATTATCCCCATCGTAATATGCTCATGGACTTACGCTCTTGACCTATTCATGCACATTCTTCGCCTTACAAGCGCAACTCTAATTCTTAATAAATGTAAGATAATCTTGGTGCTCTTCTAATAAATATTATAAACAGTACTTTCTTGTTAAGCCGTGTTATTGTGTGGGTGTTCATCACATATACCTGTGTACTGTATGGCCAGTAGTAATGTACATAACGCAGTAGTGGTTTAATGATACCATACTTATTCAATACAGTCAGGGAATTGTACCCCTCAGTTACAATAATCTAGAACTAGGTTATGTCATATTGTACGCTGTTTAACAAAAATAAAATAGATTTCCGTTGTCTTTATACAGTATGTATGAACCATTAAATGGGCAATTGTCAAATGTCTCTGTATAAATCACGTTTGTGACTAAGCTATAGAGATGCACATGTGCATCAATTCATTTCTGTTGTGGGTAGGCAACAGGGGATGCTGTGTTTACTAGCTTTCAGCACGGCAGTTTAGGCTATGTATAGCTTATTATTAGGCTTTTCAATTTATTTTCTATTCTTGCGAATAGCATTGTGGAAATTTTCTAATGCTCGTATAAGGAACTGTAGTCACGAGAGCTAGCATAGCTCATCCAATGAATGTTGGCATCAATGGCATGACTACAGTACTGATAGGAGCTACTGTAGCATTAACGCGTCCACGGAGGACGCCATAGCCCATGTGCTGCACACAGCAGCATCACACCTGGACAAGAGGCAGGGGAACTATGTGAGAATGCTGTTCATCGACTACAGCTCAGCATTCAATACCATAGTCCCCTCCAAACTCATAGCCAAGCTCAGGGACCTGGGCTTGAACTATGACCTCTGCCAGTGGGTCTTGGACTTCCTGACAGGTAGACCCCAGGTGGTGAGAGCAGGCAACTGCACCTCCTCATCCATCACGCTCAACATAGGGGCCCCCCAGGGCTGTGTTCTGAGTCCCCTCCTCTACTCCCTGTACACACATGACTGTGTGGCACAGCGGAACAACAACACAATCATCAAATTAGCTGATGACACAGTAGTAGTGGGCCTGATCTCTGCCAACGACGAGAGGGTCTACCTGGAGGAGGTCAAGGTTCTAGCGGGATGGTGTCAAGAGAACAGCCTCTCCCTGAACGTCAGCAAAACAAAAGAGATGATTGTGGACTTCAGGAGGTCGGGGGTCAGGGACTACAGCCCCCTCAGCATCGACGGGGCACCGGTTGAGAGAGTGAACAGTTTCAAGTACCTCGGAGTCCACATATCCGAGGACTTGACATGGACCACACACATTGACAGTGTTGTGAAGAAGGCACGGCAACGCCTCTACTTCCTCAGGTGCCTAAGGAAGTTCCAAGTCAGTCAGAAGATCCTTAAGAACTTCTACTCATGCACAATAGAGAGCATCCTGACTGGCAATATCACCTCCTGGTTTGGGAATAGCACCGCACAAGACCGTAGCAGACTACAGAGAGTGGCCCGTTCAGCCGAACGCACAATTGAGCAGGACATACAATTAGGTCAGATCGCTGTACACATCTCTGCACCGCGAACCCCAGCCCAGCCTCTACACAGAGAGCCTCATGTCCCGGCACCGGAACGCTATGACGGAGATGTCACAAAATGTCACTCTTTTTTATTCCAATGTTCGCTCATGTTTGGAGAGCAGCCCCACCTACCAGTCTGATAAATCTAAAATTGCTTACCTGTCGGGTCTGCTTAAAGAAGAAGCGTTGGCATGGGCAACGGGGCACCACGATTCTCCTCACCTGTCTTCTTTTGTCGATTTCGTCGCCGAGTTTCGAAAAGTGTTCGATCACCCCCTCGGAGGCCTGGATAGTTCAGCTGGTCTGCTAGCCATCTGTCAGGGAAACCGCAGTGTTAGCGAATACTCCATTAAATTCCGTATCCTAGCTGCCGGCTCCGGTTGGAACAACATCTCGTTAAAAGGCTTATTCCGCCAGGGCCTCAATGACGTCCTCAAGGAGGGATTGGCAACCAAAGAAACACCAAACTCTCTGGACGAGTTAATTAACCTAGCCAGGAGCATGGACACACGCCTCCGTGAATGCCGCCGTTACCCGCTCTCCGTTATCCGAATCATCTCGCTCTTCTTCCTCCGTGCACGCCACTCGTTCCGGCCCCGAGCGTAACCCCCTCCGTGCCACCCCGCACTCTTCCCCGTCGAACGCCACCTCAGGCTCCGGTCTGGTGCGTGTATGTACTGCGGTCAGCTCGGTCACTTCCGGGATACATGCCCCCTTCGCCCAAATGACGGGGCTCGTCTGTGATGCTGGGCACCTGATCGAGCCAAAAATGTCCCCCCAGTTCCCGTCCTAATATGCAATTCGATGCCACCCTGTGTTGGGGTGACCAGTCACTCCCCCTGTCCGCTCTGGTTGATTTGGGTGCTGATGAAAACTTCATAGACACCGGCATAGTCTTCTGCTTCCGCATTTGTACCGACGCGCTCACCATCCCTCTCAATGCCAACAGCCTGAATGGGAGACTGCTTGCGCATGTTACTCATCACACCCAGCCGCTCCGTCTATTACTTTCGGGTAATCACAACGAGGTTATCCAATTCCACGTCATTCGCTCCCCTCATGCACCTATAGTGCTTGGCCAGCCCTGGTTAAAACTACACAACCCTGTCAGTAACTGGCCCACTGAGTCAGTCACTGGTTGGAGCGCCCACTGTCACGCCACCTGCCTGCAGTCTGCTCGTTCTCCACTAGTGGTCGCCGATTCTCACGTTGAGAATGAACCCATTGACCTCCGCTATTCCACCTGTTTATCATGGCATGCCCTCTCCCTGCCGCCCCATCGTCTGTACGACTGTGCCATTGACCTGCTCCCTGGGGCTCCGCTCCCCTCTAGTTGTCTGTTCAATCTTTCTCGCCTGGAGAGGGAGTCCATGGAGAAGTACGTCCACGAGTCCCAGGCCACAGGCATTATCACCCGCTCCTCCTCTCCTGTCGGCGCTGGTTTCTTTTTTGTTATCAGATGTTATCAAATTGTATCGTCCTTGAAGAGTATTCTAATGATCTTTCGGTGTGTTCGTCTATCGTCCTTTTGTTATTCAGTCCAATAGTGTCAGGCCTGTTCGTTAGCCGAGACCCTCCTTGTGGTAGCCGAAGCTAATGCTGATGTGGCATTCTTCCTCCCCCCCCCCTCTCAATGAGAGGAGAGAGTGTCTTCTGTGTGATCTCAGTCCTACTCGCTCTTGGTCAGATTCTAGTCTGCCTTACACCCGGAAACACCGTTCGACTTATAGATCTTCGTCGTCACAACGACGGCCCACCCCTTTCTGGTTGTCATGTGCTGCGTTGTCATGACAACTGCGTTAATAACCTTTCACACCATTAAACGTTTCATTCACTGTTGCATTAAAGAGGTCACCCCTCTCCCTCGCTCTGGGCCTACAGTACACTCGCTCTTATCTCAGATGTCCTTACAAGGAATGTCAACAAACACCCTCGCTGGCAGTGTGGTGCTCACTCGCTCTGAACCAACCTCTGCTAAGCCAAACACATTTCTGCCCTCTCTGACCTGGCACCGTTAGATGCTACCATCTTCCCCCAATCTATACATCACATACATTGAAAAAGCACCCCAAATCCCTCAGGCCTCTGCAAGGTTGTGTGCAGCCATTTGTTTTTGTAACATCTGCTACATCTGTCCCACGTGTTCTTTGCAGCTCAGTTGTTAGTTCTGCCCCTCTTGACTGTGACAAAAAGGTTTTGAACAAACTTAATGTCATAGCTTGTTTTTGATGATCTTCTTAATTAATGGAGTAATATGGGGTTCTGATAAACTGAAATAATTTGTTAAAATAACATAAGCTAACATATATTTTTACATCTATGCAAATGCGTGTGCAATATGTATAACTTGAATAAGTAATAAATACAGAAACAACATGTTTAACAATATGTAAATGAGTAGCTACATTTATTTTACATTACATTAACATTTATACGGTCTTTGGCCCTTTGAGGGCAACCATAATGCTGATGTGGCCCTCTGTGATGAGTTTGATGAGTTTGACACCCCTGCTATATGTGATAGATGTCACTCGGCCCCAGCCACATATATTCACATGTTTTGGTCATGCTCCTCCTTGCACAGATATTGGACAAATATTTTTGAGACCATCTAGGGAAGTATTGAGACAAATCTTTTTTTTTTATCCACTTCAAATTTTCTCCCATCCCAATTTAGCTGTTTCCAATTCTCCCCTCCCCTGTCTTGAACGTTGCTTGCATATGCCCCCCACAGCCTGTCACATCTTTTCACCTGCCAGCGCGGACTCTCATTGGCGAGGTGTAACGTGTGGGAGGCTCACACTACCCCCGCTACTTCCTGTCTCTGCTGTGCAGGCGTCCCCCAACCGACCTGTAGGAGTCGCTGTCCACAACGTCCAGATTACCACCCATCGACTTCCACCCGCTGACTCTGCCAATTGAGCCAGTATGACGGCCGGCACAAGCCGGAGGCAATGCCGACAGCCGGATTTGAACCCGGTGTCTCTTGCGTTGGTGACAAGCGCAATGTCCGCTGCGCCACCCAGCCGCCCGTATTGAGACAAATCTTGAACCAAATGTATTGACATCGCTTTTTGGATACTCTCCACCTATTTTATCACTTTCAAAGCACAAAGCACACATTGTGGCATTTACCACTCTACTGGCCAGGTGGCTGATTCTGTTTAAATGGAATTCCGCTGCTCCCCCCTCTCACCTTCACTGGATTAGAGACATACTATACTTTATCAAATTAGAAAAGATAAGATGTACTCTGAGGTTCTTCATCCATGTTCAAGAAAACGTGGGGTTCATTCCTTGTGCTTGTGGAGGATTGTTAAGGGGATGCAGACCAGAGAAAGACGTTTGTCTTGTTTACATCAGGTAAATCATTGATGCATATCAACAAACATGGGGAAATTCAGGGGCAATTACAAATGCTTCAGTCCCTAGGTCATCATCAGTGTCAAACAATGTTGATGTCATCTTATTATAAGTGATGTAAGCATCCTTTTTTGAGTACCAACCTTATTCATGGTCCAGACTTACATCCCTCATGTACAGCCAGTGACTCCATCTTAAACTCTGCCCTCTTTTCTTTTCCTTTTTTTGGGCTTGATTGGAGAATCAAGAAAATTGGGTGGAGTTTGACCACTGCATCTCACCTGACACCATTTCACGTATTTTCAGTGCTGTGGTGCTATTCCTGGAAGATACTGTTTGACTGTGATTGTAGAACGTAGATGTTGAGGGGGGTGCACCCTCTCACTACACCCGCTTACATTTACATTTAGTCATTTATCTGACGCTTTTATCCAAAGCGACTTATAAGTTCTGTACAACAAGTCAGCAGGAAGGGTACAACTAAGCTAAGGGTAAGTAACATTGTTTGTCAAACAGTGTTGAACTTGAGTGCTACAGTCTTGAGTGCATAGTATAGACATACTACTGTAGCATAGTACTGTAGGTAGTATTAGGCAAGGTAGTAGAAAAGTGCATAACAGTAAAAGACAGTACGGACGTTAGTAGTTTTTTATTTATTTGATTTGATTTCAGATATTGATTAAAGAAGTATCACATCAAGAGTAGTTTTCATCCAAGACCTTCATCAGGTATATTCAGGATGAAGGACACTCTTTTCTCCTGTGGCACCTTGCCATCTGACGCACCTGTCCAAGAAATACAGGCATATAAAGAAGCACTTATTTCTCAGTGCAATCTTACGATACGAATATGTCGATAAAAGTAAATTCTCCACACATCTTGAGTGACAGTGTGAGAGATGACACGTGAACAGAGAAGCTGACAGTGTGATAATAAGAGTATGTGTGCATCATCTCATGCGACAGATGCCTGTGAAGTGCAAATAGCTTTCTAGTGTGAGCTTTAAAAGGTACCGTTCTCTAAAGGAACACCATAGACCACGACTGCTCTCCTGAGATGTGCACAGACACACACAGCCACATGTTTCCATGCCTTGTAGGGACATTCCTTTGAATTACATTCACTCCATAACCCCCTACCCTAACCTTACCCGTAATGACTACACTACCTAACCATAACCTGAATATAAATATATTTGTGTGTGGCTGGATGAGAAATGTACATTTAAATTCCATGTGGACAACCTTGTCTCCAAGTTGCGACATAAAATTGGCTTTGTGTACAGAAACAGAACCAGCTTTCCTTTGATTAGTAAGAAGAGAGTTGTCGAAGCAGTTTTCTTATCAGTCCTGGACTATGGTGATGTAATTTATAGACATGCTGCGGCCTCAACCCTTAAACCCTTGGACTCTGTATATCACTCTGCCCTCAGATTCATTACTAATGATAATAACTTTATTTTTATTTATTTATTTTGTAAGGATTCGTTGTTGGTGGTGTGGACCCAATAGCAATAACAGGAACGAGAGAGAGAGAGACAGGCAGGACACAATGGGGTGTAGTTGGAAAAAGGCTTTACTTGTTCTTCACAAGGCTTTTTACTACAACAACAAAATAATAAGTACCACAGCATAAGCTGGCAGATAAGGATAACAACGGATGTGACAAGAAAGATTTACGGACCGACAGGGGAGTGACAGGAACAGAGACTAAGGGAGACTAATTACTAACAAGACACACCTGGACAGACAAACAATGACGACAATATATAACATGACAGTAAGGAACAACAATGATACATACAAATACAACACTAAACCAGACCGGGAAACAGAGTGGGCAACACACACAGGAATACATTAAACACATTGAACATTGAGGTAAACATTAAGGACATCAGGAGATTAAACATATGAAAACCGATTAACAGAGGGAGTAACGTATTGAGTCCGCTAGAGGGAGCTGCAGGGCAGGCCTTCTGAGGCGGAGGGACCGTGTGGCCAGCCTGGGCAAACGGGAGGAATCCAACCAGGCTGGGAGAGCGGATCCTGACATCTTTAAAATGTTTGTTTAAAACCTTGATCTCCAACTTTTGTCAATCAAGTTGTACATGTTTTAATTTATTGTTATCCTTACTTGTCTTATTGTTATGATTTTATATTCTGTGTGATTTGATATGCCTTTTTTGCTTAACTCTGTATGTACACTCGACGTGACTTTAAATGAGGGAAACCTCAGTTGCCTTTCGAGTTTAAATAAAGGTTTGAAATTAAATGAAAAAACATTGAAAATAGTCTAACCCCTTGTCCTTGTAAGGTCTGACCAATGTCCCAAGGACATAACATTTAGGAAAACAAGGACACACACACACACACAGCACACACATAGCTGTATGCATACAGAGATCAAATGTTTTTAGCATACAGTGGAAAAAAGTCTCTTAAAAATGGAGATGTGATGGATCGACATTAACTGCTTTTTTGAGTTAATCAAAAGTGTGAAACGTCAGTCTAAAGTAGGCATCTGATCCAACATATACATATCCGAAAAAACTGGGATAAATGTATGCTTAGAGACGAAGTGACTGTAATAGCCGCGAATATCAGAATATTAAACAAATTTTACAGAAACTGAAGCAGGAAGGTATCACACTTGAGACAAGAGGAGTGAACTACACATACCTTATATAAGGCTAATGACTGTACTTACCTGCACATAATTGCCTTACATCTGATTAGTACTACACTCAGTATAGTATAACTTGTATATTTTGTACCCAGTTTAATCACCGGTACATTGTATATTGCTGTTGCACTTTACTGCTACATTTGCACTCTGGTTGGAATGTATTGTCGTTGTGCTGTACTTGTGCTGTATAATGTATAATGACAATACATTTGAATCTAATCTAATTCAATCTGATAATGACTCGTCGGGGCGAGGTAGTCTGAGACATCATAAGAAAAACGGATTAATGTTACAACGATCATGTCTGGAATTCAGTTCACACCTGCTCATGCACGCCCCCGCTACTGTAGCGATACAAAACGCCGAATAGCATCAACTCCTCGACCTCCATAGGGGCCGACTGGGTACCGAAGTGCGTGTGTGGAGGAGGAGGAGGCGGCGTGTTGCAGGAACCAACCGCACTGAGGCACCTAGCTCCTCATCTGGCACACAGTCAGTCACAGATCGTACTGGTGCTTCTCTGCAGGAGGGTTACGTTCAAAACAAAAAACCTGTTACACTGCTAACGCTGTGGCTGTCTCCAAACTAATTAATCCCGGGCTTTAGTGTCAATTACGTGCGTCTTGAGTTGATGAGGAGTTGAGGACATTGCGGCAATGGCGAAGGACAAGGCCGAAAACCGAACGCTCCAATATCAGCAAACTTTGGTGAGTTTCGAATGAGCCCAAAGACCGTATTCAGTCCCGCCGTCAGTAGCCGTCATGCCTAACGTTATAGTGTAAGTGGCCACGGAGAGGGTTTAAAAGTGTGTCTGGCTAATAAAGTCATAGGGAAGCGCTTGTTAACGCAAATACATCATGGGCTACACCTGCTGGATGTGTGTCTCTGCTGTATAGCAGAGGTGCATGAATATAAAATAGCAGTCGATTGAGAAACATTTTTCATTCCAGAGCTAAGTCTCTCTCTCTCCCTCTCTCTCTCTTTCCCTCTGTGTTCCTTGGTATTCTATAGAATATAATTCAAAATGGTAGGCTATTAATAGGCTGGGGAGCTCTCGTGAACTGCAGGTTGATAATGCGTTGGGTCGTGGCTCAACGTGCCATTCAGTTGAGTATAGCGGCCGCATGAAATATTTATATCCTCTCCATTCATTACCATTGGTCCACAGGTGGCGCATCTCCCACAGACCGTTCGGTCCTCTCTACCCCGCACTCATCAATACTCCTCCCAATCATCGATTTTAACTAATCGAATAGATGCATTTGTTCCACTTGAATCTACTGGAATCAGAATTCTTCTCATGTCCTACAATGTATAACCGATAGAATGATGCTATCTCCCCCTCTTGCATATTTTGTCCATCTCGTGCCCCTCTTTTATTCCTCCATTCTCTCCCTCCCTCCCTCCCTCCCCTATATCTCCCCTCCTCTTCCCCTCTTTCTCCCTCTCTCTCCCTCCCTCCATCCCCCCCCTTCTCTCTCTATCCCCCTCTCCCCCCCTCTCTCTCTCTCTCTCTCCCTCTCTCTCTCCCTCTCTCCTCTCTCTACTCATGGACTAAAAGTGTTTCTGAATATTAATTGACTCATGCACCAGTTTCTCACCACTCACGTCACAGTAGGGTTGACAGTGAAACCCTGGAGCAGTTGTCACAGACATTATATTATACTATAATCAGAGAGAGAGAGAAAGAAAGAGACAGACATACAGTAAATCTATATATAGATAGATAGGTAGATGGATGAAAAAAACATTCTGATATGTGTGTGTGTGCGCTGCAGTGTGAATGACACATAATATGTGTGTATGTGTGCATGCAGTCTCTTGTGTCTGCTGTGCACCTGTGGGAGAAAGTCGGGAGTCGGGACTCAAGCTTTATATGCTTGAAAGGTGTCAAGTGCAACACACTGCCAAGTTGCATGTGTGCATGTGTGTGTGTGTGTGTGTGTGTGTGTGTGTGCGTGCATGCGCACCAGTACATGCATGTGTGTGTGATCTATCTGCCTGTCTCCTATGTCCATCTGTCAGTGCCCAGCTGTGCGTGCATGTGTGCGTATTCATATGTGTGTGTATTTTCTGTTCTTATCAGTGTGAAGATGGATGTATTCTGTGTCTCAATCAATAGATCGAGGCAGATCAATAGTAATGTAAAATGGCGTCCTGAGCATGTTGTTGGCCTCCGTCTCTCCTCCTCTGACCACAGCTTAGATCAATGGCTTATTTGTCCGTTATCCACAAAGAGATACCAGGCCACATGCATGTCTGTGTGCGTTCTCAGTCTCTCATGCCTGTGTGTGTGCTGTGGTATAATTGTGGTATAATATAATGTTCTCATGTAAATATATTCCCCTCCCCTGTATCCCCTACCTGTGCCCCCCCCCCCTCTCTGTGGAATAAATATATTCCCCTCCCCTGTATCCCCTACCTGTGCCCCCCCCCCCTCTCTGTGGAATAAGACATTCCCCTCCCCTCTCCCCAAACCTGTATCCCCCCCCCCATTTGACCTATCAAATGGGACCACCCCCCCCCCTTGTTTAACTATATAGGGCTCCTCCCGACCACAATCCAGGTCTTCTTACCTGGGTCATTTCAGCTGATCACCTGGGGGAAGCCCTCAGCCATTCTCTCTATGTATTCTATCTGTTTGGTTAATAAACCTTGTTATTATCCAAACCTCGGTTGACTGAGAACATTCTTCATCAGGATATCCACAAATATCCCACAATTGGCGTCTACGAACTTGTGACGGACTCTTGCGTCCTACCGGCGTGCTGTATTGTTTCAGCTATACAGAGAAAAGTGAGTATAATAGATGGTCGACCAAAAATGTATGGCAAGGAATTAAAACCTTCCCGCTTTTCTCTGTGCCAGGTGAATATTACAGAATGTTGTCAAATATTGAGATCATGGCTGAGAAGAATAATGTGCATTAATATATCTGATCTGTATTGAGAATCGTACCAGGGAAACGCGTGTACCTGGGTCCTTATCAGCACAGATGTTCTGAGAGGATGGGTTGTCAGTGCTATTCCCGGATTTGAGCTGTTGCCAAACCGAAAGTTAGGGCACAATACAGGTTGTTGGATTGCTAACCCAAGTCTAGCTGATGCAGACTAAAATATAGGCAACAAGGCAAGAAACGTGGGCTTATTAGATGTGATATCCTTGAAAACGCTACTCTGTTAAAAACGTTCTGTGATTCCTTTGCAAAGAGGCGGGAAGTTAGGACCGAGAAGCTGATGGAATCATAATTAGAAATTACCAGAGTAGCGTCATAATATTCATTGTTTCAACCTCAAACTAAGCCCACAATCTCTTCCATTCCTGAAAACGATGTATTCGGATTAAATTAACCAATTGATCATACAGATAAGCGGGAAGCTGATTACGCGATGTCCCGGTGTAGTACGCCATACTACACTAAACGGGACATTAGTCGCGAGTTGAAGAGACCGAGAGTATGATTAAACGGTATATTCACATTATATCGCTGGTAAATTTCGAAGTCAGGTTCGGTCGTTATGACTTTAATAACGATGTATAGGGACAAGGGATAAATGCCTTGTCGCAGCAGATTGCTGGTCGACTAAACGAACAGCGATCCAATACAGTCAGATATACACACACGTTAACTTATATGTATTAATGTTTGTTTGTCTGTTTAAAGTCTCGTTTGTATGCGCACAGTATGCCGACTGATATCGCGCCGAGTATTGAGAGACGAGTACCGTTATACAGAGAATAACATTGAGATGCAATTCACGCAACAAACTAGGATAGTAATTTCCGGAACCAACAAAACCGGCCCACGGGAACGACCATTTGAGAAGTATAGTTTTATCGTTTCTATTTGTATTATGGGAATAACATTGGGATACAACTCGCGCGACATGTAACGTCCGGTTGGAAATTATATTTTATCGTTTCAGTTTGTTTACGTTTTCACATATGCACAGGCGTGTTCATTCGGTAACAAAACGCTGGTTTAGGTAAATTCCAGGCTATTGAGAGCTCGCGGAACTAGTACTGCAGGATTGCAAAGCGTTATTTCCGAGGCGAATGGGAACGCACAAACGTCGCTTGGAGCGATGACGTCACGCTATGCGCGCCGTGGAGTTATGGTTTTGTTGTGAGCCTATCCATAGGCGAACGTAAAGTTTAATATGCCCGAGGGCGAGGGTATATGAAATCCACGTATAGTATATGTTAACTCTTTCAGTGCCACGCCTGGTTTTCCGTTTTACCGCTTGAATGCCACCATCGGCGCCAATGTTAACGTTAATATCGCCTAATCTATGTTTTAAATTATGGCTATGTGTCTAATCTGCCCATCGCATTATCAAAGACTATTTTCCAGTCAGTGCTGTGAAGACAGATTGTTTTTTTATCGCGTCGTTTCCATTTCAGAGCAGTTAGAAAAGCCCCTGTTTTGATATAAAAAACAGCTCATTCTGGAGCATTCTATGAAAATCGTCTTTTAGTGAACGTTGATATTCGTCGGCCTTTTTATGAATCGTTTTCAAATAAACGCTAGACGATCAATATTATACGTGCACGCACGCACATTACGGCCGCGCACTGATAATCGCCCCGTTGATTTCCTCTCGGACTTTTACAGTGAAACCGAAAGAAGACATTTCACAAAACAGCTTATAACTTCATCAAACTTACTCCGATTATCCTACCACTGATAACACAGAGTCCTTACCTGACATCAGATGGTATCCAACTGGTATATTCCAATTCCTGATCACCATTCGAAAAAATCGATAAGTGTATGGATCCAACGCGACACAGTAGATCTCTATGATCCGCGGGGATCTGAGGCTCCAGAATGAACTGTGGTAACCCCGGCTGGATCAGTGAACTGGAAAATGTGGAGTACCGGATTTTTTTCCCCATTCATTTTCATTGAGTCCATTCCAAAATCACTTATGTCATCTGGGAGACGACAGGGGGCGCTTTTTTCCACAGTGATCGTCGGCGCCCCTCGGCTATACTCGGGTAGGCTCGGGTGATGCAATAATTTTTCAGATCGCAAAAAAAAAAAAAAAATCCGAGAAATCTCGTGAGTGGCTAGCAACCACCTATAAAAAAACACGAGAAATCTCGTGAGTGGCACTGAAAGAGTTAATTGTATGTGTAAATACACGCTACAAGGGGGTAATATAATATGGTCATTCAATAACTGAACTGAACTGTGAGGATCCAACGTGAACACGGCAGCTTTTTCCGGTAAGTATGAAATCCTAATGTAGCTGCATGACATAACTATCTTCTCATTCGCAGTGAATTATAGCTATCCCATATCGCTTGAGTGATTGGTTTTCATTACTGTACACGTTATAAGTCACATAAAGCTAATTGCAATGTCTGTTTCAGAATTATAATGCATCTGTGGGCGTACCGGTCATACTGACCAATACGGGGAGATAAACAAACACTTCCGGTTTCCGGTATATGGCAGTACAGGAATTGTAGTCCACATAAACAACGTTAGATTAGACGTTATAAGCTTTTAATGTTGAAAACTTGGGCACAAACAACATAGATTATGTTTAAAAGTAAGATGTTTAGGTTAACAAGCAGGTTATATTCACTTGAGTTAATGTGTTTATCTAAAGAACCAATGAAAGATAACTAGCCCTTTCCATTGTAAGACATTTTTAAACATGATTCAAAATGTGTGGTTCCACATTCTTATGGTGCTTGTGTACAAAATAAGCGATATGATTGATAAATGATAACACTATATCATTACATCCTAGGATGGGATGGATGAGAACTAGCTGATGTTTTTTGTTAAGCTCACAGACAATCAAGGAGAACCCACTCAGATGGTCTTAGAGGAGTGGGAAATTAACATGTTTTTTGTGTTTACAGGAGAGGCAGACTGAGTTAACTCTAAATTGAATTACAAAGCAGTGTTTAAACACTCACTCAAACCAGCTGAGGACGATGTGGAGTTGAAAGACAATGCAAATAGCCAGAGAGGACTCTGACCAGACGCAACTTAGTATCTCCACTATACTTAGTATAGTAGGAAGTATCGCTTTAGATGCAGATTTTCTCTTTGTTACCACAAGACTCAACCGAAGATGGTGTGGAGTTGAGAGACAATCGATTGACCATTTTAAAACAAATCTGCATCCAAACACCCACATGTAAATTTCTTTTACAGGAACGCCAACGATAACAAACGCTATTCAGAGTGGGCACTTGAAACCCACAGGGTATGGCGTGAGGGAGACAAAGCAATGCAAATGCCTGCACTCTGACCACAGGCTTGGTGGACTCACCTAACAATGGATAACAACAGAGAACCACTTATTCAACATGAATCAGAGACAAATGATGAATTTGCAGTCATGAAAGTCTACCTAATTCCCATACTAACAAAATAACTAACCAGTGTTTTCATCATCTATTTTCAAGAAGGCACACGAATTAGAGATATAATTTCTGAATGAAACCAGACAAAGTAGAAGTGCCCGAGATGAAAGATTAATGATGAAAACAACTTCACTTGAAATCTCCTCCTTCTATTCTCTGCTTATAACCAATAACATGCATGACTATTCTTTTAACAAACTAATAAATTTCCATGACTGCAAAATATCAACCACCAAAATTGGAGCACAATTATCTAAATGTACAAGGTATACACATACATTGATCATTTAGCTGACACTTTTATCCAAAGCGACTCACAGATTCTGCGCGACAAGACATCAGGAAGAGCACAACTCTATCAGCTGAGTAACAATGGTCATCAAAGTGTTGAGTGCTACAGTGTAGGTTAGTTTATTAGGACAAATGCATGACAGTAAGGTTAGCTAGGGTTAGATTATTTGTATCAGTTGAAAGCAAGATAATCATTTACACAATGATTATCAAAATGCACAAGGTATATTAGAGGTAATTAAATTAATGCTACTTAAGAGTAGACGAGAAAATGAATGGATGTATTTCATGCAAAAATTAACTGGCTGCCTAGAATTTATGTTTTCCCCATGCTAAATTATGACGAGCCACACTGAGACGTGAAGAACAACCGAGAAGTCATGGCGAGGTAAGTATCTTGAAGAAGCACACCATCATACGCGGCCTGAGGTAAGGTCAACTTCAATTTAACATCACAGACTATGAAGACAAAGAGCTATTTTATCTGATTCAAGACTTTGGCCATTCATTTACAATTTTATTTAAAGCCTAATGCTGTAAGATCTAGTTAGATACAAGATCTGATAAGATTGTAGTGAATGTGACCTTCTTGACATAAGGAATCACTGCTAATGCAATCGGCTTGCATTTCCTATTTTCAATTAAGTGATTTTATTTACAATGAATTGAATTAATCCCAAAATGATTTTCCTCTTTAGCAGAAAGGCGTTGAATCATTTATATGAGGAGGTTTTCTAAGGCAATTTTATCATCCTCAGATCATATTGGTGAGAGGACACGACAAGTGAGAAGGAGTGAGACGACGCGTGACCTGAACCACGAACGACGGCAGGACCAGGCAGAGAGGAACACAACCCAGCGACCTGAGCGACCCACGACAGCATAGGACCACCCAGGAACGCCATCCCCAAGGAAGTGGAGCAGAAGACCACGAAGGACACCGCCAAGGAGCTGCAGACACAACCAGGACGACGACAGCAACCGTGGGAGAGCGCCATCCAACCCAGCCCACACAACACAGACGTCCCCAAGGAAAGGGAATATAGACAGGAAGGACGACATGCGGCCTCACCCCTCTGGTACCACGATGAAGTAGAGCGGGGGGACCAACCACCACACAGCACGTGCAAGACCACCCTACAGCCATGTCTCTAGGCCTGATGAAGGCCAAGCGTGAGCACAGTGGCAGATATGTGATGGTAGAGGAGAACAACACAGGCTCCAGGAAAAGAGTCTGCAAGGCCACTATAGTTGACCGCCCCACTGCTACAGGTGACCCTTGACAGGAAATGAACGGCGACCAGTGAATGTTCCCGACTGCATCGTCAAGAAGAGACATCATCGTCAACCTGTGGACCAAGAGACTTCTGAACACACATTGTCCACAATGTTATGTATTTATTAAAATTGTATGTGTTACTGTTTGGCCCTGCCACACGACAGACAGAGAACAGATGGTCAACAGCGAAGCAACATCTGTTGGATTCATGCCTTCACAAGCAGGAAATGTTTCACAGAGTTCATATGTATCCGGAAAATTATTGACTAGGAATATGATGAAATACAACCAATAAGATTGCAATAACCAATTTATAATAACAATAAGGAATGATCACAATTGTATTGTTAACAAGACAGAACCAGTTGGTTTATTCCAAGACACCAAGTTTGTTTTGACCATTGATAGTATACACCACAGCAAAATACTAGAACAATGCATAACGATTATCATAATCACCTTTTATATCAGTTTTTTATACAAACCACTAGATTAACGGTTTTAAATGTTTTTGTACACATTAGCCACTAAGTTAATGCTTATGTGTAAATCCTATTCCTAATAATTATGCACACGATTTTGTGTTTTCACCCTGTGCACTCTGACCACACAGAGACAGTGCATGTATTTAATTGGTTTATTACTATGCCTGTATGTACAACCATGACATTAGCTCCCCTGAGTCACGACATGAACGACTGAAGGTATGCCAAGATATGTGCACAGCTATAGCCTCTAATGATTATGTTAATTATTGTTTGATATCAGAGTTGAGGACCACTCATTGATATAGGTATTTTGAGCGATTAATAAAAGAAAAGGGTGATATCTATTCCCACATCTCTGATATCAAAATAACACAGACCGCAGTCCAGTCGATCATGTCATGAATCATGTATGTAAATAATTCTATTTTAAACTGTTATGCCAACCAACAGATCACATTGGCCAAAATTTTCATTATTTTAATTGTTTTCTATTTTATTCATTATCTAATAACCGATGGATTACATCGGTCCCATTCTTTTACCATACCTATTCACTTTTACCTGTTCCAAACAACCCTGGTATATTATACATTAATCTCACCCACATTATAATAGAGAAAAGTGAGTATTGTGGTATAATTGTGGTATAATATAATGTTCTCATGTAAATATATTCCCCTCCCCTGTATCCCCTACCTGTGCCCCCCCCCTCTCTGTGGAATAAATATATTCCCCTCCCCTGTATCCCCTACCTGTGCCCCCCCCCCTCTCTGTGGAATAAGACATTCCCCTCCCCTCTCCCCAAACCTGTATCCCCCCCCCATTTGACCTATCAAATGGGACCACACCCCCCCCTTGTTTAACTATATAGGGCTCCTCCCAACCACAATCCAGGTCTTCTTACCTGGGTCATTTCAGCTGATCACCTGGGGGAAGCCCTCAGCCATTCTCTCTATGTATTCTATCTGTTTGGTTAATAAACCTTGTTATTATCCAAACCTCGGGAGAACATTCTTCATCAGGATATCCACAAATATCCCACAGTGCCCTTGTGTCTTGATACTCTGATAGTATCAAGCAGCACAGTACTATTCATTATAAACACCTTACTTCAGCTGGGCGTATTTCTGCCTCAGGGAAGATTGATTGACAGATGTCTCGTACACTACTCAAGGTGTTTACCAGGCAAGTGAACAGGGCTGTGGCAGGCTTGTGCAGTTGAAACCGCACATTGTTGTGATCTTAAATTGGATCCTGTGGTTGACAAAGACACTTATATATATAATATATATATAATTTAATATATAATATATAATTTAATTGGTTTTCAGATGGTCCTGGCTATAGTGCCAGAGGAACAGATTGATGTGAATATGTTTTATATCGTGTTGCTTAACACTTTCTGCGCCAAACCCGAGAAAAGTCGGGTTTCGTCGCCAACTGTCGGGTTTTGATCCTTTGATATTTTCCCTTTGATCCCCGTTCTAAACACTCAGCCAGAGCTCCCTGGCACAGCTGCCTACGTTGGAATTGCAATGACGATCGAATCTCACCATGTGGCAGTATCGCCTACCTTTTGAACTGGGTTAGTTTAGTGTGAGAAGGCTCGGAGTGTGGGGAGTGTCTGTCCTGATTCCCTCTGAGGGGGAGGAGTTCTTGCAGAGCAATCGCTCAGAGATTTTATCGCCTCAAACCTATCGTTTCCCGTATACACGAGTATAGACATATACACAAATAATCACGATCGCGATGGGATCACTGGGATTATTCTTTTTGGAGTACCTTCTGGCTAAGGTAAGGTCTATTCTATGTCTATTTTACCGAACCTAAAACATGTTTTTGTACCGATCACAGTGTCGTATTTTACCGGACCTAAAACACGCTTTTGGTAATGATCGCAGTTTCCGGGTTTCCCCCCCCCATTGAAGATTTTGTGAAGACACATGTATATGGTATATACCTTTGATTTGGAAGTATTTGGGGTTTCAGGCAAGCAACCCGAACGATTTGGGCATATTGCATATAACGCATCATATCTCGCAATCTATGAAAAAATACTTGATTATTTTGGAAAGGGGCGATGTTTAGCGTGTAATAGCGCACAAACTACAGTATGTAGAAATGAACTGGTTAGTCAGTGATGGACTATGAACAATGCCTGTCAAATAAGCCATACTATTTGTCTCCATAGCTATAATACAGAACACACGATGGGTCCGCAAACATCGCTAAAATGGTCAATGACGCTGGCGCCATTGAGTAAAGATGGGAAAAGAGCATGGCGGTCAATGAGTTAAAGGGGAGATGTTGCATAGCGATATAAACAGCTGTGTGCGAGAGAGAGAATAGAATTGGATCACGTTTTACGCGTGTGTCATCAATCGTTTTTCACGATCGGCGAAAATAAAGCATTATCGGAATTCACCAATCTCATATTTA
Source organism: Notolepis coatsorum (assembly GCF_963971535.1). NCBI lineage: Eukaryota > Metazoa > Chordata > Actinopteri > Aulopiformes > Paralepididae > Notolepis > Notolepis coatsorum. The sequence continues at coordinate 62,185,634 of NC_140177.1, read as the reverse complement.
TACTGAATATCGGCCGATACTCTATATTTACGTAGCTATCTAACCAGCAGTGTAAACCGGGAGCCAGCCAAAACCATCACTGTGACGTCACCATCAACCCCCTCCAATGTACAGTAAATGACCAAGTATGGTTTTGTCAATATTCCAATGTACAGTTTTGCTTGTACAGTTGGACAGTGTCCCCCCCCCCCACCCCCATGCTAATGCCTTCCTATTGGAGCACAGCGCTGCTGTCAGTGGAAACGTTGCGCTAGTTTACCGGATGCAACCTTCTGGAAAGAAGAACAACAAACTCTAGTTGAGACGGGAGCTGGCATCGGTGGCATGACTACAGTACTGATAGGAGCTACTGTAGCACATAACGTTAGTTATCATAACCATCGGCAGTCGCAGTAGGGATCTTTGTTGATTGGCGTTGGCTGGCTAGCGCATTTTGTGTGGAGTGGACTCCGCTAGCGTTGGCTTGTATAGCTAGCGAGCTATGGTTCTCGTTGGGGCTGGCTGGCTGACGTTGGTCGATGGAGATCCTCGCTGCGATTGTCGATGGTTGTGGTGGCTGACGTTGCGTGCTGCGGTGGCTCCTTTTTTTTTTATCCACTTTTTCTCCCATTTTCTATATTTTCTCCCATCCCAATTTCGTATCATCCAATTCAACCCTCCCCTGTCACGAACGCTGTTTCTTGCCTCCCACAAGCCGCTGCAATGTGGACTAAGTCATACATAGCACAAGTCCCCTCCGGTACTTGAGGTAACAGCAGTCGCATCTTTTCACCTGCGCAGCTCGATCTCTCAGTGGTGAGGAGTAACGCGTGGGAGGCTCACGCTGCCCCCGACACTTCCTGATTCCACTGCGCAGGCACACCAACCGACCTGTAGGAATCGCTGTCCACAACGCCCGATCCCCACCCATCAGTTTCCCACCCCCTAATACGGCCAATGTGTATTAGTACGGACGACCAGCTAAACTGAAAGCAAATGTGGAGCGCTGGGCTCGAACAGGCGAGCCCAGCGTCTCCAGATTTCGTGGTGAGCGCCTTGCCCACTACGCCACGTAGCCGCCCACGTGCTGCGGTGGCTCCTATCGGTGCTGTGGTCGTGTCGTTGGTGCCAACGTTCGTTGGATGGGCTATGCTAGCTCTCGTGACTACAGTTCCTTATACGAGCATTAGAAAATGTCCACAATGCAAGAATAGAAAATAAATTGAAAAGCCTAATAATAAGCTATACACAGCCTAAACTGCCGTGCTGAAAGCTAGTAAACACAGCATCCCCTGTTTGTTGCCTACCCACAACAGAAATGAATTGATGCACATGTGCATCTCATCTCTATGGCTTAGTCACAAACGTGATTTATACAGAGACATTTGACAATTGCCCATTAATGGTTCATACATACTGTATAAAGACAACGGAAATCTATTTTATTTTTGTTAAACAGCCTACAATATGACATAACCTAGCTCTAGAATTATGATAAGGCTATAATCAGTCTCACTCGTCAAAACTTATGGTATCTCAAACTAATTAGGCCCTCTGCTATGACAAATGTATAATAATACAACCATACCTTTTCTACCCCTTGAATTTTTTTAACTACAGAAGTCTGCTGCATTTGACTCACAGAGTGACTCCCCCCACTCAGAAGCAACCTAACCTCCCAGCTTTTTTTGAGCAGCATATTAAGTACACAAATGAGTCCAAAGATGATAAAAGGATCAACAGGGCAGTCGCAGAGTTCATCTGTATGAACCAAGCTCCAATATATATACAGTTGAGAAAGCTGGGTTCAGAAACCTTGTACAGCAACTGTTTTGAGTTTCTCCAGCATTTTGAATGCCTTTGCTTTTAATTTAATTTAATTTATTCTTGTTCATTGTTGTGTTTTAAAATAAAGAACAATAATGACATCTGAGAGTGTTTCCCTGATTTTGAGGAAAAGTATAGAAAGTATCGAAAAGTATCGAAATTAATATTGGTATAGTATCGAAACTAAAATGACAACCATCCATCCATCCATCTATCTACTGTATACTGTATATCTATCTTTATCTATCTATCTATCTATCTATCTATCTATCTATCTATCTATCTATCTATCTATCTATCTATCTATCTATCTATCTATCTATCTATCTATCTATCTATCTATCTATCTATCTATCTATCTATCTATCTATCTGTCTGTCTATCTCACACAAACCCTTGTACACACACACACACACACACACATGCACACGCACACGCACACACACACCAAGCCTGTCTCTCTTCAGGGGGCTCTAGTTCCTCATCATCAGCATTCTCTCCTTCCCTGCTCCCACACAGAGCAAGGCGTAGTTCGATTTCAGGTGCTGTCGTTTCAGAATGGGCCTATTACCTGCCCCCCCCTCCCAGCATAGGTCACTACAGAGACCCTACAATCTATTACAATTCATTGTACACTTGGAATAGAACATGCTCAATGGAAACTGTGCACGCAGAACTGGCTTTTAAAATGCAGTCTGCTGGCTTTAAAATAAAGGTGTGTACGTGTCTTCAATTCAATTCTGCTTTATTGGAATCAATGTCAACAAATTAATAGAATTGCCAAAGCAGTTTACACCATATTAAAGAAGCGAATTAGCAGTATAATACAGTACATGTAGTTATTTGGCTCAACATATACATAAATAAAACATGATTTGACATGAAGTCACTCACAACACTGTCTATGGCAGGCTGACTGTATACAGTACTGGGCAGCAAGTCCAGCAGCGGCTCCTTCCCAAGGAGGGCTTGGGTTTGTTCCCCCTCTCTTAACTCTTTCTGCGCCATACCCGAGATTTCTCGGGTTTCAAATCCAACCAAATTACATCACGTGATAAATCAAGCTCTCCAGACTGTCTGACATAATTATCCTTTTTTTCTCTCCAAACGTATTCAAGAATAAACATCATAACCATGTCACAACAGCAGTTATAATGTATATTTTCATCAATACGTTTGTTTACCAATAGGTTAAAGTGTTATTAGTGCGTGTTGTTGTTATCACGGAAATCTGCCATCTTTTATTACTGGCCATCGGTGAATGTAGTCATTTTGAGTCATTTTGAGAAGAGGACATCCAGAGCTTTGAATGAGCGTTGGAATTTTTCAAAACTACACTTCCCAAAGGCCTCTAGCTTTCTTCAAGCAAATGACTTCCTGATTATTATTTAAATTTTTTCTTATTACTCTGGATTATATACCACAAAACTGAACATTATTGGCATACCGTAATTCCTCTAATAGTAACCCCGGCTTGTATTTGTTTCAACTGTAGCGGGTACCAGGCTTGTATTAGGAGGAGGCCTGTATAAGAGGGAGGCCTATATTTCAAATTTTCAAACGGATCATAATGAATAAATCAACATTTTGTGTCAGTTTGAACCCAGTAAAATGTACTGGGTTCATTTATTGAAACCAAGTACTGTATGAAATAGTAAACAGTGCAATTACAGGTGGTCACTGGTCATTTCAACGTTTTCAAAGTGAAATCAAGTAACTAGCTCAGTATGCAGCTCAGTATATTAGTAACCTGGCTTGTATTAGGAGGCCGGCTTATAATTGCTTAGCTCAAGAGCGCACCCGGCCATTAATAGAGACCCGGCTTGTATTTGAGACCCGGTTACTATTAGAGGAATTACGGTATATTGGAGCGCAGTTAGTTTGTCTCCCCTATTTTGAGCATTTAGCAACCAAAATGGCGGATCTCTTGCAAGAATAAAAAACCTACTGTATATATCTTTTTTTTTCTCCAAACATATTCAAGAATAAACATCATAACCATGTCACAACAGCAGTTATAATGTATATTTTCATCAATACGTTTGTTTACCAATAGGTTAAAGTGTTATTAGTGCGTGTTGTTGTTATCGCGGAAATCTGCCATTTTTTTTATTACTGGCCAATTTTGAGTAATTTTGAGAAGAGGACATCCATGTATGTTGTGTATGTCATAAATGTCACTATGAATTGAAAATGGGGGACCCTGATGTAAACAAGACAAACGTCTGCATCCCCTTAACAATTGTGTGTATTGAGCCGTACTGTATTGTACCCATTCTGCAATCTGTTAAATAAAGTTTTCATTCATTCATACAGTAGATTTCATTATCTGTTCTTCATGCACGCTTGGTGATACTAAATCCAAATTGAACTCGGCCATTTGAAAGAGAAGATTTGTCCCAATCCATAAATGTGCGAATTGGCTATAATAAAGTAATTTATAGGCCTGCTATTCTATATTCTATAATAATATTTCAAATAGCATTGGTCCGGATGGGAGAATTCAATACTGTATCTACAAAACCTTCTGTTTAATCATCTTCCCTTTATTAATTTCCTTAGATTTTTTGTACACATGATTTCAAGAAGGTACTGAACGAGCTCAGTGGCAGTTTATCATGTCTGAAATTTTTTAGCATGGTGTTATTCACTGTCAAAGATGCAATGTCATTTTTCGCCTGATTATCGTATCTTCCTGAAATCAACGCTAGATCATCACTATTATCCTTTGTCGTGCACGCATGCAATGTGATTTAGACCGGCGCCCCCCCTCCTGCAACCCAACGGAAAACAACCAAACAGCTATAACACAGATAGCTTCAATCGCAGTAGAAATAAATATCAGATCAACGCAAGCTTTCATATATGGTGTCCTTACCTGGTCTCTGAAGTAATGAAAAAAAAAAGAATCCAATAATCTCATCGCCATTCCAGTTATCCACAGCGATCGTGCCTCCGACGTTGAAGGACATTGCTCTTCAACGGGCGGGCGGGGTCAGTAGTCCAAAGCATCCCTACAAGCGTGTGTTTTGCCGGAGTGTTTAGGACCCGCCCCCATGCCGCAGCTCGGTAGAGAAAAGAAACCAACCCGTTTCTAACGGGGTGCATTACTGGCCGAAGGCGTTAGAGGGCGGTATAATACCGTCTGCCAGCTCAGACACAGAAACGTAGATCTACGTGAACGGCAGTCAATGTGTTAAGAGGTTAAGCGCCAACCCCGAGATGTCTCGGGTTTAGATCCTTTTTAATTTTTTTTAATTTTCCTATTCAAAACAGCCGCGCGGACCTTGGTGACTCATCTGAGTATTTGAAATTGCAATGATGATTGAATACCGCCATGTGGCAGTATCACCTACCTTATGAATAGGGATGTCCCGATCCGATCCGATTTTCAGAAGATCGGGATCAAATTTATATTTTTTTCAACAAACATGACCATGTTCACGTCTTAAACTCATACTGAGGCCTTAGTTTTGGTTTTAAATTACATATCATCATTCATTTATTTATTGTCACACAGAGCAGAAGAATTTGCCAAAACAAACGCATTTCCTTTGATTTAATTATACATCAGATGATTTATGTCAAGGATGAGGGACATCCACTAGTTGCAGAACTTGCAGTCACCTGATTTTTACAGACGATGGCGCCATTGCTCTATGTATGTTATTACCATCTCATGAAGCAGCAGGTTGGAGGCGGCATTGTGCTCGGGGAGGTAAGGAGGCAGAGTTTCTTTTAGATTACTCCGGTTGCAATGCCTCGCTTGAATGAAGTTAACTTTTCACCTGGATAACGTCAATATTTGCTTTGTGACTGAGGATTATCGTTGGCGTTTCAGACCAAAATGGAGCAAATCATTACGTAAGTCGAACACTGTGAATGTATACTAATGTGCAAACAGATTGAAACTTTGAATATTTCTCGTATGAAGCACATTCTCAGGGTGAATGTAATGTGAGCCACCGGCGCTCGAGCCCCTCGAGGGACTATTGAGGAAACAGTCTCGCTTCGCCAGTTTCTGACAAAAATGCGTCAAATCGGTTACTAATGTGAAAGATCGGATCGGGAAAGATCGGTATCGGTAGATACTCAAAATCACATGATCGGGATCGGATCGGGAGCAAAAAAATGTGATCGGGACATCCCTACTTATGAACATGCATATGGGCCAGCTTAGTGTGGGTGGCCCCAGCCCCAAAACAACTAGGGACTCACTCTACTAGTAGGTTGCGATCAGCTGTGAGCAGGACGACAATGGCGATTGCCTAGAGAGAACTATTGGATATTATGAAAAAGACTAAATGGATTATATAATGATTATGGACAATAAGGTGTGTTTCCTAATCCTAACGTTATATGTATTGATCCTGTTCTGATTCAAGACACTTGGACTCGAATGAGAAATGGAGTACCTCTAAAACAAAGGTAACGTCTATTTTACATCTACTTTACTAAAACTCCATCATAAAACATGCGTTACACTCTAAACTGGACACCTTTTATAAAATATGGGACCCATATCTGTCTCATATTGGTCCGGCACTGTCTGCCACTGTGCTTGGTGGGTTTCCCTACTATCCATAGCCCCCCTATAGTTCACCACTGCCTTGTTTATCTGTGCCTGTATCGTTGCTGAGGGTATTATAATACATGTAAAAGTACTAGGGGTGGAACGGTTCACAAAATGGACGGTTCGGTTTGTATCACGGTTTTGGGGTCACGGTTTTCGGTTCGGTTCGATATACGTTGTTTTTTATTAAAAAAAATGTAACACTCAAAAATCTAATATATATATATATATATATATATATATATATATATATATATATATATATATATATATATATAAAATAAAAGTTACAGTGTTTACAGCCTTAAATAATGTTTGGCACACAAAGACCGAACTGACTGAAAAATATAGGCTACATTTGTCAAAGTATTAACTTAGTGCAAACAAACAATATGCTCAGCCAGCACTAGACTTTCCTTTCTTTAATATAAACACAAAAAAACAATGTCAACAATGTTTAAATTCCCTGATTGTCAGTTCTTAATGGAAAGATTAGTTTTCTGCTTGAAATTAAAGTGCAGTATTTGAAATACAATGAAAGGAATATGGCTGGATTTCTTATCAAAGGGAAAAGTGTCACTGTTATTTAAAATAAACAAATTAGAAGGCCATCAATATAAATTGCAGCATACATCAAACTAACACACATACACACACTGTACTGTTTCAAAACAACACTGCTCTGTTCATTCTATTTTTAAAATACGTACATTATCTGTCTACATTTATTTAGACTAACATTATTTAAATATTTGATTGATTGATTGATTGAAAAGTTTATTAACAGATTGCAGAATGGGTACAGTACAGTACAGCTCATACATACAATTGTTAAGGGGATGCAGACCAGAGAAAGACTTTTGTCTTGTTTACATCAGGGTCCCCCATTTTCAATTCATCATAACATATATGACATACATGACCAGTGATGCCACAGATTACTTGTAAAAGTAATCCGATTACTGATTACTGATTACTCCTTTAAAAAGTAATCCAAGTTACTTTACTGATTACTTGATTATCAGAGTAACTTAGTTACTTTGAAAGTAACTAGGTTACGAAGTCGTCGTCGTTCCCCCAACAGTTTTTTTTAAACGCTTTATTGAAAGTGCATACATTGTTTTTAACTTGTTTCTCTGCACATAACGTAAATTGTTAAACTAGTGCTTCAGCTTCTGTACCACCATCAAGTATGGTAAAGCAACAGTCTATGATGCTCACAGCATTAGAGCAGCCAGCCAGTGGTTGTACAAAACCAGTGTATCTATTCACATCTAACAAATGCAGGCTGAACTATTCAATTATATCAACTGTAACTATTAAATTGTTTTTATAAATGTCTCTCTATAAACATACAATCAGTCTCTCTTTAACATGTAAATTAACTGTAAATCTGGCAAATAAGAGCTTTTGCTCTGCCACCATCAAATATACATTAATCAATAGGGAAAGTCCTCCTGTACCTGAATGAATGAATGAATGAAAACTTTATTTAACAGATTGCAGAATGGGTACAATATACAGTACGGCTCAATACACACAATTGTTAAGGGGATGCAGACCAGAGAAAGACGTTTGTCTTGTTTACATCAGGGTCCCCCATTTTCAATTCATAGTCGAAGCGTCGGCTAGTGTTGTGATTCCAGATGCTTTCAATGCAATTGGATGTGCTGTTTTTAGCGGTAGACAGTATTTTGACTGAGGCTACGTTTAAACGAGCGTTTTGGGGTGGAAGTCTGAACAGAAACCGCAAAAGTCTTCTTGCGGTTTCACTTCGTTTAGACAAGCGTTTTGTAAATGAATTCTCAGACGAACATAACAACGGAGCCCTGCTGTCACACGATTGGCGCATATGTCACATGACGTGCTGTGAAGACCCGCCCTACTCTGCCTCTGATTCGCAGACTGTGGATGGGGAATGTGATTGGGCCAAAGCAGAGTCACTCACAGACAGAGAGTCCAGTCACGCCGCGGGGACACATTCTTGTGTAACCCTTTCACTGCCACACCACGTCACTCCATAATAATAATAAGAAAAACAGCTCAAAATGTATTTTTGACTGTCGAAAACGAAATAAAATACTGCATTCCGCCTGCATTATGAATTTATGATGAGATAGTAACGAAATAGTAATGCACAGCCACTTGGACAAGTAACTGCAATCAGATTACTGGCTTTTAAAGATTAACGCGTTAGATTACTATTTTCGGGGGAAAGTAATCAGATTACAATAACGCGTTACTTAGTAACGCGTTACCGGCATCACTGTACATGACATACAGATAGACAGTACTGCTACATCTATACATTTATGACATATCAGATTTGCAAATACAGTACTGTTTGTGATACAAAAAGTGTCCAGAAAAAGAGTGTATATACATTTGATGTAGAAACTGTACATTGGGGGAGGTTGGGTGGGTGGGGTTGGGTAGGTGGGTGGGGGCTGTACATTGGAGGGGGGGGGGGGGGGTGGTTGCGCCTATTTTGCGACCCGAAATAAGTCTGTGGTGTTTTTTTTCTCTCACAACGGGTCAAATGCATCTAACATGCTTTGCATCGTCGCCATTCCTTTATGCCCACATCGCCTGAAATTAACGTTACGTTAGCGTAAGCTAACAATTACAAGCTAATCCTGATCAGAGGCAGAGCCATAGAGAACAGCAGAAAGTGGGGACTAGGGAAAGGGGGGGGGGCACTCTCCCTTTCTCTGTGTGTGCGCGTTTGGAAAGACGATGAAGTCAGGACTCAGGAGTATATTATAGTAAACTGAGGATGGACAGATAATGTTAATAAATAAATTTAAAAAAAATAATAATAAATGAATTCATGATCATCATGAAACATAAAACAATTGTAGAAACGGTTTGGGAGAGGATTGGGGTTTTAGGTTGCGTGTTGTGAGTTCCAAAAAAAGTTCCGATGCCTCAGTGTAAAAAGGTTGGTTACCCTATAAATATATATATATATATATGCGGTAATTAAATATATAAATGTAAATATTATTATTATTAAATGGGTTACAATTACAAATATGTGGAAGTGGAACCATATGGAAGGAGTAAGCCTGCCGCTAAAAAGAAAACTCACCGCGCCTTTCTCAGACGAAAAAGTTTCGAGAGGAGTGGAAGTTTGAAGACAGACTAGACTACAATATGATGCGGGGGTGGTGAGTTGAAACAGTGTGTGTGTGTGTCCCGACCCCACTTCTATGTTTCAATAAATTATTTGCATTTAAAACTATTAACGCTGACTCATTCCTTCAGTCCACTCAAAATTATGCTAATATTCCTTATGTTGCTTATGATATTAATTGAAAATAGCATATGAGAGTATTATATAGTAATAATAATGGCGATATACTAAAGCTATTTATAATTTTTGGCTGGTAAAAAATCTGCCTGGCTGGTAGCTTTTGAAATCTACCAGCCAAATGGCTGGTAAGTCAAAAAGTTCATTTTGTTCCCTGGGCATAATTGCGAAACGTGTTTAGTCCCTTGTTTGAGCCGAATCTGGGTTTAACATGATTTGTGGAGCTCCCTCTGGTGTTGTGATCGTGGTATTCACTGACCTTTGGGAAGTATTTTGACATGTACATGGGTACCTTGGTCGCAACTGTGGTGGGTTGGAACTATCTATGGGTTGGCGGGTCCCCACGGACATTTTAGTGTCACGGACCTTCAGCTCAGGCAATGTTATCCCAGATAGCAAAAGGTGTTAATTCAATGTTGATTTATGGTCACAATGCTTGATTTTTGGTTAAGGTCGACGATTGATGTTGAATCACCCATTAACCGCTAAAGCAATTGACTAATGTTGAAAACATATCATTGAATCAATATTGTTTTGTGGTTGCATTTTAATGATTGAAATGCCAATATCTAATAAATGTTGAATCAACGTATGGCTGCTGCTCAACGTATGCTGTCGTCATTGTCTCATCACCCAGACTGCACTGCACTTGTGCCCCGCCTCCCAGAATGCACCTGTGCGGCAGCTTCCTGGCAGCTAGCTACCTCATGTCTCCATTGTCTCTCTGCATGGTGAGTACTGCATGGCAATAATGTCGATTATGTTGTATGTTGTATGTTGTATGTTGTATGTATGCTTTCGATTGCAAACGCCAGTGGAGTAGTGCCGTGTTCGTTTTTACATGGTAGAGAATATTATATTAACCGTTATGCATGTCTGCTAGCTGAAGCTAATTTAGCTAGTAGCGTTAGCAGTTAGCTATAATGTTTCTTGATTTTGGTGTTTAGTGATATCCACCTGTTGCATATAAGAATATAAGAGGCCAGGTATCAACGTTAGCTCCCGGAACGATAGCCTGTTAGTTAGCACCAGCCAGGTATCAACGTTAGCTCCCGGAACGATAGCCAGTCAGCCAGCACCAGCCAGGTATCAACGTTAGCTCCCGGCTAACTGGCTATCGTTCCGGGAGCTAACATTGATACCTGGCTGGTGCTAACTAACTGGCTATCGTTCCGGGAGCTAACGTTGATACCTGGCAACATTGAATTAACGTTTTTAAAATCAAACGTTTTCAAGTATTATTATCACTACTATGTCACAAATACATGTAGAATGTAAAACGTTAGGTTGGCAATAGTTTAGCAATAGGTTAAAAGTGAGTTTATATCATTTTAAGTTATTTTTTCAACTCGCGTTTTTGACCCGGAAGCGGAAATGAAAATGTTGAACGATCAGAATTGGAATCTTTTTGCGGCCATTTTCAAGAGGACCTCGCTAGCTATCTGCCAGTGTTGAAATTTCACCAAACTACACTTCCTGTGGTCCGCTATGGTCGTTCAAAGTTCGGCGTTCTGAATGAAACATATCAATAATTGTTATGATTCGCGATAATAAGCTACAAAAGGTAACGTTTTTGACAAATATTGAAACGCAGTCAGTTTCTCCACACTATTGTAATCATGTAGGAATAATTAGATCTGAAATTAGTTACAAAATGATTACACTGTGGGAGAAATAAAAAAGTACAGTCGATTACATTAAATATCAGTATATGTTATTATGCACGCTTGGTGATACTATATCCAAATTGAACTCGGCCATTTGAAAGATACTATATGTATATATATATAAATGTGCGAATTGGCTATAATAAGGTAATGTATAAGCATATATTCTATATTCTATAATAATATTTCAAATTGCATTGGTCCGGATGGGAGAATTCAGTACTGTATATACAAAACCTTCAATTTGATCATATTCCCTTTATTAATGTCCTTAGATCTTTTGTACACATGATCTCAAGAGGGTACTGAATGAGCTCAGTGGCAGTTTTTTAAGTTTGGTCATTATTATCATGGTTTTATTCACTGTCAAAGATGAAAAGAAAAATCATAATTCATATTTTCCTTTGTTTCATCAGAATTTAAGCAAGCCTAGTAATAGACACAATATTTCTGACACTGAGAATACATTCATTGAGGTCCATAGATGTTCCTAGATACCAAGAATATGCAAATAGCCCTTGTAGAAGTGGAGCAATATTCCATTTACCTAGGTATACATTTTTACTGATTTTCACCTGGGGTGGAACAGGTTAAACTGTTAAATGGTCATTTTAAAACTAATATAAGAAATTAATGTATAGTGGTATATTTATGAGGGGAAAGCATATTTGCAACAACTTTTAACATTTATACAGGTAGGTTATTGATAACTAATTCTGTTATGAGTGTCATATTACAGTGACATTCATACAGTATCCTTTGATTTCACATAATTTAATTATTATTTCACAATAAAATGCTGTAATCAAAATCCTCTGTAATATCACATCAGATTTTGTAATCTCACAATAACATAGCAATATTTCACATGAAATAATAGTAATCAAAATCGAAAGACCATTTGCATATTATTGGTATCTAGGGACATCTATGGACCTCAGGGAATGTATTCACATTGTCAGAAATATTGTGTCTATTGCTTATTTTTATAACGTGATTTTTTTCCTGTGGCTTATCTAAATACTAATTTGATGCTATGACTATGTTTATATCGCTATATGCTTCATCTCCCCTTTAAGCTTAGGCACTCTTTCGAAGTTGGTTAAGGTTAGAGTTTGTCTTAGAGCATGGCGATAGAACGCCAGGTAGTTTGCAGGCTGTTTGGCGTGCCACTGGTCCTGCTAATGTTGAATGAATGAATGAAAACTTTATTTAACAGATTGCAGAAGGGTACAATACAGTATGGCTCAATACACACAATTGTTAAGGGGATGCAGACCAGAGAAAGACGTTTTTGTCTCGTTTACATCAGGGTCCCCCATTTTCAATTCATAGTGACATTTATGACATACACATGATGACATTTATGTCTCCCCCCTTTTTTCTTTCTTTTTCCAGAATCACGTACCAGTTTCAAGAAGCCGCACGTTGCAGCAATTGAAGCAAAGACCTGTTCTAGCCAAGTAAATACCACAATTTATGTACCATTACATTGACTATATAGTTAGAAGTTTGGTTATATGCATGGTATTTTCTAATGAACAATATAACAATAATATAATAATGGACTCTCTTGATATTGATCAAAATGTAGAATTATGCAAGCGTTTCACCCTGCACATTGCAATGCAGCACATTAAAGGGGAACTATCTTATAAATGGCCTTTTTGAGTGTTTAGCATTGTTTCCTAGCTATGTGAACTTATATTAATATGATCTATGTCTCAAAATTCTCATATTGGCGCATTCTTCCAATTCTCCTCTCACAATATTCACCCTCACTGAACTGAGTCGTTTGAAAATGTGCCTATATGTGATGTCATATAGTCACTGCTGCATGTTAATGTTCAGGGGAACACGACGATGCACAGTGGTTTAGGAGCCCAGCCTCAAAACAGCTAGAAATCTTGAGGTAGAAAAATGCTGTTTTTGAGGACTTGATTAGAAATACAAAACAATGAATACAAAAAATATATATATTACAGAGGTGTTCCATAGACTCACAGGAATTGTGTAAAAGTGCCCAAATAGTGAAAGAAATAGTAAAATAGTTCCCCTTTAATCAGGACCCTCCCCCCTTTTTTCTTTCTTTTTCCAGAATCACGTACCAGTTTCAAGAAGCCGCACGTTGCAGCAATTGAAGCAAAGACCTGTTCTAGCCAAGTAAATACCACAATTTATGTACCATTACATTGACTACAGCACCTCATCACTATGTCATCTTATTCTCGGGCTAAAAGACGTAGAGTCAACAAATTACTGAGAGAGACAGAGCAGGCTATCCTCACTGATTATAAGTTAATTGTTGCTGCTAATTCAAGGACAAACCATCACTCTTTAGAGAACTACAACACCCCATCTGGTGTTTCACAGCGTAGACAGATGGCCGGCGATGACGGGCAGCTTATGAAAGGCAAGTCTATTGGACATGGTGTAATTCCTCGTGTGATTTGCTGCTTATTTTTATTTCTCACTTAATGATTTTAACTCTTCTTCTGAAGACCTTACCATCCAGAAGAATAATTCAATGCTGGCTGAATTACTTGTCATGGTGAAGGATCTATCGAGAGATGTGCAGTTCATCAAGACCGAGTTGGCTGAGGGCAACATATCTGGTGGGACCAGGGGACACGGCGTGGCCACCACAACCACTATGCTCCCCTTCCAGCTGCCAATCGCCAGTGAACAAGACTTCAATGAGGCAGAATCATTACTGATGGAGCAATCAGTCCGTCAAAAGATGGTAATTTATTGAACTGCATTCATTTATCAAATGTAGATCGTTTCAGTGTGGTCTTGTTCAGGGGAAAAATGTGTTTAGCACTTTCTAGTTCAAAACGTGTTAGAGCTTGTATATCTGCTATTTATGAAACGTTTTGAAATTGTTCAAATATACCGTTTACATATGGACAGGAGGGTTAATGTGGTTAAACGTAATGACTGGCATGGGCTGGAATATCAGTGCATGCATAAAGTGTGTGTATAAACAAGTTGGTTGCTCTGTGTTCATAAAATAAACGTTATGCTGTTTCTAACGCAGGGCCTTCATTTTCTTCTCTCTGATTTAGATTTCTCGCCTGGCTTTGGTAGGAGGCACCAATTCAGAGAACCTGATCAGACTGATGTTGAAAACTGCTATGACCAACGCCCTGGCCAGTGGGTTCAACTGGGCTGGAAAGAAAGACAAGCGTTGTTCAGAAAGCAAGAAGCCATTCAAGCACACCACACTACAAGCCTGCATGTTTGGTGAGCTTCCTCCCCTGCAAACTACTTCATAGGTTAAGTTTAGGTAGTGAGGTGGTGATGCTGGTGATGCTGGTGATTCAGAATATAATTATGCTGTTATCCTGTCCAGTCTAACTGGATGCTGACTGTAGCTTGTTACTGTAGACCTACAGAGTGAGTAATTGAGTGATTAAAAAAAATCGCACTCGTGTGAAGTGAGGGCCGGGTGCTCTTATCATCGTACATCATCTCACCCACCTCTCTTCCTCCCTTTTTTATTTTTGTGTCTATCAGCTGCTGCTCGACAGTTTGACCCCAAGCTGACCGACCAGGACTACAGCGAAACTGTCAAGAAGTGGCTTCGTTATGCGCCAGACCGGGAGGGAGGCATCTCAAGGAACCGAAGTGACCCAAACTTAAGTCAAGCGAACCAGAGTCAAACTTAGGGTACCCCAGCACAGCACAGCACACACACACTGTTTCCCTGGTTCATACAGTACAAGGAATTACCCTGGCATCTACTTGAATGACTTATGCTGCTTCAGCCTGTTCTTGGAACCGAAGTGACCCAAACTTAATTGTCAAGCGAACCAGAGTCAAACTTAGGGTACCCCAGCACAGCACAGCTACCCCAGCACAGCACAGCACACACTGTTTCCCTGGTTCATACAGTACAAGGAATTACCCTGATGGACACTGTTCTTCCATGGACGGCATCTACTTGAATATGCTGCTTCAGCCTGTTCTTGGAACCGAAGTGACCCAAACTTAATTGTCAAGCGAACCAGAGTCAAACTTGGGGTACCCCAGCACACTGTTTCCCTGGTTCATACAGTACAAGGAATTACCCTGGACACTGTTCTTCCATGGACGGCATCTACTTGAATGACTTATGCTTCAGCCTGTTCTTGCAGTGTTTATTTTTTTTATTTTTAATTTTAACCTTTATTTACCCAGGGTAGGTTCGCTGAGCACAGATGCTCTTTTTCAGCTACGCCCTGCTTCACATTCACAGAGTTCCATTCACACCTGGGAGCTGCCCAGGCCTAACAAAATTAATAGTTGGTTTCAGGTTGCCGACCGACCCTGCCGATTTAGGTGCGACCCAATATATTTTATGAGTTTTTAGAAAAAATTATATAAAAAAGAAAAAAAACGTTTTTTTTTTTTTTTTTTTAATAAAGTTTCATAGAAATCTTAGTCAAACATTTAGTATTATGGATATTAAACATGCTGGCAGAGTACATGCATCCATGTTGTTGTGAACATTTTAATTAAATAAAGAAATTCCCTATCCATAGTCGCCGTGGGAAAGAATAAAATAAAAAAATAAAATAAAATAAATTCCCTACCTACCCATGGCCAAACTGACAACCAACCTGAAACCAACTATTAATTTTGTTAGGCCCCAGTACAACCACAGTCTGACACTGTTGGCCACTGAGCAACTCCACTGGAGCAGTTGGGGGTTTAGTGCCTTGCTCAAGGGCACTTCAGCGGTTGGTGTTAAGGGTATGGGAGAGAGTTATATGGGAGAGAGTTATAGAAACATTAGGGGTGTAACGGTACACAAAATCCACGGTTCGGTACGTACCTCGGTTTTGAAGACACGGTTCGGTATTATTTTCGGTACAGGGGGGGGGGGGGGGGGGGGTAATCAAAAAAAAATTGCTTTTCATTTATCTATTTATTTAACTGTATTAAACAATATAAAACGAATTGGCCATAATTGACTGAGCAAACTAATGCTTACTGCTGTAACCTACTAATAACACTTAAGTAAATCTGAAGATTATTATATAGCAGATGCCTTGGAGCAGTGATTCCCAACCTGGGGTCCGCGGCGCAGGGGGTCCGCCAAACCACAGATGATTTGAGGTCTTTTTTTTAATTTTTTTAATTTAATTTTTTTTTTATCATCAGAAGCATGAATAGTCTCTCCACTACAATAAAAAATAAAGATAAATAAATAAACATCTAGACATGATTTTTGAACGTTAACAGTAGGCTACCGGGTAGCCGCTAAAACGCGAATCAGTTGACTGTATCACTTTCTGTAGCTAGCCTAGCACGCTAGTTAACTTTCTCGGCTCGTCTGCAGTCAGCCGCCAGAGGCGAAAATGTGTGACAAACGAAAAGGAGATGACGGCAGCTCATCTGCAAAAAAAGTTAGGACCTACAGCAATCGCGAAAATTACATCACCATTTGCTTCACTGAGGGACCAGACAAAACGACCTGAGTGTGTGATTTGTGGAGAAAAGTTGGCAAACTCGAGCCTGAAGCCCAGCAAGCTGAAGAGACATCAGGCGTCTAAGCACCCAGAAACCGTTGGGAAGGATCCAGACTTTTTTCGGAGGAAAGAACAGTCTCCCAAGGCGAACAAGCCTGTTGATGTTAGAGTAGCGTGGAGCAGGGGTGGCAGTGATTTACAGAAGGCTACCGAAGCCTCCTTTGAGTGTTCGCTTTTAATTGCAAAAGCAAAGAAACCGCACAATATTGGCGAGCAGCTCATCAAACCAGCCTGCATCAAAATGGTTTAGAAACTGTGCGGCCCACAGGTGGCGGATAAACTAAAATCAGTACCACTCTCGAACAATGTAGTGAAAGACCGAATTGATAAGATGTCAAGTGATTGCGAGCAGCAGCTGTCAGAAAAGCTTAGAAAGGGTCCATTTGCCATACAACTTGATGAAACTACAACTGTCGCAGACGAGGCTGTGCTCATCGTTTATGTGCAATATATTGAAAATGAGGATCTGAAGCAGGACATTCTCATGTCAGTCAACCTTACTACCACCACTCGAGATGAGGATATTTTTACTGCAGTGGATTCTTACTTCATTCAACATAAATGCAAACCGTTCACCATTAGGGCCTGATTTGAGAGGATGAATACAGGATTTGAATATTGGCCAACATTTTGAAATACATATGGTGCAAGATTAGATTTGTTGATTGAAGGCACAAGTCAAAGAAGCATAGTGGGTCTAATTATGATGCATATGCCTGTGTATAAGCAGTTTGTTATTAAAATGACAAAAAAAAAGTATTAAACCCAGCTAGGACAGATTCTCTCTGCTACTGATTGGAATTTCCTGTCTCATATTTAGTTTAATTTGTTGCATTGATTTGTTCCATAAATGCAAACCGTTCACCATTAGGGACTGATTTGAGAGGATGAATACAGGATTTGAATATTGGCCAAACATTTTGAAATGCATATGGTGCAAGATGAGATTTGTTGATTGAAGGCACAAGTTAAAGAAGCATAGTGGGTCTAATTGTGATGCATATGCCTGTGTATAAGCAGTTTGTTATTAAAATGAAAAAAAAAAAGTATTAAACCCAGCTAGGACAGATTCTCTCTGCTACTGATTGGAATTTCCTGTCTCATATTTAGTTTAATTTGTTGCATTGATTTGTTCCATAAATGCAAACCGTTCACCATTAGGGACTGATTTGAGAGGATGAATACAGGATTTGAATATTGGCCAAACATTTTGAAATGCATATGGTGCAAGATGAGATTTGTTGATTGAAGGCACAAGTTAAAGAAGCATAGTGGGTCTAATTGTGATGCATATGCCTGTGTATAAGCAGTTTGTTATTAAAATGACAAAAAAAAGGTATTAAACCCAGCTAGGACAGATTCTCTCTGCTACTGATTGGAATTTCCTGTCTCATATTTAGTTTAATTTGTTGCATTGATTTGTTCCATAAATGCAAACCGTTCACCATTAGGGCCTGATTTGAGAGGATGAATACAGCATTTGAATATTGGCCAAACATTTTGAAATGCATATGGTGCAAGATGAGATTTGTTGATTGAAGGCACAAGTTAAAGAAGCATAGTGGGTCTAATTGTGATGCATATGCCTGTGTATAAGCAGTTTGTTATTAAAATGACAAAAAAAAGGTATTAAACCCAGCTAGGACAGATTCTCTCTGCTACTGATTGGAATTTCCTGTCTCATATTTAGTTTAATTTGTTGCATTGATTTGTTCCATAAATGCAAACCGTTCACCATTAGGGCCTGATTTGAGAGGATGAATACAGCATTTGAATATTGGCCAAACATTTTGAAATGCATATGGTGCAAGATGAGATTTGTTGATTGAAGGCACAAGTTAAAGAAGCATAGTGGGTCTAATTGTGATGCATATGCCTGTGTATAAGCAGTTTGTTATTAAAATGACAAAAAAAAGGTATTAAACCCAGCTAGGACAGATTATCTCTGCTACTGATTGGAATTTCCTGTCTCATATTTAGTTTAATTTGTTGCATTGATTTGTTCCATAAATGCAAACCGTTCACCATTAGGGCCTGATTTGAGAGGATGAATACAGCATTTGAATATTGGCCAAACATTTTGAAATGCATATGGTGCAAGATGAGATTTGTTGATTGAAGGCACAAGTCAAAGAAGCATAGTGGGTCTAATTGTGATGCATATGCCTGTGTATAAGCAGTTTGTTATTAAAATGAAAAAAAAAAAGTATTTTATGGTATCTTATTAGGAGGGGGTCCGCGAATTTCATCAGAGATGTTTGGGGGTCCCTGGGGGGAAAAAGGTTGGGAACCACTGCCTTGGAGGATAAGTCGTGGACAACTGTAGATCATCTAAGCTCCACTGTGTTTAAATTCAAATCCTATGCCATTGTTTATATTTAACCCTTGTGTCTGAAAACTAAAGTATTATA
This sequence comes from Notolepis coatsorum, assembly GCF_963971535.1. NCBI lineage: Eukaryota > Metazoa > Chordata > Actinopteri > Aulopiformes > Paralepididae > Notolepis > Notolepis coatsorum. The sequence continues at coordinate 62,166,348 of NC_140177.1, read as the reverse complement.
CTCTTATTAGGGGACTAAATTGAAAAACTCCATAAAAAGATTATGTTGAAATAATTTCCCACTTTCTTTTTTTTTTTTTTTTTAACTTTCTTTTATTTTGTGTCATATTGAACATCACATTGCATTAATCATACAGTATAATATACTTGATTCACATAGTCAATGACATTTGTTACTCAGGCTCTTCCCTCTTATTCAATTTGTTTAAGGTATTCAGCGTAATCAAAATAAGCTGTATAATCCGAGTACGCCTCTTAAACAACCCAGTGGGGAGGGATTTTTACAATATTTTTTTTTATGATTTTTTGTAGGATAAGAAACGAAAAAATAAATAGAAAAATAAATTTAGCAAAAGGAAAAAAATATATACTTTAACAGAAAAAAAAGAACAACAAAAAAAGAAAAGAAAAAAAAGAGAGAGGGCGTCAGGCTCATGCTAATGTATCTCCAGGTACAAGGTTACAAGTGACCATCTCTGCATAAACATATCTTTTTTCAGTTGCAATTGTGCAGTCATTTCTTCCATTGTATACATCTGTCTCAGTCTCTTGGTCCATTGTTTGATTGTCGGTGGTTGATTTTGTAGCCATGCCATAGTTATCATTTTCCTTGCTATTAACAGTATCACTCTCAAGATATATAACGTATCTCCATAGTATGTGCCTTTCGGTATACATCCCAAGATATAGTACGATGGATTCAGAGGTAAGTCAAGATCTAGAATGGTTTTAATCTCATTTTTGATATTCATCCAAAATGTCTGCACCCTTGGACAGTCCCAGAAAATATGTGTATGATCTCCGATCATTCCACATCCTCTCCAACATAGTGGTGAGGACCCACCAGCAAATCCGGAGAGAACTTGAGGAGTCCTAAAGTACCTGACCTTGACCTTCCAGTCAAACTCCTTCCACATTGGGCTATTTGTGATTTTATGATTGCTTGAATGGCTGTCCTCCCATTCTTCATTTTCTATGATCACATTAGCTTCCAACTCCCATTTTTCTTTAATATAGGTGGTGTCTCCTGGATCGTCTAGTTGTAACATGTTGTAAATATTGGATATCTGCTTTCTTTCCATCAAGTTTTTTTCTATTGTGTTTATAAAGTACCGCTCCACATTTGTTGGTGGTCTCTTAATTGCTTCCCACTCACTGTGAGTCATTACATAGTGTCTTATTTGAAAGTATCTAAACATGTCTTTCGAAGGTAGATCAAAACATTGCTGTAGCTGTGCAAACGATTTAAAACAGTCTCCTTCCATTAATTGATTGATAGTAACCAGGCCCAAATCCGCCCATTTTTTAAAACCCCCATCCTCCATAGCTGGCCGGAATTCTGTATTGTCTGCTATTGGCATGGCCCTAGATATTGATCGTGGACCTCCCCCCTTTTTCCTTACACTTTCCCATACCTTTAATGTATTTGTAATCCATTTGTTACCAATCTTAATTTTTTTCCAGTATGCTTTCCCCAGGAATATTATGGATCTGAGAGGGGTCTTTGGAATTGAGTTTTGCTCAATCTGTACCCATCCTGAGTCTAGGTCCTTTTGTATCCAATGCACAAGTATGCGTAATTGAGCTGCCCAGTAGTAGTTTCTTAGGTTTGGTAGACCAAGACCACCCTTGTTCTTTGGCAAACATAGTGTTTTAAGCCTTACTCTAGGTTTTTTCCTCTGCCAGATAAATTTGGATAGGAGTTTATCTAACCTTTTAAAGGTAGTGGCAGGTATTGGTATAGGTAGAGACTGGAAGAGAAAAATAAGTCTAGGTAGCACATTCATTCGAATTGATTCTATTCTTCCCACTAGGGAGAGAGGTAAAATGTCCCATCTGGCCATGTCTGATTTGATTTGTACAATCAACTTTTCGTAGTTTGCTTGATATAACTGATTGCTGCTGGGAGTCAAAATGATTCCTAAATACCTGAATCCGTCTCTAGCCCAATGGAAGGGTGCTATACTATTCAGATGTATTGGCCATGTTCCCACTATCATCATGGCTTCTGATTTGGTCTCATTTATCTTATAACCCGACAGTTCGCCGTAATTTCTTAAATCCATCATTATGTTTGGAATTGATTCTAAAGGGTTTTTGATATAAAGTAAAATGTCATCAGCAAATAGCGAGATCTTGTGTGTAATGCCTTTTTGGTCATCTATTCCCTGTATCTGAGGGTTTGATCTAATCATCTCCGCTAGTGGCTCTATGCCAATCGCGAATAGTAATGGAGACAAAACGTCTCCTTGGCGTGTCCCTCTCTGTATGTCAAAGAAGTGAGAGCAGTGACCATTCACCCTTACTCTAGACTTAGGATTTTTATATAAACATTTTATCCATTCTATAAATGTGTTATTGAATCCCATACCTTTCAATGTTAGTTCAAGGTACAGCCAATCAACTCTATCAAATGCCTTCTCGGCATCTAAGCCGAGAAGCATTGATGGTTCTTTTCGAAATCCAGCCACTGTTTGCAGATTTAAAGTTCTTCTGATGTTGTTAGCACCCTGTCGACCAGTGATAAAGCCAGTCTGGTCTGGGTGTATCAGTTTTGTTATATGTTTCTGTATTCTTTTTTTAAGTATAGATGTCAATATCTTGAAATCGTTGCAAAGGAGACTTATGGGCCTATAGGAACTACATCTTGTGGGGTCTTTACCTTCTTTATGTATTACCGAGACAATAGCTTCTGACCAGCTTCCTGGTGGATCTCTCTCAGATAGGGCATAGTTATAAACTACACTTAATACTGGTGTTAATTGTTCAGTGAAATGTTTATAAAATTCATTTGAAAACCCATCTGTACCTGGTGATTTATTGTTCTTAAGCATCTGAATAGTTTCCCCTATCTCCTTCTCCGTAATAGGGGAGGTTAGCTCATCCGCCTCATCTGGGGATAGTTTAGAAAGTTTAAGGTTATCTAAGAAGTTGTTGATTTTTTCTTTCTTGTTTTCCAATTGCTGTGCTTTGTAGAGGTCGGTATAGTAATCTGCAAATGCATTAGCAATTTCTTGCGTTTGCATTACTTCCATGTGTGTGCTGGGGTGTTTAATCTTTGGAACTATCCGACTTGACTGTATTTTGTGGAGCTGGAATGACAGTAGCTTGCTTGCCCTATTTCCCATCTCATAGTAATTCCTACCAGCAAATCTAAGGGCTCCTTCCGCTTTGTATGTCAACAGCTACATCATTTGAATGCCTTGCCTTCAAACTGCTTGGCCCCCAGCCTGTGCTTGTCATCCTGATCTACCGTCCCCCCCCTCCCTCCCCTGTGTTTATTTCGGAATTATCTGACCTACTCACCTCTGTCAGCTCATCCATCTCCTCAATTCTCCTCCTTGGCGACTTCAACATTCACGTTGACAACATCACCGCCTCCGACGACCTCCTGTCCCTCCTTGACTGCCACAATCTCACCCAGCATGTAGATTTCCCCACCCACACCAGAGGCCATATACTGGACCTGGTGTGTTCCACCGAGACCATCACTCCCTCCAATCTCAGTGGCGTGGACCTCCACGTTGCTGACCATCTTGCCGTCAAGTTCTCAGTTTCTCTCCCCTCCTCCCCTGGCCGCCCACAGCGCCCCATGACGTACAGGAACACAAAAAACATCACCCCCACTGACCTCACCAACGCCCTGAGCTCCCACCTCGCTCATGATCCTCAGCTGCTCTCAACCATTGAGTTGGTGAACACCTACAACACAGCCCTAGCTGCCATCCTGGACTCCCTCGCACCCCTCAAAACCCGCACCGTCACATTTACACACTCCGCCCCCTGGTACACCCCTGAGCTCCGCTCCATGAAAGCCAAGGGCCGCCAGTTGGAGAGGCGCTGCAGGAAAACAGGCCTCGCTGTCCATGCCCAGGCCTACTCTGACCACATCATTTCCTACAGACTCGCCCTCACCCAAACCAAGTCCTCCTTCTACTCCGATATCATCTCCAAAGGACAAGGGAATTCCAAAGCCCTCTTCTCCACCATCACCAAACTCCTCAAGCCCCCCGACAACCCCCTCCAGACCACCTCCTCTGATCTCTGCAACAGATTCACGGAATTCTTCCAAAACAAAATCGACGCCATCTACCAGCAGCTCCAGTCTACTCCTGTGTCCCCCACACCTCCGGTTGCTAAACACGACCCTCTGCCCCATCCCACCCACTCCTTTTCATCCTTCTCCCTGGTGGACACCGACTCCATTACGAAGCTGGTGTCTGGCTCTAAATCTTCCACCTGCTCTCTGGACCCTATGCCCACCACCCTGGTGAAGGCTGGCCTGCCTGCCCTCTGCCCTCTCATGGTAGACATCATTAATTCATCCCTGTCCACTGGCTCCGTCCCTGCTGACTTAAAGGTGGCAGCAGTCACCCCAATCCTAAAAAAACCCGGTCTGGACCCCGATAACCTCAACAACTTCCGCCCCATCTCAAACCTCCCCTTCCTCAGCAAGGTCCTCGAGCGCGCAGTAGCCGCCCAGCTACAGAGTCACATGGCCTACCATGACCTGTTTGAACCACTCCAGTCTGGGTTCAGGGCTAAACACAGCACCGAGACCGCCCTGATCAAGGTGACAAACGACCTCCTCATGGCTGCTGATGCTGGCAACATCAACATCCTCATCCTCCTGGACCTCTCAGCTGCCTTCGACACCATCTCACACTCAATCCTCCTAGACCGCCTGGAAAGTGTCCTTGGCATCACTGGTACCCCCTTGTCCTGGTTCACATCCTACCTCACCAACAGGTGGCAGTATGTTTCCCTCGGGGGCTCCAGGTCAGCTCCAGCACTTGTCAAACAGGGTGTTCCCCAGGGTTCGGTGCTAGGTCCGCTCCTTTTTATGATTTACCTCCTCCCACTCGGTGACATCATAAGGAAACACGGCCTCCACTTCCACTTCTATGCAGACGACACACAGCTCTACCTCCACACCAAACCCTCGGCCCCCCTTCCTCCCCCCTCCCTCACTGCCTGCCTCCAGGACATAAAAATATGGATGACCACCAATTTCCTCCAACTCAATAGTAAGAAAACCGAACTCATAGTTGTAGCCTCCCCAGCCCTCCTCCAAAAGATCGACCACCTTGTTCTCTCCGTGGATGGCTACTCCATCTGCCCCTCCACAGAGGTAAGGAACCTGGGCGTCATACTGGACTCCACCCTCTCATTTCACCCTCACGTCAAGTCTGTCACCAGATCCGCCTTCTTCCACCTCCGAACCATCTCCCGCCTCCGCCCCTCACTCTCCGACACCTCAGCGGAAACACTCATTCACGCCTTCATCACTTCCCGCCTCGACTACTGTAACGGAGTCCTTCTTGGTGCCTCCAAGAAGGTTCTGGATCGTTTACAGTACGTCCAAAACTCTGCTGCGAGGGTCCTCACGCGCACCAAACCCTGGCAGCACATCACCCCCACCCTGCAAAAACTCCACTGGCTCCCCATCAACTATCGAATCCCCTACAAGATCCTCCTCCTCACCTACAAATCCCTGCACGGGTTGGCCCCTTCCTACCTGACCAACCTACTCCACCCCTACACTCCAGCACGAGGCCTCCGATCCTCCAACTCCGACCTCCTCACCATCCCCCGCACCAGGCGTTCCACACTGGGAGACCGAGCTTTCGCTGCAGCAGCCCCCAGACTGTGGAACTCCCTCTCCCCCCTCATCCGAGGCTCTGACACCATCAACCTCTTCAAAACCAAGCTAAAAACCCACCTGTTCACACTTGCCTTCACGCAACACGGCCCCGCTCCCAAGTAGCCCACCCCTGACTCTTTTTAAGCCACAGATTCCGTTGTTTTGTTTTGTTGTTTGTTTGTTTGTTAATTTTTAACCACTTCATCCAATTGGACAGAACTTGCCTCCTTTTTTTATTTATTTTTATCTCTTATCTTATTTGTTTTTCTTGTTGTTACTATACACAGATCTTTTATGTATTTTATTATATATATTTTTTCAATTTTATTACTTACTTTTATTTTTTTTCCATCCTTTCCTTGTACAGTGTCCTTGAGTCTGAGAAAGGCGCTTCTCTCTTAAAATTCAATCTATTATTATTATTATTATTAACAGGTCATCTAGTTTTTGTTTGCAGGTTAGTAGAGCTTTTAAATCTTCTTCATCTCTGTTCAGTTTATGTTTCCTTTCTAGTATTTTTAACTCATTTTCTAGGTTCTGCTGTTTTTCATTTCGCTGTTTCTTTAGTGCACTTGAAATTGAGATAATTTTACCTCTCATTACAGCCTTTGCCGCGTCCCATAAAATTGATGGTGAGACATCCCCCTTATTGTTGAGATCAAAATAACTCTTCAGTTCTTCACTTATCCTCTCCCGTGTGTGAGAGTCAGACAGCATGGATACATTGAGCCTCCAATATTTAAAGATTTTATTGGTCTTTATACACTTTCTTTTCCATAAATATTTTATTCAACTTCAGCCCTGATCATAACCATTTTTTATATTATTTTTGTAATGAAATACTCCCACTTTTCTGAAAAGAGTTGTTAAATATGACAAAAAAAATAATATGTGGTGGTTATGATCGGGCTGAAGTGGAATAAACAATTTATGAAGAGTAAAAAAAAAATACAAGATAATTAAAAGATTATGCCACATATTATGTTGGCTCATCACTGCAAAGTTATCAAACAAATACGAATCTGATCAGACACAAGGGTTAAGTTGTTGTTCCCTTTCTAATTTCCTCAAACATCTAGTCTAGTTAATGTGATCAATATTATTTGACAATTGATGCTTTTTGTTGGACATTTCAGTCAGTAGTGAGCTCATACTTTGAGCTCATAAATTTATAGTTAAAATGATTGCAATCTTGTCTTCGTTGTGCATGAATGCGTGTGCTCACCACACACAATATGTGTCACTATTCTGGCAGTGGCTATATTGTTAATGAAAGCCTGTTATAAGGTCTGTTATTTGTTTTTTGTAAAAAGTTTTAGTCACTGGAAGTTCTGATACCCTAGAAAAAAATAAATTTTCATTTTAAAAGCCATGTTGTCATTTTTGTTCACACATTTTTGGAAATATGGTCATATAAGAATTGTATTATTATTTATTTAACAATAGTGTGTTTAACAGCAGGAAAAAAACATGTAATGTTATGATGTATACATATCAGCAGCAATATTTTAATGTAAAATGTACATTAATCAGTATTGATTCCTTAACTTTACAAGTTACAAGTAGATGTACAAGTTACAAATGTACAAGTAGAGTACCATTTAGATTATGGTTGAATAAACATTGATGTCTAACATTGATTCAATATAAAATCAACTAATATGTGCATCTAGATTACCATTTAGATTATGGTTGAATAAACATTGATGTCTAACATTGATTCAATATAAAATCAACTAAAATGTGCATGTATATTACCATTTAGATGATGGTTGAATCAACATTGATATAGTATCAGCTATGGTTGACACCTAACGTTGATTCAACGTTAGGGTCATAGACAACGATCTATATAATTTAGATGTCAGGCTTCAACATAGATTCAATATTTCTGCTGAACCCTATTTCAACGTTGATTCACAAATTTGTTGCTATCTGGGATCAGTTCCGGTAACGTTAGGAGGTGATGGCATGCAGTCGAAAAGCGGCAATAGTCCCGGTTGGAGTCAGTAAAACACAGTTGTATGTTATCGTTCCACCCCTAAAAAGTACACATCCTCACACACACAACACACACTATGCATACACACACATAGTACATACATGCACTCACTCACTCACACACATGCAAACATGAAACACACAGGCATACTAAACACACACACATAGGTCATACTCATACACATATATAAGACACACACATATAAAACACACATACACACATACATATGCCACGCACACACAGTCTACCTCAGTCCAATGGGTCCTAACACTGGCCAGGACCCGACCCCCTGTAAGCCAATCCCACTATATAGTATACAAAACGTATATATGTATCACAAAACGTGTACTTGAGCCATGTTTTTGTTTGGGTCTCTTGTCAAGTCTGTGCTAATGCTTTTTCTTTTTGAGTATATATTTTGTCTTTATTAGTCTTATTCTCATTATTGTTTTTGTTAATGCCAATGTTATTATTGTCAATGTTATTGTACTGTAATGTCTTGTTTTATGTATGAAAAGGAAAGAAAATAAAAACATTTATAAAAAAATAAATAAAAAATTGCCGTGTTCCTTTAACACCTCCTTCCTTGGTTGCCACTTGCCGTTCACGTAGATTTACGTTTCTGTGGCCCAGCGGTTGAGTGCCGGAAACGTAGATCTATGTTTTTGTCTCGGTTTTCCTTTTATTCGCTATTGCCATTCATAATCCATCGAGGCACCTTGTGCATGCTGTACTGAATGTGTCTGAGATCGCAGACGGTCAATACTGCCGCCTAACGCCGTGCGGCCGGTATTGCACTCCATTTGAAACGATGTAGTTTGTTTTTTCGGTCGAGCTGCGGCGTGGGGGCGGGGTCTGAACACTCCGGCAAAACAAGCGGTCACCACGGTTGCCTCGACGAGTTCATCCGCCCGCCCGTCCATGTGCAATGCTGGATAACGTGGGACAGACTACCGTGACCAGTATTTGGAATGGCGATCAGATAATTGGATTATTCTTTTTGCAGTACATCAGATACAAGGTAAGGACTATATATTACCAATCTTGCGTTGATCCGATATTATTTTGCCCGCAATCGAAGCGTGTCTGTGTGTAACGTGTGTGTGCTGTGTCCCGTTGGTCACATCACGGAACGGAGGTGCGCCCCGCTCCAACCCCCCTTTCATGCGTGCATGATGAAAGATAATACCGATAATCTAGCGTTGATTTCAGATTGATTGTTGATCCAAGCGAGGAATGGCAATCTGTTTATTGAATTACACAAAAACGCTGTTTTCGCGTCTTTTTCTGGGATTACTCAGAATCACTCAAACTATACTCATATTCACCACGGTATAAAACGGAAAAAATGTATCTGTTTGTTGCATGTTAACCGGATGAAACCCACTGACAATCGACAGCGTTATTAGATCCATAGCTATAATATAAAATATAGGTTTAGCTCTACAAACAAGGTTAGCGCTTACATGGGGTTAATGGGCGGCAAGGCCTATGCACTTCCCGGAAGGGGTGTGGCACCCAATGTGTTAACACTTTCTGCGCCAATCACGTTTTATTACGTGTTTGCTCGCCAGCGGTTGAGTGCCAAACACGTAATATTAAGTTTTTAGATCCTTTGATATTTTTCCTCTGATCCCCGTTCTAAATCATCATCCGGGTCATTTTAGCCGTCCCTGGGTCGTTTGTATAAGTTGGAATTGCAATGCAGATCGAATATCACCAGGTGGCAGTATCATCTGTGTCTGAACTGGAATTGCATTGGCGTGGATACACGTCTTCCCCCTTTTTTTTTTGGTAGGGGCTCCTCCTGCTTGAACAGAGATTCACATTGATCGCCTCGAAATTCCGTTGCCTAAGAGTATTTTACCATCGAAATGTGTATATACACTGGTAATCGCGATGGCTATGCGATCACTTGGAATTATTCTTTTTGGAATACCTTCTGGCTAAGGTAAGGTATATTCTATGTCTATTTTACCGAACCTGAAACGTGTTTTTCTTTTTTTTGTATTTTCTTTTTTTTATTATTTTTTAAACAAACATAAACAAACATGACAACACACGATAAGATATACAAGCATTAGTTGTCAGTGTACATCCAATGAAATCACATTTTAGTTAATTGTCTTATATAGGATATACCCTTAATACCTGTTATCTAAAAACCTACACACATATGCTCCAGCTCGTACCCCCCCCTTCCGGACCCCCCATTGGATAATCCATCCACTTTCCCTCGCTCCTAACCAGACATTACCATTATATGCTAGCTTTTATTTTCTCCACCACTTCTAACCACAATGTCATTTTGGATTCATTGAGACCCAAAATTCTTGCTGTGGATATTTCTTGATAGATCACATCGAGATATGTAATAATCCAGACCTTTCGGCAAATTTTTTCCGGTTGGAACCATCGTGATGCTATCAGCTTTTTAGCCACTGTGATACCCGATAATACCAATCTCTTTAGCTGTGGATGTACTGCACACTCAAAAACATCATTCAGCAGTAGTACAGAGGGGTGTACAGGTATATTCCAAATTAAAAGAGATTTGATAGTTGCTGGGTCACCTCTTTCCAGAATATCTTAACTGGTGGGCAGTCCCAGTACATGTGCATAAATGTCCCCTCGTCCCCATTTGTACATAAGGAGCATTTGGAGTCTTGTATAAGACCAATTTTTTTCAGTCTTATAGGAGTCAAGTATGTCCTGTGAATATAGTTAAGATTGATTTGTTGATGGTCCGGGTTCCTTGATGTGAATCGAATATTTGCCCAGGCTTCTTGCCAATCAAAATCACTTTCCAGGTCTGGTATATCCCTCCTCCAGACGGAGTCTAGGTGGAGGGTTTCATATGAGGACGTTAGTAATTGATGATAAAAATCTGAAACAAAACCTCTTGATGTCTCTCTTTCATAGAAGAATTTGTGGTATCTGTGGTGTACAATTGGTATATTTAATGGAACACCGTGAGCCTTCAAACATGCCAATAACAAGTGCGTAAAAGTAATATGTGGACTTGGTGAGATTACATTTTTTGCGTATTTCCTTGAAACTACAAAAACCCTGTTTATTGAAGACGTCTCCTAATGAGTGTATGCCTTGCTTTTCCCATCTAGGGAATCTTATAGGTTGTTTTCCTATCCAGAGTGCATTGTTATTGAATAAGGGAGTATGATTATGCCATTTATGTAGGGTAGAATATTTTTTTTGTGTTTCGCGCCATATCCGGATCGCATGAGTGATTATGGGGCCAAATTTCCGTTCGCATTGCTTAATTGGTAATTTGGTGTATACTATGCCCTTCAGCTTGTGTGGAGCTACTATATTTTCCTCAAAATTTCTCCAGGATACTAATGCTTGGGGATCAAACCATGTTGTTAGTGGTCTTAAAGTGTACGCCTTAAAGTAGTGGTAGAAATCTGGAAATGCCATACCTCCGTCTGCTTTGTTTCTCTGTGCGGTGGATCTTTTTATACGTGGTGGTTTGTTATTCCAATTAAATTTGTATGTGGAGGAGTGTAATTCTTTCCAGTAACCCTTTGGAGGGGGTAATGGTAGCATTGAGCTGAAAAAGTTGATTCTAGGTAGGACGTCCATCTTGATTATTGATATACGTGCCTGTACTGAGTTTTTAAGTTTCGACCACCTGACAAGGTCGTATTTGATTTTGTCTTGGATTTTTATGTAATTGTGCTTCACCGTTTGGCTTATGGTGGGGAATATCTCAACTCCCAAACATCTAAATTGTTTTACCATCTGTATCTCTTTTGGGAGGGTTATATTTCTTTTTGCAGGGGCGTTAAGTGGGAGGAAGGCCGACTTCGGCCAATTTATCCTAAATCCCGATAGATCTCCAAAGTCCTCAATCAGCTTGAGAAGATGAGGCAATGCTGTGTTGGGGTTTTGCATGAACAGTATTACGTCGTCCGCATATAAACTAATTTTGTGTTGTGTGCCCTTGATTATGATTGGTTCTATGGATTGGGATTGTCTTATATATTGTGCTAAAGGCTCTAATGATAGATCGAATAGTCCGGGACTAAGAGGGCAACCCTGTCTGGCTGAGCGTGATACCGGAAAGATTTTGGAGATGATTGTACCTGTTGTAATCATGGCCGATGGGTCTTTGTATAATACTTTAATCATATCAATGAATCCTTTTCCTAACCCCATCCTTTCTAATACTGCCCATAGATACGACCATTCCAACCTGTCAAAAGCTTTCATTGCATCCAGGGACAGTATCGCCTTAGGTGTGTTGTCTTCCTTGTTGGCATCTAGTACGTGTAGTAATCGTCTTATGTTATCGGTGATCAAGCGACCTCTTATGAAGCCAGTTTGGTCCGGGTGAATTAAAGATGTCATATGCTTTTGTAGTCTGATGGCTAATACCTTAGAGTACAGTTTGATATCGGTTCCGAGGAGACTTAAAGGTCTATAACTACCGCACTCGGTGGGGTCTTTGTCTTTTTTAAGGAGGACTGTTTTGAGTGCAATATTGTCATTCTTATGGAAGTTCCCCTCCTTAACTGAGTATAAAATCATATTTAGTAATAAGGGTCCAATTATGTCCCAACAAGAGAGGTACATTTCTGGTGGGATACCGTCTCTTCCAGGAGCCCTACCACTTTGCATTTCAGATATGGCCTCCCTAAGTTCATCTAGTGTGATCGGTGTTTCTAACTGTTTAGCGTCATCCTCTGAAAGTTTAGGGAGAATAATTTGATTAAGATATGTGTCCATTTTGTTTTGATCAAAGGTCGTTTCTGATTTATATAAGTCGGAGTAGAATTCTTTGAATGTATCATTTATTTTTTCAGGGTCTGTTTCAAGTACTTGTTGTGCTCTAATGGTAGTTATATCTGCAAATTTTGCATTAATTCTTAATCGCATGGCTAATAGGTGACTAGGTTTAGAACCTTGGGAGTACTGCTGTTGTCTTGTGCTACGTATTTGTATTTCCAATTGCTTGCGCATTTTGGAGGAAATCTTTGATCATTCCCTTTACCGACATCCATATTATTCTGGGGTCTTGCACCGAGTTTGCATTCTCCCGTAGGAATACTATAAGAGCTTCTTTGAGTTGTGTAATGAATTCCTTGTTATTAAGCAGCATCGAGTTAAATCGCCATCTTGGGGCTCGGGAAGATAGTATACCAAATGTTCCTTTTAGGAGTAAATAACAGTGATCTGATAGTGCATTGGGTATCATTTCCACTTCATAGTTATCAAATAGTCTCGGGGATGCAAAGACATAATCTATTCTGGATAATGTGTTATGTCTCGCAGATCGACAAGAGTACTTTCGGGTCGTGGGATTAAGTGATCGCCATAAGTCATTTACACCGGTAATCTTCAACCAATCCTTTAATGCATTAGATGAATTCTTTTGTTCGCTGGAAAAGGCGAGGTAAGATTTGTCCATCCTTGGATTCCAAATGGCATTAAAATCCGCACCTATTATAAATGAGTAATCGGGAAGGTCTAACATTGCATTGGTTAGTGTAGTGAAGAAACCCACTTCGTACAAATTTGGGGCGTATACCGCTACCAACGCTATTTTCCTGTTCTTGTGTACAATCTTAGCTATAGTTATCCGACCATCTACATCAGACCATACTCCCTTTAATTCAATATTCAACTTACGTTTAACTACTATGGCTACACCCCGAGTTCTCGTACCAATAGAAGAGTGACTAATATTATGATATGTGTTGTCCGCTAACTTATCTATGTCTTTCTCTAGAATGTGCGTTTCGCTTAGCAGAGCAACGTCCACCTGTTCTTTTTTCATCAGTGTGAGCACGCTTTTGCGTTTGAGTTGGTTATTTATTCCCCCAGTGTTCCAGATCATTATATTCAAACTAGCCATAATCTATACATGTTGTAGTGTAGTTTTTGGTAATGCTTCTGGAGTGCGAGGCAACAATAGATATACATCCAACTAGTGAGGTCCCGTTGAGAGCCGAGCTTAAAAACATACATATATACAAATAAAAATCCCCTTCCCTCCCCTCCCACCGAGAGTCGTACAGGATTGTGTTCCATGAACACAACCTACGCGTATGACTCCCTCCCTTAAACCACCGGATATCCCAGAATGATCCAATTATCCTTAACATTCCTATGTATACCATAGGATCTAACATTCTAAATTCTACCATAAGTAGAATGTCAACTGTGGCTTGGCCACTTTCCTGTTAAATAAAAATTTAAATAAGATAAAACTAAAAATAAAGACCAAAAATAAGCTTCAATTATCATGCCCTAATCACTTAAATTTTATATGAACTTGTGTAATTTATAATAACCCAGGCATAATATGGAGGTATTGAACTGAAAAGAGAACCTCAATAAATCAGAGAAAGGAGAAGAAAAAAAGCAAGAAAAAAGGAAGAGAACATTAACTTAGATCTTAAAAGAGCTTTGCTATGCTTAAACATCTAAAGTATAAATTGGAGAAGTAGTGGAAATATTTCCAATTAATAAAAAGCAGTTTTTAAATACGTATATGCAGCATTTCCCCTGACCAGGGGTGGGCGATGATCCGTTGTGAAGAATGTTATTCCAGCCGGCCGCTGCTGTGATGGTTCTGTGGTTCTGCAGCTAGATGCTGTTGGTTATTCTCCCGAAGGGCTTCTGGTAGTATATCTGGCCACGTATTGCTGTTATTCCAGAATGTTCCCTATATCAAAGAATGTTTTAGATGTTCTAGATTATTCCAATATGTCGTTTTTACAGTGTTCGAATGTTCCAGTATGTTCTGGAATGTTGTTAGAATTCCATACTCTTAAAATAAGGATCACTTCAACGCCATGTTCATCTTCTCTATATCGTTCCAATTTTGAATCCAATATGTCCGCAATAATTGAAGCCCAACGGGGAAAACATTCAATAACTCTGAGCTCGTAGGTCTCTCTGTCCCAAATCATCGGTTCATTAAAGTTTATACTATATGGTGTCCATGCATATAACAGAGATTAAAAGGCCATTTATACACTATCCTGCGTTTTGTGCTGCCATGTATTTGGCTGCATCTTCAGGCGAGTTGAGGAAGACCCTTGCTCCTTGTTTATCGACGATGCGAAGTATTGCAGGGTATATTAATAGGGGTCTGTATTTCTCCAGATAGAATTTAGACATCACCGTCTTGAACTTGGTTCGTAGGACCACCACCTCCCGACAATAATCTTCAAAACAGTGTATTGATATATCCTTGTATTTCAGATTGCCTTTCATCCTGCGAGTTTCACGAATAATAATTTCTTTTATTCTGACTTGGCGCAGGATAACCAATATCACTCTGGGTCTAACGTTATTGTCACTGGATCGGGTCCCCAATCTGTAGCACTGCTCCACCTCGGGTACTTTAGGAAGGATCGCTGGTCCCAAGATTTTCTGTAATTCTGTCGCAAACTCTTCAGGGTGTGCGCAGCTCACCGACTCATCCAGACCGACTATACGAATATTCAGCTTGCGACTTTGATATTCCATCTCGAATATTTTGGCTTTCTGTTCTTCATTGATTCGCTTAAGCTCAACCGTTATATCGTTGAGCTCCGTATTGAGTTCTTTGTAGTTTCCCTTCATCTCAGCAGTTAGATTAACGTTGATATCATCTACGTCTTTGTAGATCCGAACGAAATTTTGTTGGTGGTCTTCCAGGCCTGTTTCAAGTGCCACGGTGCGCTTAATATGTGCTTCGGCGTCCACTCTTAGCGCTTCTATTTTGCCTTCGATAGATTCTTTGATAGCTTCTACTTTTTGGGTTATTGTCTTCTCCATTGTCTCCATTATCTTCTCCATTTTTTTCATTTCCCGGATGATATATTCGGTGTCCGCGGAGGTATTTGTAGGGGTTGAACTTGAGGCGGCCGCTATCACGTCTATATTCTCCGCTATTTGTCTCATGTATCCTGTGGCCGTAGGCGAGTCCTCTGCGCTTGGTTTTGAGATCGTTTGATTTTTCTTTGGAGGCATCTCGATTCTTTCAGTCAATATAGTTAGTTGATAATCTCAGTTGATATATGCGTCAAGTTTTAAACGCATTGGTGGTCTATAAATATGTTTTTAAAACGAAAAAAAAATAACGGGTGAGCAGCTGTGTCACATGCGACTTACTCCATTCTATAGCTGACCGGAAATCTGAAACGTGTTTTTCTAACGATCACAGTTCTTTGTTTCACCGGACGTAAACCATGCTCGGCAAACACGATCACAGTTTTGAGTTAAAATGACCCCCCCCCCCCCCCCCCCCCTTGATGATTTTGTGAAGGTACATGTACATGTTATATACCTTTGATTTGGGAGTATTTGGGGGTTCAGGGAATGAACCAGAACGCTTCGGGCTTATTGCACATAACGCGTTTTATCTTGCGATCTATGAAAAAATACTGGATTATTTTGGAAATGCGCGATGTTTAGCGTGTAATAAACTGCAGAAATAGAAATATAGAAATATTTTTTTTTCCATGTTGCACTACAAGTAGTGTCTGTCAAATGAGCCACACCATTGTCTCCACAGCTATAATACAGAACACACACACAGCTCTGCAACAGGTCCTGCATTATAGTGAAACACCGCGGAAACGACTATTTTAAACTGGCCATCTAGCGGTAGAGATGGGGACTAAGCGTGGCGCTGAAAGTGTTAATAGAGAAACGTTTGGGATTCTTTCTGTAGATTTGAAAATTAATGACTCGCAAATGTTGTTCATTCTTTCACAATGTAGGAGAAAGTGCACCTCTTTCTCAACCTCACCTGCCTGTACCTGGTAAGGATCCATCTCTACTTATTATATTATTTATATTACGATGACCAAATAGCATTGCAATTTACTTTGTGTTTTGGTTTCATTTCTCTCTCTCTCTAAGGAATGTGAATCACTACCCACTTTCAAAAACACTCTCAAAAAACACCTACGGGAGACTGCAATTCTAAACTGGCCCCTGTAAATGTCCTAACACAACCCCCCCCCCCCAATGTACAGTAAATGACCAAGTATGGTCTTGTCAATATTCCAATGTACAGTTTTGCTTGTTCAGTTGTACAGTGTCCCCCCCCCCCCACTCCTCCTACCCAACCTCCCCCCCCAACCTCCTCCAATGTACAGTTTCTATGTCAAATGTATTATACTCTCTTTTCTGGACTCTTCGTATCACAAACAGTACTGTAGTTGAAAATCTGGTATGTCATAAATGTATAGATGTAGCAGTACTGTCTATCTGTATGTCATGTATGTCATATATGTTATGATGAATTGAAAATGGGGGACCCTGATGTAAACAAGACGAAAGTCTTTCTCTGGTCTGCATCCCCTTAACAATTGTTTGTATTGAGCTGTACTGTACTGTACCCATTCTGCAATCTGTTAATAGAATTTTCAATCAATCAATTCTGTGTGTGTGTGTGTGTGTGTGTGTGTGTGTGTTTCGATTATGCAAAACATATTTCACCCCATACTGTTCTGACATGATTCTTCCCTCTCTGATCAGCCCCTTGTTTTGCTTTACACTAATGGGATGAGAGTCTGCTGGACGAGACGGGGTTATGCACTGGATTGCTGCATGGTGTGTGTGTGTTTTACATGAGTGCTCAGCTGCACTTAGGTATTGTATGAGTGAGTGTGTGTGTGTGTGTGTGTGCGTGTGTGCGACTCACATGTGCTTGCATGTACGTCTTTTGTGTTTGATTGCATGTGTGTCTGTGTGTGTGTGTGTGTGTGTGTGTGTGTCTGTGTGTGTCTGTGTGTGTGTGTGTGTGTGTGTGTGTGTGTGTGTGTGTGTGTGTGTGTGTGTGTGTGTGTGTGTGTGTGTGTGTGTGTGTGTGTGTGTGTGTGTGTGTGTGTGTGTGTGTGTGTGTGTGTCTGCCTGCACAGCTGACTCGCAGCTTCTCGTAAGACAAACATCCATTATCTTTATTAATGCAAATCTGCGGACAGGGAAGAGATGAGTCAAATCTCTCACTTCCCTCTAATTCAATTTCCAATTTTTGTCCCTGGAGGCCAGAGGCTTGGGATTAGTCATCATCGCTGTAGTCCTCCCCTCATCCCCTGGGCCTCGTCTCTGTACTGCACTGGTCACACATTCAACTAATGATAGTACCTTTGGTAATTGAGCTAAACGTTGTCAGAGGGAAGTAACAGTTGTAATTGGATTGAAGGAAAAGAGGGCTGTGTTTGAGATCAATTCAATTCTTTGTCTGATTATGTAGGGGCTCCCATATCTATAGGACATCCATCTTTCCTGGAGTATTTCACAATGACGATGCCCCTCACCTTCTTAGAAGAGAGATTAAAAATGTTTCATGAATAATAATTAGTACAAGAACAGCACAGCAAGGAATAAGAGTTGTAGGTGTTTAAGCCTGCATCCTCCTCAGTCTTCAAATATTTGTCCTCAACGTCTTTAATGAATAAATTACCCTTCACTGTCTTTTTTAGAATCACTGAATAATCAGAGGGAATTTTCTGCTGCGGCCAGCAGTTAGTATGAGTCACTCTGTCGGGCGGTCTGTCCGTCTGTCCATCCGTCCCTCCGTCCGTCCCCCAAAATGTAAAACATGACATGGGACGTGATAGAATGATAGATGACATCACAACAAATATCACACCAATCATCCAGATGGTGGCACTATAATAAAAGGTCAACATATACAACTTTGAAAAGCCATAACCTGTACACGACACTGTATGTCCGACTGACATGAGCCTTCGTACATACTCTGTATATCCACCTGTCCTTACTCTACAACTTGGCCACTGGGATCCCCCACGTCCATGTGTCTTTTCCCCCCCCACACTATAGTTAATGCACTTGACCAATCAGGAACGTCGGACGTCGTCATCATTTTCACTTAAAATGTTGTATATAAATTATAAACCTTAACCTGAGTGGAGACCTCACATCTCACCCAAACCTAAAATATAGATGAAAACATTTATTTTCGTGATCATCGCTGTTGCAGGTAGTAATATAGATGGTTATTGCTTTGCTTACAAGTAATATAGGTAGTAATATGTTCCTTTAAAGTGTGTAGTCTAGCATGTACAGTAGCCTAAACTTAGAAACCCTTAGTGGGGGTGGTATGGAAGACAGACTGGGTGCCAAGAGCGAAAGCCGGAGGTAGGAGTTAATTCGGTGTAGCAGGTAGTGAGTGACGTGGGAAGTAAACTGACTAACAGTGACACAGAAGGTAGTGACGTGGGAAGTAAACTGGTTAGTGATCACAGCTCGTTTAACCCACAAGGTTCCCCCTGCTGCTCTCCCAGGAGAGCGTGCTCCAGATGGCCACAGATTGCTTTCTCACAAGCCCAGGACGGGGACATTAACAGGCTTTGTTTACAGCCATAATCGTGGGCGTTTCTGTGTTCGATAGGGTTTATTTGGTTGTGTATGGGCTGAACGTCTGCAGGTGGTTCAGAACAGGAAAATGAATTATCTCTGACTATGTTCTGTCCAGTGAACTCACTGTAATGCCCCCATGCTGGCACTGTAATGTGTCCCCTGAGGAGAACAAATGTATTTATATTAATTCATATTTATAGCCTTTTGGTTGTTGTTGAGGATGGTTCGGTGTCTGGCTGTTTACAGGCCAACAGTCTGTATACTTAACTCACTGATTTTGTGTATTACTAAAATGAATAGATATCAAATTATTTCATGTTGCGATATCTATATCAATTTGATATTTTGTCATGAATGTGTCCATCCATAGGAAATCATTTTCCTGTTTGCATTATTACTAGTCATTATTATGTCTTTTTGCATATCCATATAGTTTTGCTTCGAAAAATTACAAGCTTGCTTATTCATCCTGAAAACACAACTTTACAATGGCGGTTTTCAATTCTGGCTAGGCTGTGCAAAAGTAAATATGGGTTTATTAACTTCTTAATGTTGAATCTTGCATTAAACAGCAAAGGTAAATAATACAGCGTATTTTACGCCAGTGGCAAGGCTAGTTTACCTATTCATGTACCTTCCATTTGCAATGTTTTTATGTGTGGTACTGGGTACATACAGTATCATGGCTGTGTCTCCTCCAGCAGTTTGTTCAGTGGTTAGATGAGGACAGGCTGCTGTCTCAATATGTGGACTGGACATGTCTTGCTTAAATGTTTGCCAGCGGGCTGGAGGCTAAAGGAGGGGGGGGGGTGACCATTCTGACACGATGGCTCCTTCTTGCCCGTCTGTCTGTCTGTCAGACGGAACCCATAGCATAACCCTGCTCTGCCGCTGCATCTCACCTGCTCATATGAGCAGAAAGAGCGAGTCTGGAGGAATCGTGATGCCCATCTCAATGAGGGGAGGAGTGTGTGTGTGTGTGTGTGTGTGCGTGTCTGGGGACGGGGGACGGGGGGTTGGGGGGAGTGAGGTGGAACTTGGAAGGGGAGGGGAGGGGCCACGTAAAGCAGCGAAGGAGAGTGTGAAAGATGTGTTGTAAGCCGTATAGCATACACAGAGAAACCTAGAGGGAACGTGTCCTGAGAGGGAAATAAAGAGAGAGAGAGAGAGAGAGAGAGAGAGAGAGAGAGAGAGAGAGAGAGAGAGAGAGAGAGAGAGAGAGAGAGAGAGAGCTGCAGGAATCGTGATGCTCATCTCAATGTGTCTGTGGCAGCATGGTGCTCAGATCTGTACTGTTTTACAGGAAGAAAAATAGGGGAGGAGAGAGCCAAGGACATGCTGTAGAGAGGATTATGGGAACTGGTTTGACCTCAAGTGTGTACTTGCTGGAGTGCATGTTAAATTTCCGAGGGCATTTGAAACACAGAAACTAATCTGTACGTACTGTGCGCAATATGATAACAGTTCTCTGCGTGCGCCTAAATCTATGGGTTTAGAATTAGTCACTGTAATAGCAATGCGCTCCGCTGACGGCTGCAAGCCCTCGCTCATCTGACCTTGACGTCGCAGCGGGTGGCAGCCTCTTGTAGCAGCTCCCACTCTTTGCCCTATTTTTCTTGATTATTTTACAACTTTCTTTTCTTGATTTTGACCTCTTCTGTCTGCACACCCCCCCCCCCCCCCCCATGCTGCTATGACACCTGGATTTTCCCAAGGGGATTAATAAAGGAACACTTGACTTGACCACATCTGTTCCTTCAACCTCTCCAGCCAAATGTTTATTTAGGGGATCCTAGATAGAGATATAGATAGACATAGTGACAGTTCACATTTAAATACATTAAAGTTAGTAAAAACAATCTATCTACAATCTAATTAATCAAGTCAATGTTAAAATACACTGCGATTGGCTCCGATAGCCTCTTCAATCGGCTAGGGACATCCCTAGTTGTAGCCCATCTTCTGTATCGCAGATCTGACAATATGGGAGATGCTTCCCTTGTATAATACAGTCCTCCTGCATTACCAGGCAAGACACATCTGCAAACGTTGTAAATGTCACGTCTTGATTTCTCAGCACTATTCAGGGACAGGTTTTGAGTTACTGGTTCATGGACAAAGCATTCCCCTCTGCCAGAGTGCATACGGTAGGTACTTTCTGCCTCAGCAAAACATCAAATATTGTCGAACTAGTCACACCATAGGTTAAAGAGTCCAACTGAAACAATTTAGTCACCATGAAGTCACACAATTTGTAGTTGTTTTATTTGAAAAAGAAATTAGATATCAGTCCCATTTTCAATAGTCATCTCTTTGATTTGGTCCTTCCACTGCGCTTGGGGAAGAAAGGCCTTTGAGGACCGGTGAGGATCACCTCTTCACTGGAGACCACAGCCCTCTGTCCTGGGGCAATGTGTATCGCAAATGCAGCTCTTCCTGGAGATAAGAAAGTGACAAGTCAGATTCAGATTCAGTTTACTTTATTCACCATATTGTAAACACAAATGGAACGTGATATGACATTTCAGTGCTAATCTTTTTCACAAATAAGAATAATAATAATAAATTATAATAAAGGACAGAACAGTGAGACAACGATAAGACAATAAAGTTATTTTTAAAGGAGAACTATCTTATAAATGGCCTTTTTCAGTGTTTAGCATTGTTTCCTAGCTATGTGGACTTATATTAATAGGATGATGGATCTATGTCTCTAATTCTCATATTGGCGCATTCTTCCAATTCTCCTCACAATATTCACCCTCACTGAACTGAGTCATCTGAAAATGTGCATATCTGTGATGTCAGCGATTTCTCAGCTGCATAATAATGTGGCAGTTGGCACCAGGGCACACAGTGGTTGGAGCCCAGCCTCAAAGCGGCTTATGTCTTGAGGTCGAAAAATGCTGTTTTTGAGTACTTGATTCGAAATACAAAACAATGATAAAAAAAAATAAAAAAAACGTACAGAGGTGTTCCATAGACTCACAGGAATTGTGTAAAAGTGCCCAAATAGTGAAATAAATAGTAAAATAGTTCCCCTTTAAGTCAGTTATATAAATGTCTGCTAGGCCTGACCAACATTACCATTTCTTTGACATGTGTACTTATTCCAATACAAATTGCACATCCATTTGATGTCTTTTTGCACAGCAAAATACTGTGGTTGTCAACCTTGTGGCTTCCTGGTCATGAAAACTACTTTCTTGTGTGTGTGTGTGAGCACAGCGGTGTCTGTGTTTATTATTATTTCATGAAATTGGGAAAATATCTTCATTTTACATATATGTTCATTATGTCAAAGGCTTATGATTTGAAACACTCTAAAACAAAAGTTATAGTGGTTAGAACCAATGGTGGACCTGGTGTCACTTTTCCTCTGCACTGCTCCCATGTTAAAAGGCATTTTTAATCTGCTCTCATTCGTTAAATTCTAGATAGAATTACCAAATGCAATGCATAATACACAACGTCAGGGCTCAGTGTAATTTTAAAATGTGCTGTTACCGATGTAAAACACAAGGTGGCGCAATTCCTCTACAGCTCACTTTGCCAGCAACTAGGGAGAAGTGGGGCGGTGCTCATGCCGGCCAAAGTGGCTGAAAGTGCACCATTATGCTCCGGTGAGTGGGGGGGGGGGGGGGGGGGGGGGGGTGCGAGCGAGCTTTCAACACAAGTGCACCATAACAACCACCTCTGCTCCACTCCCCCTGGTCTATAGCGTATAGCTCGCTGAAATACGAGCCCCCCCGGCCCGCGTCGCTTCTATGAGGAAGTGCAATTCACGGAAGAGCTCTGGTAGTCAGCCGACCAGCGACCAGTGTTCAGAATTCTACCGGGAGATTGACTAATGCTCGCCCGCAGAATATTCTAGTAATAATAAGCGCCTACTAACGTTTAGCGTCTCCGCTATTTCTGACCGAATTAGTCAACCTTTCTTTTTTCTAATGGCAGATTCTTATTCAGAGGTATTTCGTCGAGTTTACATACGCTGTAATGTGGTATCAGAAATGTATAGAAATATGATAAATATGACTATCCGTTTTTTTTCAATAAAAACGGACGTGGTATCAAACAAACACAAATTTAAGTGGTTACAATTCTGAAATATATGTAATTTGTTACAGATATATTGAGATTAGGCTATTACTGTTAATCATGGGGGAATGCTTTTTTTAAATAGTAAACAGTTAAAGTTATATGGCTTTGATCCAAGGCCCATTTTTGTCAAAATCCTTCAAGATCCTTAGGAAGCCACAAGGGTTAAAATGATTTAGTGGATTCATTGATTGATGTCAAATCTTACCCTTGTGGAACTATACCAGGATACCTTAAGAAAGGTGACATACGTCCCAGCCCTAATGTCTACTGGAGACACAGTTTGATTCACACTTAAAATATGGATTTAACAATTAAGATGGAACCAGAGTGCCACTACTCACGTTTCCGCCTATGGCATGGCCGATTACAGGACCCTGTGCTGGCAGGAAGGCACACTGCTGTAGAACAGTGGATGTACATCTGAGGGGGGGGGGGGGGGGGTTGCAGAATGTTAGAGCCGTCAAGGAACGTGAGCCATTCCTCTTAGCATGATTTAATTAGAGCAAAGACTGAGAAATGTAGTCATTTGAGAAGCTTGAAGCCACCATACCGTGTTCCTCTTCGGAGCATACGTTTCATTATCCACAAAGGTAAACATCTTCATGATGAAGCGTTTGTAGTGGGTTGGGTATTGAAGCCCAGAGTAGCCATCCACAGGGACCATTGTGATCTGGTAACGGTCATCGGTGTAAGGACACCTGTGGAGAAAATGTTTTAATAAATAAAAGCTTCATCTAAATACAATACACTTCAAATGCTTGCCCTAGTTAGCAATCTTGTAGTCTACTTAACAGTTGCTATTTCTCTTCAGACACTTATACATTTCAGTATATAATTATGTGTCCTTTTTGGAGATTTTCCTCCAGTATCTAGTAAAGAAAATGGGAAATAAAAAAAATTAAGTATCCTTTCAATGCCAAGCTGTTCCTAAAAAATACCAAGTTGTGAAACTGATCCAGGGCATCAAGTCATGGGTTGTTTAGTCATTTACCCATCAACCAGCAGGGCCCATTGGGGCAGGCTGTCAGGGTCAGGGGTGGAGGTGGCCCAGCAGTGCTCCAGAGTCAAGACGATGTTTGGATCCGTCCTTTCCAGGATACGAACCTCGACGTACACCGGGTGCCTCAGGGCCTTGGTGATGGGATAGTCTGCTGGGGTGTAGTACGAGCTGTACTTCACTTCCTCTGCAGTTAAAAAGAGGGGAGAGTTAAGTTGTGATAGAAATGGAGTAGGACTCAGTAATCAGTAATGATTGGGCTAATGTCTAGCTCACCCTCAATGCATGCCTTGGTGTAGCACCTTCCGTTGGCCAGTCTAAGCTCCGCCCTGAGAGGTCCTTCAGCAGCGATTGGTTCAGGAGGAGCACGAGGGTACACTTCCATAACCAGAGCCTCCACTGATATGCCAAAGTACCTACACTGGAACAACAGCCTAATGAGAGAGAAGGAACAAAGTATTAGAAAGCTATTTTAAGAAATCAGTTTTATACAAGAAATCTGGGACTCAAATAATTTAAATGATTGAACCCACTCAAAATAGCTGTCCCTGGTGATTGAGCCTCTGGGGCCAATTTCAACTTCATATGAAGAGGACATGACGTTCTCATAGACCACATAACCCCCTTCTTCCTGGAAAGGAGAAGATTTGGCAGAGAGTTACAGAAATGCATCGTGCACCAATGTCATCTAGACCAAGACTGGTCTTCTCATGACACATCCTACCAAAATGGAACACAGCCCATTGACTATGGTTGTCATTTAATTATAATCCCCCTTTTGGTTGATTACAACCACTATTTGCCTACCAAGATGTTTGCAATGATATAATGGAGTACTATGAAGTCTGAAGCAACCTTCAACCCACCGTCACTGTGGTGCCACATGCAGTGACTGGGAACCGAAAGATGGCGAAAGCAGAGCTGGTGCCAATGGGGCGACAGGAGACATCATTAGTTTCCAGCAGGCTGACTGAGTTCAAATCTATGTGGGGCAGAGTGGTGTCCCTGGCCACCACCACCACAAACTCGCCTTCTCTGGTACACTGTACAGTCACTGAAGATGAAAAAAAAGTTACAATTATCACTCCCAATAACGTGGTAAAAGATTTACAACTACACAATATTTGGAATTTGTTACTGTTGTTATGTGGGAGTTACTGAAGCATCGGATACCTGCTTTGCCGTAGTAGCACTGGTGCCCATCAAAACAACAGTCGATGGTCTCACACTGCTCAGCGGTGATGTCTTCAGGTCCACACTGCACCTTCACATGGCCCTCTACCTGGCATCTCTCAAATGGATCTTCTGCCACGGGTATCGTTGGCTGTTGCTGAGACGGTTGCTTAGGTGTATAATGCAGCTGAGGAGTCTGATATGTTTGGGGTCTCGGTATAGGTCCTGATATAGGTATTGGTATAGGCATCTGCGATTGAGTCATCCATGAATGCTGGGCAGTAACACCATCAGCCAACAGGGCAACCACCACAATGCCAAACATGCGACTCAATAGCCCCATTCTGCTGTTGCTGATAGCCACACGCCAGATGAGCTGTAAATCAAGATTCCCTTGCACGTGTTATATACTTGACTGAATGTGTGTTTGCTCAGAGCTCCACCTCTCATCGTTAAGAGGCAGTCACAAGGATGGCATGTAGAGCTCATTTCTTCATTTGCTTAATGTGGAATCATTTTTACAGATATGTGGAATATGTGAAGGCTATGTGGATGTGAGTGTGTGTGTGTGTGTGTATTACAGTATGTAGAATATGTGAAGGCTATGTAGATGTGAGTATGTGTATGTGTGTGTTATGTGGAATATGTGAAGGTTATGTAGATGTGAGTGTGTGTGTGTGTGTGTGTGTGTGTGTGTGTGTGTGTCTTATGTGGAATATGTGAAGGCTATGTAGATGTGAGTGTGTGTGAGAGAGAGAGAGAGAGTGTTGGTAAATGTCCCTGTCACTGCACATTTGCCAGAGAAATTAAGTCATTACAGGATTATTGCCTCAAAGCCTCAGTGATGAAACATTCTACCTCTCTATTTACTCTGCAAGAGAAACAGAGGTTTGAGCCTCTGTCACATGCCCTTATTTGGAAGTGTTTACCTACCTGGACAAAGCTGGACACTATACTGGAAAATCCCTCCCACCCCTTCTATGAGGAGCTAGTCAAGATGAGGAGCACATTCAGCCATAGACATACCACCCCCCTATGGGCATGAACTGCTGCCAATAGTTGGAGAACTAATGGCTGGAGAACTTGAGATCTGTCTGCTTCTCAATTACTAAACACTGCATGGACTCTGGCGTAGGGCTGGGCGATATGGCCAAAAATGATATCGCGATAACGATATCGATAACAATATCATATCACTCAATATCGATAATTATCTATATTGTTATAAGTATAATAATAATTATTATTATTATTTTTAAACAACAGATGTATGTTTCTTTTGCAGCAATTCTTTGTCGTTGCCGCCATCTTTAGTGTTACATCCCCTCACACATTCCAGTTCTCAGGCTGCAGCTGGTTTGAAAGCGAAAGTAAACAGGCTTCTCTGCTGGCTGTGGCTCCAGGGGAGTTGAACAGTTCTGGCTCTGCTAGTTTCTTTCCTATCTTTTGGCGCTTTTTTGGTGGACAAACCACCGCACATGTGCACCGTGACTCGTGACTGGAGTCTAGCTCTGCTAGCACACATAGCCTACTGTGTACAGACGGTTTCAAACTGTATTTTAAATTAGAAAGCAAACAAAATAAATGGACAAGAGAAAAATAAATCTCAATTTGGTCAGTATTGTCATTTGGACAAGCAAAGCCATTACTTTAAGGCAAGAAAGACAAGTCTGTCCACTGTCTCTGGGTTTAAAACTGCCCTGTTGCAGGTCACAAAAAAAAATCGATATTTTTCCCCCCGATATTTTTTCTTTTCGATATCGATTATTCAAATATATTGCGATAATTATCATTATCGTTATATCGCCCAGCCCTACTCTGGCGCATTGTACTATTACTATTACTACTGTATACTATATACTATTGATGAAATCAATGGTTTTCATGTCTGGTTAATGTGGTTATAACAACCTATAGATATCAGTTTAACCGTGTTAAACTGTAAACGCTGAGACATACATCTCCTCTGTGTGTGTGTTATCCCATTAAAACCGGGGAAACACATTTGTGTGTATATACAGGATATATAATGCATTATTAGCAGGCGTTGATTGTAGGTCTAAATGGTTATGACATGTAGGTAAAGTACATATCTATAGAGATATTAGTTTAAACATTGTATTGTGTGTTGAACTTTGAAATTGTAAGACAGACACAGGGTCTGTGGGAGCGATAGCAGCCAGCAGCACTGAGGTCATCGGCCGAGGTGCTTTACCATAAACAAAGATAGCTGGTTGGCTAGGGAGGGGAGAAGCCGTTGCAATAATGATGAGATAGGGTGGGGTTGCTATGGGCTAGCAGCCATTGCTAAGGAATATACTTTATAGTTGTGAGTTCTTCCGGTTTGACTCAGACAAGCAGACAAGCGTTTCGGAACAGCAGCTGTAGCTCCAGCCCTCTGAACGAGGGCTGGGGGGGAGGGGAGAATACCTCCGGAGCCACGAGATAGCTAGCTTCGGCTAACAGGGAAGGCTTTTGGCTAACCACTGGGCCGCAACAACCATCGGGCTGATAACAGGAGAGATAGGTAGAATAATGAATTTAATAGACTTTTCAAAGACTTTCAGAACTGTTTCCATCTTGAGGATATGTTTATGGAATAAACATAAAGTTTCAAGGAAAGGTATCACGTTTCCAGTGTTGATTCTTCTGCTTACGGATGTACCAATGGGGGTGAGCTAGCGTGTGACAGCCAGTATGATGAGTAAGAGTATAAACAACACAACGCAGAGACTTCACGGAACCACAGGTGACGAGTTGATTACAGGCTGACCACACCCAGAATCCAACACTATGTACTATACTGTATAGTGTATACTATGTACTATTAGTACTATTATTATTACTATTGAGACATACCGTATTGTACCCATTCTGCAATCTGTTAATAAAGTTTTCAATCAATCAAAAACTATACACCAAGCCACACCAAAAGTCAAACCGGAATCTCAAGGCACACCAATTTACAGTCACAACAAACTATGCCTTGTTGAAACATAGAGAGAACAGTGCAATGTCAGAAGCACTTGTACTGTATGTGGTAGTAATGTACATCTGATGTAATGATCTCTTATCTGCAACAAATAGCATGTTCATATCACCAATGCCTGTAATAAGAGAGAGATATAGAGATAGAGAGAGAGAGAGAGAGAGAGAGAGAGAGAGAGAGTAGTGTTTCCCCTAGGATTTTTTTCAGGGGGGGTGGTAGGCCCCCAAAACTACAAGTGTTTTCGCGGCGCGTGTGTCACGGATACGTGGTGTCAACAGTGTCGTCATAGACACGCACAGTAAGGCGGTTGTTAGTATCGGTGCATTTCTCTACACTGAGCTGAAATTAAACGATTACACATAAATTAGGTAAATAAATATTAACCTCTTCCACCCGTGGAATATTTTCTGAAAATCCGCCTAAAATATATACCTAGGTAAATGGAATATTGCTCCACTTCTACAAGGTTCATTTGCATATTCTTGGTATCTAGGGACATCTATGGACCTCAGGGAATGTATTCAGTGTCAGAAATATTGTGTCTATTACTAGGCTTGCTTAAATTGTGATGAAACAAAGGAGAATATGAATTATGATTTTTCTTTGCATCTTTGACAGTGAATAACACCATGCTAATACTAGGGGGGTAACGGTACGCGAATACGTACTGTACCGTCTCAATGTGGTCCTCCGGTACAGTACGCGCTGTGCACCGAACGATTGCAACGGTACGGAACCTTTTTTTGCGGAACTTAAATCCCCCCGTCCCAAATATAACGTGCACAACTAACCGGATGTTGTTATATATATAGCATATTAGCCTTAGTATGTCGAGTGCAATACTAACTGACAAGCCAGAGCTAGAAGATGCTCCCACAACATTCAAGTCTCCCGTTTGGGATAATTTCGGATTCCCAGTTAACGACAGTAATGGACAAAGACGGGTGGATCGCACTAAAGCTTTTTTTTTTTATCAATTTTTTTTATTATTACTTAACATGAAAACAAGACAACACAATACAATAACCATAATAACAATACACAGAACTTCACAGGGAGATAACAGAACAATAATAATAAAAGAAATAACCATTTATAAAAACAGAGTACAACATTTTAAATTTTAAGGGGGTACTATCTTACAATTGGCCTTTCCCAGTATTCAGTACCGTTTCCCGGCCGTGTGGCTCTATATCAATAAGACTTATGTCTCTAATTCTCATATTGGCGCACTCTTCCAATTCCCCTCACAACCCTCACCCTCACCAAACTGAGTCATCTCAAAACGTGCATATCAGTGATGTCAGAGATTCCAGCTGCATAACAATGTGGCAATTGTCACCAGGTCACACAGTGGTTGGAGCCCAGCCTCAAAACGGCTTAAGATCCTGAGGTAGAAAAACGCTGCCCCTGAGTACCCGACCAGAAATACAAAACAATGAACCTTTTCGAAAAACAAAAACCTACAGAGTGTTCCATAGACTCACAGGAACCGTGCAAAAGTACCCAAACAGTGAAGAAATAGCAAAATAGCAAAATAGCTCCCCCCCAATAAAATTCCCCCAGTTAAAGTTAAGAAGGACAAGACAAAAGACAAGACAGACAAGACATTTCCTCCTCCCCCTCCCACGAGACCGCCGGACTCCCCCGAACAAGCACCTCAACCCCGCTCAGCCGCACACGGCGGTCCTGACCTTCTCAGCTGCTGCAAACCACAGGTCAATACCAGCCTGCCCCACCCCAATCACCCGCGCCGTGGATATCTCAAGATAAATCACATCCAACAGTGTTAGGGACCAGTTAATCACTGTGAGCTTCTCAGGCTCCTTCCATCTCAATGCTATTAGCTTCTTCGCTGCTGTGACGCCCGCTAGGACAACCCTTTTTAGTTGTACGGACGCGGGTAGTGTCGTTATATCGTTCAGGAGTAGCGTAACAGCTGTGAATGGGATAGTTAAGCTACACAAATCTGAAAGTTTGTCCGTTATTGACCTCCAGAAGCGGGCCACTGGTGGGCAATCCCAATACATATGCATATAAGTGCCAGCGGCCCTTTGAGAGCACAAAGTGCACCGAGAGTCGGTTACCAGTCCCATAGCAAATAGCTTCCTAGGTGTAAGATAGGTCCTATGAATATAATTTAAATGAATTTGCTGGTGATTGGGGTTGCGGGAAGACAATGCCACATTTGCCCAAACATCATCCCAGTCAAACTCGGGGTCCAACTCCGGGATATCCACACGCCAGATTGTATCCAATGACAAATTTTTATACGTGGATTGAATTAAGAGCGTATAAAAGTCTGAGACAAACCCTCTGGAGGTCGTCCTGTCCACTATGAGCCTGAGGAAGGGGTGTGGTTGCAAAGCTTGAGCCCACGGCACGCCATGCGCCCTCAGCGCTGACCTTAGTTGAAGGTAAAGAAAGAAGGACTCGCCGGGAAGATCATAAAATTCTCTTAAGTCCTGAAACGCCCGAAGGCCGTTCTTATCATAAATATCCTCCAGAGTATGAACTCCCCTCCTTTGCCATTGAGGAATACTAACCGGCTTGTGCCCAACAAGTAGTTGCTGATTATTAAAAATTGGAGAGTCCCGGTGCCATGGGCATTTAACCCCACACGACTTCTGTACATTACGCCACGTTTGGATCACGTGAGTTATGATCGGTCCATACCTCAGTCGGCATTTCGAAATAGGGATGGATCGCACTAAAGCTACGTGCCGGCTAGCCCCTTTCGTGACTGTGATGCACACTTGTGATGCAAGCCTTGCATCACAGTTACGAAAGGGGCTACGTGCAGGCATTGTTCAACTTTATTGCAAACTTTATCACGCATTTGAAACGGCATCACCCGAATGTGAATATCACTGGTACAAGGAAGAAACAGACCCTAGTGCAAACCCAGCTCCCCGTGGCATTCAAGCTATTAATTCAGACCGGGCCAAAGCAATAACAAACGCCATAGGTGTTTTTATAGCAGCAGATCTGCGACCATACTCCGTTGTCGAGAACACAGGGTTTAAGCACATAGAGCATAGAGAGTAATAGAGCCCCGCTACCTAGTTCCCTCTCGTCTGTATTTCAGCCAGCAAGTCATACCAGCTCTGTATAAACAAGCACATGCTACAGTTGTCCACGACTTATCCAAGGCATCTGCTATATAATAATCTTCAGATTTACTTTAAGTGTTATTAGTAGGTTACAGCAGTAAGCCTTAGTTTGCTCAGTAAATTATGGCCAATTCGTTTTATATTGTTTAACACTATGATCGCCGATGACGAGTTAAGACGTAATTCCTAGCCATGCTCATTCTGCCGAAGACGCCGTAACTCGTCTTTGATGTCAATATTTCAAAAATCTGTGATCGAAATCATATTTCCCCTCCGGAGCCCTGAGACACACTGCAAAGCTCCACTCAACTCTCTAGCGGTTCAAGAGCGCCATCTGGTGGCCGATCGGCAGATCGCCAACCGGAAATGACCCTTTGAACCGGTAGTGCTCATCCATATGTGGTCCGGGCACTCGCTATCGTTAGAGAGACTCCGTCTTGACACAGTGAACATCGATCGGTGTAAATAACTCGAAAAAACAACATGATTTGGACGTATATACTATTATACAACCTGGAAATGGATCGGGCATTTCTCCATCCCATAATAGAAAAAAATTCTGTTCCACGCTCATCTGCCAGCGGCGCGAGGAAGCCACGGTAAGATTCAGCGTTATATTCTAACGTGTTCCATATAAACTGCTATGATGAACATATGACCCACTCTGGATGAATCATCTAACGCTGCCCACGGAATTATAAACGATCCCCCGCCCATCCGGTCATCATCAGATGATATGTAGTAACTCCTAGAAGCACATCCAGTTGACATTTTTTATCTCGCACAGATTCCTACCAAACTGTATTTGATCATCAATATAATGCATTTAGGGCTATAAATCACGTTCTGGAGAAAGCTGCAGAAAACGATAAAAACATACTTATACTTTAGACCATATTTTAGTATGAATATGTGAATGAAAAAGTTTAACGTTGCTACACCCTGAACAATACATATAGGACATTGAATTTTTTGTTTTGTACTTCTTCCCTGTTACACCCCTAGCTAATACTAGCTAAAACTGCCACTGATCTCGTTCAGTACCTTCTTGAGATCACGTGTACAAATGTATGTGTACAAAAATCTAAGGAAATTAATAAAGCGAAGATGATTAAACAGAAGGTTCTGTAGATACAGTACTGAATTCTCCCATCCGGACCAATACAATTTGAAATATTATTATAGAATATACATTTAGTTAAATTTAGCTGACGCTTTTATCCAAAGCGACTTACAAGTTCTGTGCGACAAGACAGCAAGAAGGGTATAACTCTATCAGCTGAGTAACAATGTTCATCAAAGTGTTGCATGTTACAGTGTAGGTTAGTTTATTAGGACAAGTGCATGACATTAAGGTTAGTCGGGGTTAGATTTTATTTTTAATTTTTTTTATCATTTCAGATAATGGTTGAAGAAGTGAGTCTTTAGTCGACGGCGAAAATAGAATAGGAGGCTTATAAATTACCTTATTATAGCCAATTCGCACATTTATATATATATATACATATATTATCTTTCAAATGCCCGAGTTCTATTTGGATTTAGTATCACCAGGCGTGCATAAGAACAGATAATGAAATCTACTGTAATCTACTGTACTTTTTTATTTTCCCCACAGTGCAACCGTTTTGAAACTAATTTCAGATCTAATTGTTCCTACATGTTAACAATAGGGAAGAGAAACTAACTGCCTTTCAATATTTGTCAAAAACGTTACCTTTTGTGGCTTATTATCCTGAATAATAACAGTTATTGAAATAATTCATACAGAACTCTGAACACTGAACCCCATATAATAGAACCTTACAGGAAGTGTAGTTTACCAAAATTCCAACGCAGAACCAGACCTGTGGAAGTCTGCTACAAAATGTCTGCAAAGAAATAGACTTGACCAAATCGAAAAGTAAAATCTATCTAATAATAATAATAATAATAATAATAATAATAGCTTCATTTTATATAGCGCCTTTCAAGAGACCCAAGGTCGCTTTACATAGGGGGAAAAAAATAACAAAGTAACAAACATAGTGGACAGACACAGCAAATACATATAAAGTGAGAAATTAGGGGTTACAGGCCAAGTTGAAGAGGTGGGTTTTGAGCAGTTTTTTTTAATGAGTCCAGAGTTGGGGCGGTGCGGTAATAAAATGTTTAACCTATTGCTAAACTAACGTATTGATGATAATATACATTCGACATGCTGTTGTGACATGTTTATGATGTTTATACTTGAATACGTTTGAAATAAAAATCGCTACTTTTATACAACTGAAAAATATTGATTTATGACCAGATGTCATTTCGGGACCGGTACCGGTCCCGTCGGGTGGAAGAGGTTAACAAGGTGATTGATTGAATGAAAATTGTATTACCAGATTGCAGAATGCGTACAATACTGTACGGCTCAATACACCAGACCAGAGAAAGACTTTTGTAAGTAAGGGTGCAATTAGCACCGTGCAATCCATTCTTTGTGGATCTAGCCCTGAGACTTGTTACGTGCGATGCTAGTCAGTCTCGGAGTTGTCTCGGAATGGATTTGGTAGCTTTTTTCTGCGTCTCTGTAGACCGTGCCGCACCAATGGTAGGGGAAACACCAGAGAGAGAGAGAGAGAGAGAGAGAGAGAGAGAGAGAGAGAGAGAGAGAGAGAGAGAGAGAGAGAGAGAGAGAGAGCATAGACTGGGCAATCAGATGCAGGGAGTCCTAATCTTTCATGGCTTTAGGGTAGAATTGATCTTTCAGTCACAAAAATACTAGCTGATACATTATCTGGCTGTATCATTTCAGAATTTTATGAAAAATCGCTATTGATGTAACTGTCTCATTAAAGTCACAACTTGAGTGAGTGAGTGAGTGAGGGAATTACCTGATTCTGCTGTGCAGCTAACATTATCTGTGGAAGGGATGTTTGGTTTTCAAGAGCCTCTTCAGCTTACCTTGCAGCACTGTTGGCATTAGTTAGCATTAGTGAAGTTAGCTAGCATAACTTTCCCCTGCAGATGAGGCACTTGGGTTGAGGGCTATTGACATCTCCAGACAGTCAGAGTAACGATACACAACATAATTTTCTGTTTGTTCCCAGTTTTTGCTCTTTTTTTTCTTGATGCAAACTGCCTTCTTTTTTGTTAGTTAGTTAGTTAGTTAGTTAGGGTGGCCTCTGTGTAAGAAATCTGTCTTTTCTGGCATCACAAAATAGATAATTATTCCCCACCCTGTTACCAAATGGGGGACACATTAGATATATACAAATATTTACAACTAGTTGTGCATTTTGAGTGCTGACACAAATATTTATGCTGAGTTGAAATGTGTAATTCGAAATCATTTTACGAAGCCTCATAAAAAATTTATCGGTTGTCTTAAAATTCCACAGCACACTTGATCTTGCTTCACGGCACACCGGTTGAAAACCACTGCACTAAACAACACACAACCCCCCTCCTCCCCCACTTCCCACTTTCACTGCTCTCACTTTCCTCCTCTCTGTCTGTGTCTTTCTATTAACAGATGTATGGTCGTTACACCCAGGATCTGGGTGTGTATGCAAAAGAGGAGGCAGCCCGCTTGCGGGACGGTGGGGTGCGGGATGGCGCGGGCCTACGGAGGACCGCCAGCATTCGCAGTCGCGCCGCAGACCTGCTGGACTATGAGAAAGACCCATGTGCCAAGTGTCAAAGTAAGTGATGATGATGATCGCCCCAGGTGACCACTTAACCAGTGGTTTTTAGTCCAACTCCCCTTTAAAATGAATACTCCCCTGAAAAAAAGGTTAAAGCTGATTTATTATACCCATAATTCTCACACATATACCAGAAACTCTTTTGTTATTGAGTTAAAGAGTTGGAACCTGTGATGTCATTATGATGTCACAAATTCCAGGAAATATTAAATACAACTCTGTGAAATAAAATAAAAATATATATATTTATATGAATGTCTTTGAATATATGTTTTTCTCAGGAACTGTTAACTCATTCAGGGCCGAGGCCTTTCCTCATCCTGTTCTAGCTAGGCCAGGTTTCCATTACATATTTTCACTGTGCCTCACCTTGTTTGTAGAGCTATATATATATTCTATATTATAGCTATGGATACAATACTATGGTAATTTGACAGTAACTATCTTCTGTCCAAGATGCAAAAAATTATAAATTTTTTCATGAATACGTTTGCGTGTTATGCCGTGGTGAATATAAGTATAATTTCGGAATGATCCGGGCTAATTCCTGGGAGGCTGGCGCAACGTGAATTCTACTAAAAGCATTGGCGTTTCGGCCCTGGACACGCTACTATTTCCAAATTAAATGTATATAATAGGTATTATGTTTCATCATGAATGCATGAAAAGGGGGGGTCGTTTCTGATGCTTTGATTGCCAGTAACGGCATTCGTTATTACCATAACACACGCCGATTAGCTGGATCGGTATGAAAACATTGTTGGATCAAGCTGAAATTTACGTTAGTCCTTACCTGTGGTCAGGGGTATTCCAAAAAGAATATTCCAATTGTTTGATCGCCATCTGGTCCATCTGATGTCCATCTGATGTCCATCTGGTCCACGACATAATCCAGCACAACACATCCATCGATTGTCCTGAAAACGATTCAATGCGATCGAGTGAAGCCCTAGGCTTCCTTGTACTAAAAAACTGCGCGCGGAGCGGTTTAAACGTAACGCCCGGTCTGGAACAGGGTTTACTGCACTCTCGATACTGCCTACTAGCCGGATCTGGCCGGTACTGCACCCTCGGTGTCCCAGTATGCCTTTTAACGGCAACATACGGGTCCGTGACATTGAATAGAATATTCAAATCGAAAAGAAGCAAAAACTATCCCCTTAACACTTGATTGCCAGCAGGGGGTGCGCTATTTATCGCTTGAGTACCAGCGCTTTAGTCAATGAGAGGGCGAGCACATTTGCGAACGCATAAACTATATCTTAAATTATGGCTATGCGGGGCGCCCTCGTGGTGCATACCATAGTGCCTCGCGCACCTACGCGGCCGACCCGGGCTCGATCCCAGCACCCGACGTTATTTGTCGCATGTCCTCCCCACCTCTCCTCCCGTTCGCCCTCTCCTCTGTCGGTCCTGCGTGACCAAGTAAAAGCTGTAAAAATGCTAAAACAATATTAAAAAAAATAATTTATTATGGCTATGTGTCTAATACGCCCGTTGCTTATCAATGACTTGCTTGCAGTCAACATGTACGAAACGGATTGTTTTTTCATCAGTACATTTCCATTTTATACCGTTTTGAATATGAGTATAGTTTTGAAGATTTCTAGTGATTCCAGACAAATCCGCGGAAATAGCCATTTACTGGAATACACAAAACACGTTGTCATTTATCTGCCTATTTATGAATAGTTTTCAAATAAACGCTAGATTATCGAGAGTATATGTGTACTTATGCACGCTAGAGAAGCGGGCTGAAAAATAGATTATCCATGACCTGGTCAGCGCTAACATCATACACGCACACACAGCCACACACACACACACGTTGTGAAATATGTGAAAAAAACATCTGATTACCCCAAGACTGGTAAAATAAAGTCCTTACCTCACATCAGATGTTCTGCAAAAAGATTCTTCCAATTCCTGACCGCCATTCCAAATATCGATCGCGTTTATTGATCCAACGATCCAACCTCGGAACACATAATCCACGCTGCTTCCAGTCCCCTCAATGAATGCAATAGTCTCAGGTTACATGCCTCATAAGTAAAATGTGGAATCCGGAGTTTTTTTTCGCCATGCATTTCCATTGAGTCCATTCCAATGGGTGCAATACCATCCGGGAGATGATAGGGGGCGGTATTTGTCCTTTTCAAGCTCAGAGACAGTCCCAATGATAATTTGAGGCTGGATTGATGAGAAATGAATGGATATTGCTAATAAAAGAAATAATGATTAAATAACGAGATTTCTCATTGTTGGCACTCAACGCATGGCGGCCAACAACGAGATATCTCATCGTTGGCACTCAATGTGTTAACCGTTGGCGCCCAATAACGTATATAAACGTTGTTGGCCGTGAAAGAGTTAATCAGTCTTAATATATATTTTAATGTATATTAAATTGTCATAATTTCACTGATATGTTTTTAAGACCTTATTGTCCCAAATTTAAGATATTTTTGCTGCAAATTGGAGCTGAAAAATTAGGTGGTCTTATATCGGCGCTCTACAGACTGGAGGAGAGATATTTAGCCCCTTTCCCGGTAAGCTAGTATGATGCTCTTATCAATGGATTCCTATGATATCAGTGGCTTTGTGCTAGCTTAAAAAACCTGTTGCGGCCTTCAAAAGGCAGTGATGTTAATGTTGGATGATCCATGGCTAATAAGTTGGTTTCAGAGGGTTGAAAGTAAGGCCAAGTTAACCAAGTTCAGCACTGAGGAGGAGTTAGAATTCACATTTTAACATCATGGTGATCAATGAGGCAGTCTAATTGAAATATAGGCTATCGTTCTATTTTTTTTACTTTCAGATCTAAATTATGTTAGAATTCCATAGGCTACTATTTTGATTGAATTAATTAACTTAAACAACAAATTAGTCTAAATTTATTTAAACATACAGTATATTTGGATTTGTATCTTGTGTAAACAAGACAGTTTAATAAAAAATATGTAAATATATAGTTATATACAGTACATACCTTGCTTTATTCAGTGTGTTAGTATTAGCCTACTAGAAGCTTACAGCAGTCTGGGCACATATACTTATTTTCTTCAAAATAAGATTTGATCTTCCAAAAATCCTTAAATTCAGATTTTTTGAGCATGTGTAACGGGGAAGCCCGTGGGTATGTCCACAGTCACGGAAACAGGTGTGTTGACAAGTGACTGTGGCAGTGCGGGCTGGTAAATTAAACTCACTTCCCCATAACAGGGTTAACAGACGCATAGGTACGGTAGTTAGGAGTGAATTCACTTCTTAGTGCAGCGGCCTGTGTCGTCGCCCGCGGATGCGGGAGCCCCCTGTTCGACTCCCCCTCGGGACATTCTCATTTAACATCAAAACACAACGCAGACCCAGTATGATCCGTCACAGTGGTGCCCAGTGACCCGGATGTCCTGAGGGGCGTGAGTTTAGGGAGGTGCGTGTAACGGGGAAGCCCGTGGGTATGTCTACAGTCACGGAAACAGGTGTGTTGACAAGTGACTGTGGCAGTGCGGGCTGGTAAATTAAACTCACTTCCCCATAACAGGGTTAACAGACGCATAGGTACGGTAGTTAGGAGTGAATTCACTTCTTAGTGCAGCGGCCTGTGTCGTCGCCCGCGGATGCGGGAGCCCCCTGTTCGACTCCCCCTCGGGACATTCTCATTTAACATCAAAACACAACGCAGACCCAGTATGATCCGTCACACATGCCATGTGGAATTACTTTTCACTCTCTCTTCTGTGTGTGTGTGTGTGTGTGTGTGTATCTTACCCTCTCCTACCCATTGTAGTCAAGCTTGAAGCTATGATCAAAATACACCAAAATTACGTGTTTTGTTCCAGATTTTAACATGGGCCGGCCTACAAGCTATTTCAGGAAATACAGTTAGCCTCATCAATGAAGACTCATACCACCACATGTTTATGGCTCCCAGCTAATGGTTGATCAAAGGTAAATTATTCCTTTAATTTCAGTATGATATCCTCTACTGAAATGCTTTCGCCCCACGACAATCATTACCTCATGATTTATTCACAGTGTTCATCTCCTTAGCAAATGATCTCAATACCTTCTATGCGAGGTTTGATGCTGTGAATAACAACACCAGCCTACAAGCCACGGCAATGGGGGGGGGGGGGGTCTGCTGATGGAGACTCAGTGTTCAGGGTAACAGAGCATGAGGTGAGGCGGACCTTTAAAAAAGTGAATATCAGGAAGGCAGCAGGACCGGACGGCATCCCCGGCCACGTCCTAAAAGTCTGTGCCGACCAACTGGCCCCGGTATTCACTGA
This sequence comes from Notolepis coatsorum, assembly GCF_963971535.1. Lineage (NCBI taxonomy): Eukaryota > Metazoa > Chordata > Actinopteri > Aulopiformes > Paralepididae > Notolepis > Notolepis coatsorum. Next base: position 62,127,009 of record NC_140177.1, on the reverse strand, counting down.
CATCTTTAACCTGTCCTTAGAACAGGCTGTCATCCCCACCTGTCTGAAGAAGTCCACCATCATCCCTGTACCCAAAAAACCTACGCCCGCTTGCCTCAACGACTACCGCCCTGTAGCCCTCACCTCCATAGCCATGAAGTGCTTTGAGAAGCTAGTGAAGGGCTACATCTGTTCCTCCCTCCCCATCAACCTGGACCCCCTGCAATTTGCATACCGCCCTAACAGATCCACGGAGGATGCCATAGCCCATGTGCTGCACACAGCAGCATCACACCTGGACAAGAGGCAGGGGAACTATGTGAGAATGCTGTTCATTGACTACAGCTCAGCATTCAATACCATAGTCCCCTCCAAACTCATAGCCAAGCTCAGGGACCTGGGCTTGAACTATGACCTCTGCCAGTGGGTCTTGGACTTCCTGACGGGCAGACCCCAGGTGGTAAGAGCAGGCAACTGCACCTCCTCATCCATCACGCTCAACATAGGGGCCCCCCAGGGCTGTGTTCTGAGCCCCCTCCTCTACTCCCTGTACACACATGACTGCGTGGCACAGCGGAACAACAACACAATCATCAAATTTGCTGATGACACAGTAGTGGTGGGCCTGATCTCTGCCAACGACGAGAGGGCCTACCTGGAAGAGGTAGAGAATCTGTCACAGTGGTGTCAGGAGAACTGCCTCTCCCTGAACGTCAGCAAAACAAAAGAGATGATTGTGGACTTCAGGAGGTCGGGGGTCAAGGACTACAGCCCCCTCAGCATCGACGGGGCACCGGTTGAGAGAGTGAACAGTTTCAAGTACCTCGGAGCCCACATATCCGAGGACTTGACATGGACCACACACATTGACAGTGTTGTGAAGAAGGCACGACAACGCCTCTACTTCCTCAGGCGCCTAAGGAAGTTCCAAGTCAGTCAGAAGATCCTTAGGAACTTCTACTCATGTACAATCGAGAGCATCCTGACTGGCAACATCACCTCCTGGTTTGGGAATAGCACTGCACAAGACCGTAGCAGACTACAAAGAGTGACACGTTCAGCCGAACGCACAATTGGAGGGGGGCTTCCCACCCTCCAGAACATTTACAACAAGCGGTGCAGGGGGAAGCCTAAGAGAATCATCAAGGACTCCAGCCACCCGAACAACTGCCTCTTTGAACTGCTGCGGTCAGGCAAGCGATACCGGAGTCTTAAGGCGAGCACAGAAAGACTCAGAAGGAGCTTCTATCCCCAGGCCATCAGGCTGCTCAACGAACAATAAACACTATGCAGCAACCATCAAATGCACACAGCACACACATCCACACGCACACACTCACTTTAAACGGGCAACTCACTGCAGCACCCACTTTACACACTTTAGAACACCTAAACACACTTTACACTTTATATTTATTGGTAAAGGATTTGCACTACAACTCGCACACCTTACTGTAAATTGTACCTAAATTGTACCTCATCCCATTTCTGCTCTGCACTATATAGTATTGTATATTAGTACATTGCATAGTATATTGTATATTGTATGGTAACTCAGTTACTTCTATTCTGCATCGAACATTGTACATATGTCTATACTGAACACTGTGACCTCTATTTTTACTTCTATTTTACATGCTATACTATTTTATTTCATACTATCTTGTCTAACACAGTCTCTGGAGCGAAACAGTAAGAAGCATTTTGTATAAAAGTATTCTGTACTTCTGTATGACAACTATTAAAGAAACTTGAAACTTGAAACTTGAGACATCTTTTTTGCTAACAACAGGTGTAATCAAATCGGAGGTGATTATCATTAATGACAATGGTGGCCAATGAGCTGTGGCATTATGCTATTATTGGTTTGCGAAACGTGCCAAGAGATTTGAGCGTTGTTGTGTTGTTAAGGACTGGCGATATGTGACAGCTAATTAGGAGTTTACATGATTATCGAGGCTGTAAAAGGTTTGTTCGACCTGAATTGTTTGTAAATGTTGGAATCAAGCAGAGTTGTATTGTAGACTTGAGTTATGATGAGAAAGGATGATAAATCTCTGATCTACGAGTCATACTTGTTTAATGAGAACATTATGTGAATGTAAGTCTATGTGGATGCCGTAATGAATCACGGATTGGGACTTTAAAGTGCTTTCCGAACTAAATTTGTGATTGGAGGATCAAGAAAAGAGGGCAGAGTTTGATAGGTCAATTGTAATTTGACAGAAGAGTTGCGGTCATGAACAGAACAGTTTAGTGGAGGAACGTGAGAACGGCAGAGTGAACCAGCACGCGTCAAACTTTATGTGAAAACACTGCTTTCTTAAATAACACTAGATTTGCTACCTGATTGGAGGGAGTATGAGAGGATATGAACAGATCTGTGACCTCTAAATGAGAGGACCGCTCCTCTCAATGTCAAGAGAGCCCCCTCTGCTGGCTGCTAATGGGCCCATTTGTGTGTGTGTGTGTGTGCGTGCGTGTGTGTGTGTGTGTGTGTGTGTGTGTGTGTGTGTGTGTGTGTGTGTGTGTGTGTGTGTGTGTGTGTGTGTGTGTGTGTGTGTGTGTGTGTGTGTGTGTGTGTGTGTGTGTGTGTGTGTGTGTGTGCGTGTGTGCGTGCGCGCGCGTGCGTGCGTGGTAGACACTGTAGTACACTGATCTAAACTGTCACATTTCTCTTTAGCCTTTACAGATCACTGCAGATGGGGGAGTGGTACCAGAAAAGACTTCCACTTTATACTGATATCGAACTCGAGAGTGATGGAGAGACTGTGTGTGTGTGTGTGCGTGCGTGCGTGCGTGCTTCTGCTCGGTTGTGTGGGTGGATGTGTGTGATGAAAGTGATGGAGAGACAGCCTGTGACTGTACGTGTGTGTGTGTGTATGTGTGTGTTTGTGTGTGCGTATGCATAGCTTATGTGTGTGTATTTATACGTGCACACTTCAGCGAGCCAGAGTGAATGCTTTCCAGGATCCCTCTGTCTTTGTCTCTTTGCCCTTGTGGCCAGTGATCTGGTTAAAGCCTTTATAGATCGCACCTTAGGTGATAGCCACAGTATATCAGACCAGCCAGTCTGGCAGGCTGCAGTGGAAGCCATTTGGAATGATCGTTTTCAGATTATAAACCGCTGTGATTTGTGGGCTGTGCTGTGTGTGTTTGTGTGTGTTTGTGTGTGTGTGTGTGTGTGTGTGTGCGTGTGTATGTGCACGTGCATGTGTGTGTATTTGATGTGTGTGAGTGCATGTGCCCATGTATGAGCACTCACTGTTTGACCTGTCTCTAGTAGAATCAAGTGTTAGTAGAATTTGTCCATGTTCTTTTTACATTTTATATAAGGTTGGGAGAACCTGGCCGTAGATCCTCCTACCTGCTGTACCTCACAATCCTCACCTCAGAACTGAGAGTAGGAGTGTGTTCCTCCAGTCTCTCTTTGTGTGTGTGTGTGTGCGTGTGTGTGTGTGTGTGTGTGTGTGTGTGTGCGCGCGCACGCATGTGTGAGTGAGTGAGAGAGAGGTGTGTCAACTCTGCAGGCGTGGGAGTAAAGAGTGTGTGCCTCTGCTCTGTAGTCAACCAGAGCCACAGCACGAGAGCCATGCAGCAGCCTACACACATGCAGTCAAAGGCCGTGCTGCTCATCAAGACAGGGGGATGGAGAGAGCCTTGGCGCACCGCCCATACATCTGTGAAAGGGAGAGAGGTGGGGGGGGGGGGCAACACAGAGAAAGAGAGAGAGAAGGAGAGAGAAGGGGGGGCAAAGAGAGAAAGGGAGAGGAGGGTGAGAGAGAGAAAGAGAGAACAAGCAATCCCGCACAATGCTCTACACTAGAGTGTATTTTGTAAGACATCGTGTTCGCCTAGTGTGATTCATTCACATTCGGCTTGACTCTTGAGGGCAACATTATGGGAAATGCGCTTACTGTCTTCTCCAGAGTCAGACCAGAAGATAGATACCAATTAGGTATGATTTATGGAATGAATCATGAATTAGGTATGCATGGATTTACGCTGGGCTCAATCTCGTGAAAATTATGTTTTTTCATTCAGTTGCGGTTGTATGATATCACAATGGTACCAGTTATGATCAGAATGAGATGAGATGAGATGAGAATCAGTTTGTAGGACTTTGCAGTGGATGGCTGGTGCAGAAAACATCCTGTAGTGTTCATCATGCACAACAAAAAGCATTACGCTTGAAACGCACCGAACGCGGGACGCCGGCGTGAGGCGGGCGGGCGATCAATGCTTCACTTTCGCTCCCATGTTAATAGCGTCGCAGGAAGCGTATTTTTTTGCTTCAGTTGGATTCAGAGGCGTGCGCAGTGTATTCACAGAATTCAATATTTGCATTATTACCACACATATAGATGTTGTTCAACCAGCTAATGTGTCTGTATCTTTCCCAATACAAATAAACCATACTATGCTTTTGCAGGAGTACAGTCGCACTGATTTCATCATTCTAAAATTAATTCTAACATTCTAATTAATGAGATAATAACGGGTTATACATGCAAAATGGACAATAGAACACTGGAACTGGAAATCTTTAAAAAAATCTTCAAACGGGATATGACTTTGCATATAGACTAGGCATTTACAGCTGTTCCAATGTAAATGTGCCTTCCTCCGTGCGCTTCCGCCCGCTCTGAAGTCGGACTCGGTGTGGACGGCCACGCAAGCTGTTCTCGCACGAAACCCACGTGTGCCTGCACATGCTCCTGGTGCGTTTCAAGCTCACAGGAGACATTTTCACATGTCATGGATGAGTTAGGCTGGTAAAGCTATGCCTCCTAAAGTGTGTAAACGGAAGTACAGGAAGTACAGGCTACAGGCTTTCCGGTTTCGACAAAACAATTATAGAAACGTGTGAAGTGCACAATATTTCCTGGTTTAAGCCACTGCAAGGCTTTGCCTGAATAATTTACTACATGAACGGGACATTCTAGTTTGTTTGCCAACAGGATTCGGGAAAAGTTTGGTCCGTTCGGAGGCAGCTTCCAGGGGAAGTACATACACCGGAAATTCTAGCCCATACATATTACTTTCGGCCGTAGTTCTTTACCAGGCTTTATCTCACGGAGGAGATAAAACTGGGAACGAGGTTATGGATGAGTAAACACAGTGGTAACCAGAAAGGTGCACTCAGTAGAGTGCAAATCTCCACCAGGCGGCAGCCACACATTTCCTTTCTAGTAGCCCACATGTTAGATGTGTGTGGTAATGTGTGAGGGGGATCTGTGAGAGATAATTATAGATATAACAGAATGGAATTGGATGTGCATGTAGGAAGTAGATGTATCATAGAAAACCTGATAAAAGAAATCTCTATCCACTGTGTATAGTGTTTATATAATATATTATATAATAATATGCATGTATTCAGATTCAGATTCAGAGTTTTAATTGCCACATGGAAGCAATACAATCATACAGTTTTCATACAAAATCATAAATACAGTTCTACCATGGGCAAAAGGAGCAGGAAGAAGAATAAATCATATAGTTACCTGCCCCCTATTCCTAAACTAAACAAGTATTACTTGATGGTCGGCGTACAACCTAATTTACACAAAATAATAATTCATACCATATACAAAGAAACAAACAATCCACAGATTAAAAAATAAATAAATAATAATAAAGAAGAAAAGAAAAGATCTCACTATTCAGATTCACATTTGATTTTCATACTGACTATATATATATTTTTTATAATTATTTTTGAATTGACAAACACTATTACATCCCTTCATTCAGCGCCAGGGGTCGCTGTTTACCTTACTGTTGAAATGCCATCGCCTTTTAACATGGGCATACGTGGCTGTGTTTGCAGGCCTAAAGCTATATTATATATTATAGCTATGGATCTAATAATATAGTCGATTGTCATTGAGTTTCTTCCGGTCAAGATGCAAGAAACAGATAATTTTTTCATTCATACATTCCCATTTTAATATGAGTATAGTTTTAGAGTAATTCTGTGTAATCCCAGGAAACGCAGCTAAACAGCGTTTTAGTGCATTTCACTAGGAATCGTGCCATTCCTCGCTTGGATCAACAATCAATCTGAAATCAACGCTAGATTATCGGTATTATGTTTCATCATGCATGCATGAAAGGGTGGGGGGGTTTCTATGCTTCGATCGTCACCAACGGAATACGCTACACAGTACATTACAGACACACGCTCCGATCGTGGGGAAGGAATTATCAGATCAACGCAATATTGATACCATATAGTCCTTACCTTGACCCGGATCTGTCCCGAAAAGAATATTCCAATTATCTGATCACCATTCCAAGTACTGATGTCGATTGTGTTGCCAACGTAATTCAGCACTGAACATGATCCGGGGGGGGTCCGACCCTCGTCGATGCATGCCTTATAAGCGCTTGGCTTGCCCAGCTAGTTAGACTCCGCCTGCAGGCCGGCCCACACACCAAGCCACATCGTTTCAAATGGAGTGCAATAGCGGCCACAAGGTGGCAGGTGGCGGTATTGGACTTTTGCTATCTCAGACCCATCCCCAGTGATAACACACAGCTGCCTGCATGTTTATGAATGGAAATATCGAATAAAATAAATAACGATGAAAACCAGAGTATACTCTGGTTTTTGGGGGTCCTGGCGCTCAACGTTCGGCGAGTTAACCCAACTTTAGTCGGGTCCGGCGGCCAATGTGTTAAGCTCGCTATGGAGAGAATTCTACAACTTGTGGAATGTATGTGTTCGTACACAGTATGTGTTCGTACACAGCGGTTTGGTGTATGTGTGTATGTATCTGTGTTCATGTGTGAAGAAGTCTTTATTTGTCATGCAGATTAACACACACATGCGCGACACAAGATTCCATATTGTGCTGCTACAGTAGACAGGGTTCCTATCGCGGGTAATGGATTTTCTGGAATATGGAATCTTGAGATGTGCGACACAAAGCATCACACACATGCATTGAGTCGCTAATGAAATATCTTATTGGGCGGCTAAACCCTTGCGAGCACGGGGAGAACATACATATTCTACACAGAAAGGCCTGGGAGATACCCCACCTGGGTACCTGGCAAGGTGTGCTTTATATATGTTTATGTACGCATGCGCATGTGTGTGCAACTTATGTGGAATTATGTGCATGTTCATGTGCACATGCATGCATGCATGTGTGTGTTTGTGTGTCCTTTGTGTGCGTCTTTATGAATGTGTTTGTTAGCAAGTGCATATGTGTGTGTGGACAGCCTGCTGTCCAGCAGGTGTCCTAACTGACAGTCTGCTTGCCCTGTCATGCACACAGTTGTGCCTCAATGCCCCTGGGAAACTCAACAGGCCCCCCTGACCTGGATCCACCGCGCCGCCTGCTGTGCTGTCTGCCTGTCTCCTGCTGTGCTGTCTGCCTGTCTGCCTGTCTCCTGCTGTGCTGTCTGCCTGTCTCCTGCTGTGCTGTCTGCCTGTCTCCTGCTGTGCTGTCTGCCTGTCTGACGGCTGTCTCCTGCTGTGCTGTCTGCCTGTCTGACGGCTGTCTCCTGCTGTGCTGTCTGCCTGTCTCCTGAGACCAGATTGGCTCACATGTCATAGTGTACTGTGATGTGACCTGAGCAGCACTGATCCTAGATCAGTATGCCTCCTCTTAGAAGTATGATAAATATGGGCCCAGGTCTCTCTCTCTCTCTTCCCAAACATTGATGAATGTTTGATGCGCACAATCTGTGACAGAGGGGTTCGAAATAGAATGACGATGTGCATCTCGCGATGGTAGCGGTTTATGAGGTACTATACATGGATCCAGAAATTGTGTTAGTGGCACAGTTGTCAGCCTCCCGAGGGACTGTCACATCTATGAATGCTCTGGATAGTGAAGTGAATTCCAGTCTTAGAGTCCAAGAGCAAATGAGACCAGTGATGCCTCTTTTAGCTGACCTAGCTCAGAGTTATAGATTATGATGTAATTGTATAATTTATAACTCTGACCTAACTTTGTTTTTGGGGGTATATGGAGATGGATGAAGCAATGAAGCAAGTCTCTCCCCAACCATAACCTCAACCCTAACTAAATCAGTATGTCGAAGGTTTGATCTGATTTTGTGAGTGTGGAGTCTTGCAACTGTCAGATTATTTGCATAAACAAGGCACACACACACATACACACACAAACACACTCACAAACACACAGACACACACACAGACACACACACACACACACACACACACACACACACACACACACACACACACACACACACGCACACGCACACGCACACGCACACTCTCTTATCAGCCTGAGCCCTTGGCGAACAGTGCTCTCATCCAGACATAGTGAATCTACGGGGAGAGGAAATAGTAGAGCAGGACAAGTAACCTTTCAGATGGCTGCCTCCAAACTGAAATGAGGGTTTCCAGACTTACTCAGTCATCAAAGTCAAGGACGCTCGTCATATCTGAAACTCTGATGAAAGCAATTCCCTCTGTCTCTCAAAAACCCTATCAATCCCACTATAAGGTCATATACTAAATAATTCACATTCTTTTCCCTCTTTTTTATCGGGTAAATATCTCATTGTGAAATGTGTGAGCAGGATCAGGACACTAAGTCTAGACACAGTCCATCAAGGTCAGGGTAGCATAGAGAGATACTAGGCACTGTTTAGCTGTTACCATGGGAACAGCACGGCAGGGATTTCTTTTTAAGTATCAACATGTTTCTATTAAGTTTATTGAGTTCTCTATTGCTATTGCTTATTAGTTTTAATTTTTATTATTATAATTTCTTTAATTCTTTTATCCCTTTATGACTTTATATTGTATTTCGGGGCATCATTGGCTCGGGATGTAAAGCAGTCCTCTCGTAATCCGGCGGTTCCTTCCCGGGCAGCGTGTCGAAGTGTCCTTGAGCAAGACACTTAACCCCTAACTGCTCCCGATGAGCAGGTTGCATGGTTGCCTCTGCCGTCAGTGTGTGAACGTGTGAGCGAATGGGTAAAATGTGAGGAACAAATTGTAAAATGCTTTGGATAAAAGCACTATATAAAGGCACCATTTACCATTTATTTTATGCTTGCACAGTCTAGCAGAAGGAAATAGTTCACTGCCATACATATATGATTGTGTGACAAATAAAGACTGACTTTGACCAAACTCAATCTTAGCCTGGGGGAGGCTGGCAATCATTTTAGGCTTAAAATTAGTCAGTCTTCTTGAGCAGCTATTTAACATACATTAGGCTTGTCTAAGAGCAAACCTCTTACTGTTACTGTTTGTACTACCGCCCCTAGGGAACATACAGTACTACATACTTTGAAATAGCATTGCATTCCTGTTAGGCCTACTATCATTACACTGCTAGTTTAACTTTTAACTGTCCCAGCTAGGCCTGCTATCATTACACTGCTAGTTTTAACTGTCCATACACTGCTAGTTTTTATTTAAATTTTTAATGATCTTTTTCCGTTTTTCTCCCATCCCAATGTTAGTTGTTATGCCAATTCCCAATCCCCTTCCTGGTCGTTGCGCACTCTACCCCCTACCGTCGGTCTGGGAGGGCGGAGACTATCACATGCTTCCTCCGACACATGTGTAGCCACCACTTCTTTTCACCTGGCAGCGTGGACTCTCACTGGGAGAGTGTAACGTGTGGAAGGTCACACTACCTCTCCTAGATCCTTCCCTTGCTGTGCAGGCGCCCCGACCGAACTGTAGGAGTCGCTGTTTACAACGACCAGGACCCACCCACGCCGGCTTCCCACCCGCTAACACTGCCAATTGTGTTAGTATGAACGGTCGGCCAAGCCGGAGGCACCACAGCCGGATTCAAACCCACTGGCTCTGTGGTGGTAGACAGACGCTTAGTCCACTGCGCTACCCGGCTGCCTACACTGCTAGTTTTAACTGTCCCTACTAGGCCTACTATCATTACACTGCTAGTTTTAACTGTCCCTGTTAGGCCGCCGCCTACTATCATTACACTGCTAGTTTTAACTGTTCCTGTTAGGGGGGGGGGCTCAGAGCGTTTTCCTGAGTCTCGCGACTGCCGCGGCTCAGCCACTTCCCCGATGTTGATTGGTCGGTCGAAAAGAGTTACCTTGATGAGCGGCGCTCCTCTCCAAAAGTTGAACTAGTTTCAATTTTAGGCACTGGGAGCGCTCCGCCCAAAACGCTGCCACCGAGAGCGCATAAACGCGAGGCGCGGCGCTGGGAAAAGGAGCGCGCCTGTCGCGCCTGTAGCATAGAAATGAATGACAGAAAGGAGCTGACAACTCATAAAACGTCCCCGGTCGACACGGGCCATAGGCTATAGGTATGAATATTACAGAACCACACATAGTCCACACCACACAGGTGTCTAAATACACATGCTCAGATTAACCCCTCTGATCCAACACTAAAATTCACACACAACAGTCCTATTTACACATAAACACACGGATGAACCGATACCGAACAACAAGTCCACGACCAAACACATCGAGTCTAACATTATTATATAGGCAAAAAAATTCAACATTATCGCCACCCACCTGTCCTGATGGTGAAGATCTGCCCAATTCTCAAAATCTGCATGTCACAGAAGTAGTCCCCGCAGCAGGCTGCTTCGCATTCTTTGTAAAACCAAAATTGGTTAGAAGGCTTACTTATTTGATATTTCGTTAAACTTTCGACATTATCCTGGATGAAGTTTGATTTGTGCCTGCAGACTGCAGTGCAGCGCCGCCACGCTCCGAATGGTAAACGCAAGAATAGCATGCATGTTGCATGCATATTACGAGTAGTTTATGCTATTGTCTATTACGGTGAATTAGTGCGCAAATCATTAATCATACATCAAAATAGCCTAATTTTATTATTATACACGATGATGACGATACAGAAAATTACAGAAAAATGAGAAATGCATGGCAAAAATAGCATTTATTGTCAGTATTTTAGAGACCCCCCAAAAATTCACAAATCATGTTTTCAGGGGAGCTGATTCACACCCTGATACACTGCTAGTTTTAACTGTAGCTGTTAGGTCTACTATCATTACACTGCTAGTTTTAACTGTCCCTGTTAGGCCTACTATCATTACACTGCTAGTTTTAACTGTAGCTGTTAGGTCTACTATCATTACACTGCTAGTTTTAACTGTAGCTGTTAGGTCTACTATCATTACACTGCTAGTTCTATTTCATTCTGGCCTCCGCTCAGCGTCAGTCTGCACTAACCTCACTTCGTGCCTAGCACTGAATAAAAAAACTCCACAATGTACCTGTACATACCGACATCCGTCTGGCCACACCCCTATCCGCTTACCTTCATAAGCAGGTGTGTGGTCACCTACTCGCCTCCTTCTTCACTTTCACCACAAGGAAGTGCCTCGGTAGATACCCACACTTGACAAGGTTGTTTAGTTGAAGAAAGTTGGAAAACAAAAGAACGGGAAGATACGTTGACATCATATCTTTATTTTCTCTCTCACTATTTTCGAGAAAATACGGCGATATTGTCTTCGTCACTGGAGTGTCTGGAAGATGATGATCATTCTGACCTCCACCGGCTTTTTCGTATTAGGGGCTTGCGCCGCTGATATACTCCCCGACTGCAGTCCTCCTTGCTGCGGCTGGATGGGTATTGGCCCTCCGGTCATACAGCTGGACTGTGGGAAGCACCGACTATTGTGAGAAATCGGTTGCTTCCGGGTGGGGTGAGTATTGTTTTGCTTGCGAGCACTGGTTGTCTGTTTATGCTATGGGGGTTAGATGACAATTTTACGAACGCCGACCCCGGACTGGGGTCCTCTGCTCGGCTTCTTAAGCGGCGGACGGAGGATCTTGGTCTGACGCACATGATGGTCAACCTAGTGGGCCGCGACCGAGACCTGGTTAAAACCCGGGAATCTCTGGACGAGCGGATGCTTCTCTGTCCCGTGCAGGCCCCATCTTTCACATAAATGTGGAAGTACACCCTAACGAGGAAATGTGGGCATATGATCTTCATTATCGGGAGTTCCATGCTCAAGTCGGCTGCAGCCCAGATGGGAATTGTGCCGGCTCCGCTGTATGTCTGGTAAATCACTGTGTTTGACATTTCTTTTTCTCTTCCCTCTTAGGATGGGAAGGGACTTGGACAGCGGCCTGTCTGAAGTGTGGCTTGTTATGTCGTTGTGTACAGTTCAGGTGATAGCTGCTTAGCTGGCGTGCTCGTTTGTGGCCTACTGTTGTTAGCCAGTCAGCTGTTAGCTACGGCGCTAGCTCGTTGTTCAAGTTTCAAGTTTCAAGTTTCTTTAATAGTTGTCATACAGAAGTACAGAATACTTTCATACAAAATGCTTCTTACTGTTACGCTCCAGAGACTGTGCTAGACAAGATAGTATCAAATAACATAGTATAGCATGTAATTTTAGACACTGTACAACTGTACAAACAAAACTGTACATTGGATTATTGACAAGACCATACTTGGTCATTTACTGTACATTGGAGGGGGTTGTGTTCGGACATTTACAGGGGCCAGTTTCGAGTTGCAGTCTCCCTTAGGTGTTTTTTGAGAGTGTTTTTGAAAGTGGGTAGTGATTCACATTCCTTTACAGCTTTGGGTAGGGCGTTCCACATTGATGTGGCATAATTGCGAAATGTGTTTAGTCCCTTGTTTGAGCCGAATCTGGGTTTAACATGATTTGTGGAGCTCCCTCTGGTGTTGTGATCGTGGTATTCACTGACCTTTGGGAAGTATTTTGACATGTACATGGGTACCTTGGTCGTGTAGTGTATCTTGTAGACCAGGCCCATTGCAAGTTGCTGTACTCTGTCGTCTACTCTAAGCCATCCTAGGTTGTCAAAGTGGGCAGGGGTGAGGTGGGTTCTAGGAGTAAGGTCAAGCAGTAGTCTGACCAGTTTGTTTTGAGATGTTTGTAATTTTGTTTTTAGCGCCTTTGAGGTGCTTTGGTACCATGAGGTGCAAGCATAGTCGTAGTACCCTTGAATGAGTGCTCCTGCTAGAGTCTTCAGGGTATTCTTGTTTACCAGTGAGGAGATCCGGTACAAGAATCGAGTTCGTTGGTTGACTTTTTTTTATTACATTGGATGCCATTTTGTCACAGGAAAGATTTGCCTCTAGGATGGAACCCAGGTAGGTAATATCTTCTTTCCTTGTGACAATATTGTCACCCACTGTAACTGAGAAGCCGTCGGTCTTGCTGAGTTTGTTATTTGAACCGAAGAGAATGGACTCTGTTTTGCCCATGTGTAATGATAGTTTGTTATCAGCGAGCCATATGCAGATTTGCCTAGTTCTGAGCTGAGGGTTTTTTCAACCTGTAACTTGTTCTTGTCAGAGACCAGCAGGGCTGAGTCGTCCGCAAACAGGAACAAGTTGCAGTCACAAGCTGACGACATGTCATTTGCATAAATTAGGAACAGTAGCGGACCTAGTATGCTTCCTTGTGGAACACCACAGCTTACTGTGAGGGGGGGGGATAGGGTACCGTTTACCTCCACCATCTGCTCTCTCCCCTCCAGGTAGGATTGCATCCAGCTCACTGATAGACTATCAAAACCAATTGCTTTTAGCTTGTCAATCAGAATGGTGTGATTGACAGTGTCGAAGGCCTTTTGTAGGTCCAGCATGACCATGCCGCAGTATTTGCCCGCGTCCACCTCTTCCCTGGGGCTTCCCCCCCCTCCTCTCAGACATGTTTGGTTACAATATATTGTGTCACTGTGTTTGTGGGGATACGATGTAACCCTCAGCTTAATTGCTGGGGTTGTGCTTTCCGCTTGAGAAACAATTTTTTCCTAAAGAAAAGGTTGTTTGGTCACTTATGTGTGCTTAGCAAGGTCTGTGGCCATTACATAATCGAGGCCTTCTGTCTTCTCTTCGTCGAGAAACGAAGAGGGACAAAGAGGAGTTTTCCTGGAGTTCTCAGCAGAGGGATCCACCGATCCACCCAGTGCTAAGCACACCATAATCCTATATTTCCCTCCCACTCTGCTATTTCCCTACTATCTCGCTTCCTCCCTACAACCTTCTCCCTGCCACTCTTGACACCACAATGTGCCTCATACCTATATCCACAATCTGCTCCTCCAGAACTGACTCTACCCATCCACGCCAGTTTGCTAGCAACCCGGCAAATCTCTCCTACCCTCCTACAGCCACTAATACACCTGTCACAGTACGGGGAGGCTTATGGAATTGTCAATCAGCAGTCAAGAAAGCTGACTTCATTACTGCCTACGCCCATAGTCTAAATCTGCAGCTCCTGGCTCTAACTGAGACCTGGATAACTCCCAATAACTCATCAACACCTGCAGCATTATCTACAAACTATAACTTCACTCACACACCTCGACCCTCCAGACGGGGTGGAGGCACTGGACTCATGACATCTCCTTCATGGGCTACAAACCTAACACAACTCCCAGAACTGTCACTCTCCTCCCTCGAATATCATGCAATATCTGTCTCTAATCCTTTCAATCTCACCATTGTTACACTCTATCGCCCTCCAGGTCCCCTCGATCACTTCATAGATGAGCTGGACATGCTTCTAAGCTCCTTACCGGAAGATGGTACCCCGCTCCTTCTATTGGGCGACTTCAACCTGCCTGACTCATCTCAGTCGGTCCCAGTGGTCTCCCTCCTACAACAATTTGACCTGACTCCCACTGCCATGCCTCCCACCCACAAAGCAGGCAACTCCTTGGATCTCATATTTTCCCGTAACTCCAGCATCATTAACACCACGGTAACTCCCCTACATGTATCTGACCATTCCTTCATATCCTTCTCACTAACTCTCATGCTTAACCGAAAGGTCTTCACCCCAACTCAAACCGTCTCACTCAGACGTAACCTGGCCTCCCTATCCCCCTCCACCCTCTCCTCTGACATAATATCCGCTCTACCTTTGAGTGACACCTTCTCTGCTCTCCCCACAGAGATGGCAACCTCCACCCTCCTCTCAGCCCTTGCAACCTCCTTTGACAAGCTCTGTCCCCTCGTTGAGAAACCTGCCCGCCGTTCCCCACCCAGTCCATGGCTGACGGATGCAGTGAGAGAACAAAGACAGGTCCTGAGAGCGGCTGAGAGGAAGTATAGAAAATCACGCCTCACTGCTGACATCGACACATATCACAACCTCTTGTTAACATTCTCCAAAACCATTACTAATGCCAAAGCTTCTTTCTTTCACCATAGGATCGAGGCCTCTGCCAAGAATCTTCGCAAACTGCATGCTACCATGTCCTCCCTCCTCACTCCCCCCCCACCCCCTCCTCCCTCATCTTTTTCTGCCGAAGACTTTGCGATCTTCTTTGAGGAAAAAGTGGAGAACATCCGCAGCTCCTTCTCCCAACCCCCACCCATTCCAAACGCTGAATCGAGAACCTCATCCTTCACTCTGTCATCTTTCTCTCCCATTACAGAAGCCGAGACCCTGACACTGGTAACGTCGAACCGTCCGACTACATGCCAGCTGGACCAGCTACCCTCCCCACTCCTCCAGACCATAGCACCGGACATCCTCCCATTCCTAACTGCAACCATCAACTCCTCACTCAACTCGGGGGTGGTCCCCACCTCCCTAAAACAAGCCAGAATCATGCCCCTCATAAAAAAACCAACCCTGAACCCCACCGTCATAGCCAACTATCGTCCTGTCTCTCTTCTCTCCTTTCTTTCTAAAACACTTGAACGTGCTGTATCCAACCAACTTACTGCTTATCTCTTACAGAATGACCTCCTAGACCCCAATCAGTCTGGCTTCCGGACTGGCCACTCCACAGAAACGGCCCTCATTGCGGTCACAGAGGCACTTCACTTAGCAAAAGCGAAAGGCCTCTCCTCTGTCCTGATTCTAGATCTATCTGCAGCCTTCGACACAGTCAACCATCAGATCCTCCTCGCGGCCCTCGCAGGAATGGGAGTGGCTGGATCTGCGCTGACATGGCTGACATCATACCTCAACGACCGCTCCTACCAAGTGTCATGGAGAGGGACTCTGTCGGCCACCCGCCCCCTCCAGACGGGTGTCCCCCAGGGCTCGGTCCTAGGACCCCTTCTCTTCTCCCTCTACACTAAATCACTGGGTAACATTATCACGTCTCATGGCTTCTCATATCATTGTTATGCCGATGATACTCAACTCTTCCTCTCCTTCCCTCCCTCAGATATCCACGTCTCTGAGCGGATCTCGGCCTGTCTGTCCGACATCTCCGCCTGGATGACGACCAACCACCTCAAACTGAACCTAAGCAAAACAGAATTGCTCCACCTGCCGGCCAAATCCTCCCCCCTGACCGACCTCTCCATCACAGTCGAGAATGCAGCTGTGACCGCGTCCCCGACCGCCAAGAACCTTGGTGTTGTCCTCGACGACCAGTTGAACTTCTCTGCTCACATCGCAGCGACAACCAGAACCTGCAGATTCCTCCTGAGCAATGTCAGAAGGATACGCCCCTTCCTGACAAAAGAAGCCACCCAACTCCTCATCCAATCAACAGTCATCTCCCGCCTCGACTACTGCAACGCACTGCTAGCTGGCCTCCCGGCCACTGCCACCAAGCCTCTTCAACTCATTCAAAACGCAGCGGCCCGCCTGATATCAAACCTACCGAAGTCGGCCCATGTCACCCCACTTCTTAGGGACCTGCACTGGCTCCCCATTGCTGCACGTATCCGCTTCAAGGCCCTCGACCTAGCATACCGTGCAGCAAAGGGAACCGCTCCCGCCTACCTCCGGTCAATGGTCTCTAACTACACACCCTCAAGACCCCTACGCTCTGCATCTTCTGGCCGCCTCAGACCTACTCCTATCCAAGCTCCCGGAGGGTCATCAAAGAGAAGCCGCCTATTCTCAGTCCTTGCCCCACAATGGTGGAATGAACTACCCATCCCAGTTAGGACAGCCGAATCCCGTCCAATCTTTCGCCGTCGACTAAAGACTCACTTCTTCAACCATTATCTGAAATGATAAAAAAAAAAAAAAAAAAAAAAAATCTAACCCTGACTGTCATGCACTTGTCCTAATAAACTAACCTACACTGTAACACGCAACACTTGATGAACATTGTTACTCAGCTGATAGAGTTGTACCCTTCTTGCTGTCTTGTCGTACAGAACTTGTAAGTCGCTTTGGATAAAAGCGTCAGCTAATGTAAATGTAAATGTATGAAAAACGGTGTTTCTCTGTAGTAAGAGTGTACTTTTGCCATTTTTTGTTGTGATGAAGGGTTGTGTGTGTCTTGTGATCTACAACTGGGTTAGGTTTGGCCCACAGAAGCACATGTGTAAGTCTGGACCGGGGCTCTTAAAGGGGCCCTCTCTGTTCTGTGTTTTTCCTTAGTAAAACTCAGGTAGCAGGTTAGCGCATGAGCTATGTGAGGCTGTTAGATGCTTCATGTAGCATGCTATGACTGTGTCATGCTCTACTTGTCATTACATCGTATCATGGGTGAGGGGTCGTAAAGGGGTGAACTGGTAATCCTTTCCTCCCCTTTTCTGATTGGTCAGGGGTTAAAACCACCTGTCCTTCAAGGTTCCTGTCACGTTGCTGTTCGGCACATTACAGGGTAAGGGGGGGGGGGGGGGGGGGAGTTTCCTGGTCCCACGCCCTGGAAGATTGGGCGTGTGCACCGCGGAAATTCCCCCGCCATAGAGTACGTCACTGAGCGCGTCTCTATTGGTAAGACTTCCGTGGGTTGTTCAGGTCCATGTTATGGATCTGTTTCAGGGAGTTGTCAGAGCTCCTCCTCACGAAGCTCCTCCTCAGGGAGAAGTGCCTTCTGTGAGTTCGGACTCTCCTTCCCAGTGAGGGAGCCTCCTCAGAGTTCAGAGCCTCCTCCTCAGATTGTCAAGGTGAGTAGAACTTCAAAAAAGGAGTTCTGCTCTATTGTGTGTGTATTCGATTCAATTCGATTATTGAGTGTGTATTGGTTCAGTGCCTCCTCCTCGGAGAGCTCTAACCCAAGTGTTACATAGCTCAATGTTGCAATATATTCTTTTCAATCTATACAGCTCGCGTGGGAAGTCTCTCTGGGGATTTCCGTCTCCTCCCTGTGTGGAGGAGATGTAAAAATGGCGGGATGTAAAAATGTAAACAATTTTTACCCTCAGCTGCGTCATGTGGGATTCATGTCAGTCTGTGTTTCTTTCTTTTTTAAATAAAAAGAGGAAAGAACATGAAGCACGACGGCTCCGTGTCGTTCTCCCAGCAGGGCTGTACAGTGCGACGAGATGGTCGCGAATTGCCCCTTTAATTGGCCGTTGCGATTGGTAAATATTATCTGGGGGCAGGCTTGCGAGCAGTGCTTTCAAGTAGGGCTGGGCGATAAAACGATAGCGATAACTATCGCGATAAATTATTTCCTCGAAATAAACATGAAACGTGGTCGCAAAGTTTCGATATATCGAAAACTCCGCTCAGCCTCGGCTCAGCACACTCACTAACAACAACCAACGTTACGTGATGACGTGCATACGCACAACAGCTAACAACCAATCAGTGAAGGAGATGGCCGAGAGCGAACGAGATCCGGAAGGAGACCCAGAGGTACTAGGACTCACTCAACAACAAGGCTTGCTAGGCTAATTAGCTTGCACGGCGTTGTTTTATATATTTACGTGCCGAGTATGTGTGTGTTTTGAATTCTGAGGCCACGTTTAAGTAGTGTGGGGTATACAGTGGACGTCGTTTCAATATATTGTGGCGGAAGAGAGTATTTTAGTGTCATATTTAGCACATTGTCATGGAATACACCGCTTATAAACAACAGGCTGGCTAGGATAACTAGCTTGCACGGCACTGTTTTATATATTTACGTGCCGAGTATGTGTGTGTTTTGAATTCTGAGGCCACGTTTAAGTAGTGTGGGGTATACAGTGGACGTCGTTTCAATATATTGTGGCGGAAGAGAGTTTTAGTGTCATATTTATTGTCATGAGATACTCCGCTTGTCGGCTACTGCTAACGTGCGCGGACTGATGACGACATCAACTCGACTTGAGACATTCGCAGCAGCATAAGAAGTTAATTAAACTTGACAGACATTATATCGACGATAATTATCGATATCGAATTATATGAAAATAATTTTATAATTTTATCGCGATAACGTTTTTGGTCATATCGCCCAGCCCTACTTTCAAGCCTTGCATTCGCATTTCACTCCTAAATTATCCAAGGCGTGTGATGACGCCACTCACACGAGCTGAGCAGTGAGCACTCAGCAGGTATGATCAGCGGGAACAATCGACTGAGCACTCACTCTGATAGACTGGCTGACTGTCTGATTTAGCTATGAAGAAAAGTAAAGTTAGTATTGCTTCATATTTTCGACGCGTTCGACCTCCTATAGTGAGCCGAACTGAACTGAACTCAGACACACGGAGAGAGCTGCGGCGTCTGCTCCTCCTCCCTCCCGCACCCGTGGCTGTTGTAAACACTAGTCTCTAGTGGGACACTGGGACCTCGGTGAGCCTGCCAGCCGGCTAGCTACTGATATCAACAAATCCTCCAGCAAGTCTAGTAGTGCATGATAGCTCGCGTTAGCTTACTGTTCAAAACGAAACGTCCCATTAAACTAAATAGTTCAGATAGCTCCTGATATCAATGTCTTATAAGTTATAATTATAACACTGAGTCGATGCGTATTCGAGCTGAGGGCACGCTGAATATAGTCAATAGGGTCCAGCTGCAGCGCCGGAGAATCCTGGCCGTAGCTGGAGGCTACAGTATAGGGTCCAGCTGCAGCTCCGGAGAATCCTGGCCGTAGCTGGAGGCTACTCGAGTACACACAGACAGTGGAGCTGGTTGCATATAGCGAGCATTTTGACTTGTTGCGTGGTGGCGATGTCTCACAGATAATACAACTACAAGTATGATTATATAATATATATATTTTATTAAAAAAAAATATAAAATATTTTTTTTCTTTTTTTTAAATAAAAAACAATCGATATAAATAATGGTAAAATTGTTATTTAAAAATTTGCCCCTAAAAAATATTTTGTGTAAGTGTGCCCCTAGTGAAAAAGCTTAGCGTACAGCCCTGCCCAGGCGACTTGGAGGAACAATGTCTGGTGTCTTGCTAGACTATCCATTGATGTGTTTGGGTCTCGATGCGTACATAGTGCTGGCTCGGGGTGTTTCTGTTAAGAATCACGCAGGGGGCTAAGTACGCCTTGGTTGCTCGTTATTAAAACAGCGTTTTTATAGGGCAACTGGGATGGAGTTTTGTCTCTTCAGAGCGCCAGTTTACTAGGTTGTCTCGATGAATTCTCGTTCATATCTGGGGGATGTTAACGGAATAGATCAGAACATAGGTAGAGGGGTCTCACGCCCTTAGGGTGGGCCACTGAGCGCGGTACAAATGGGACCGTCTGGGTGGCGCCCTCTTTTCATGTTTTAGATCGACACGCATACCTACCCCCTCTTCTGGAGTGGGCATGTCGGCGTGGTTAGGGCACGGGACTGGTTCTGGTCGCGCTGGTCCAGGTCAGTTAACCCGTTGTCCGCCGGGGATGCATATCTGCTGTTCTGGTACCCGGAGGGACTTGTGCTTTTTTCGGGGGGAAAAATGCCGGGTCGGCCCGGGTGTCACAGGGTTAGTCGTTATGGAGACCCTTTGTTGGGTACACGTTGTACCTGACACTATCATAAGGGGCTGGTTCTCCTTTCTTTCGCTCCTCTCTCACGCATGGCGAAGAGGGGGCTGTTGGGGTGGTCTTCTGGACCTCCTCTGGTAAACCTGTGTGCTTCCCGAGCCGCCGGGCCCGGTCCGAAGTAATGTTTCGTTGAAACCGTAGGCCTGGGATAACCCTTTTTTGGAAACTGAAACACTTGTACTGCGGTATAGCTGGTGTATACCCGCAGGTGTGTTTTGGAGTTTTTCTTGAGGGGTTATAGGAACAACCACCGTATGTGGTACCAAGAGGGTGGTTGATTCCCTGGTGTGTTGGAGCAGAGTCGACTCCCGGGTTACCCGGTTGAGTGTGCCCCTGCACGTTCATGACGTCTGCCAATCGTGTCAGCCTTCTCTGCCTCGACCCCTCTGGGTGGGTTTTTTTTTATGGAGGCTTTGTCATGGTGCGCAACAATGCCAGCATACGCCCCTTCCGCCGGGGTGCTGTTTTCAGTTGACCCCTTTGGCGCCTGTCTCGTCCGCAGTGCTCCAGGCTCGGGTCTACAGCCTGCTGCCTGGTTTTCCCCGGTGCGCTGCCTGCTTCCGTTGGTTAACCTTTTGAGTGCTTTACGGCCATGCTGACTGCCTGTGTTGCAGGGTCAGTGTGCCAGGCGGCGTACTAATGGGGGGAAAGGGCCCGCTCTTGGAGGGGCCCTGTCCGAATACGCTGGCGATGTGGGGGGCGGTGTCACTAAGTGACCGCCTGGTGGGGTCTTGATGCCTGGCGTCATTGACCTCTCCGGGCCCCCTTTTTCCAGGGGATCCAGTCCCTTCAGTGGGTCTGGGTCTTCCTTTGCGCTCCGCTGCTACGGCCTTGCCACGGGGTTGAGTTTGCTCTTGACCCCGTGATTTTGGGGGCAGTAACGAGGGTTGTTCCTTCCGTTCGTTCCCTGGTGGCATGCGGGTTGTGCGTGTGCGTAGTCGTGGGGTCAAGCCACGGTCTGCTCACCCTGTGCGTTGAGTTGCTTGAGTTCCTCTTCGCACGGTCGGATCCGTCTCCCTCCCGTCCTCCAATAGGGAGGGTATCCCTCCATTAGGGAGGGTCGGGGGGCTCGGTCCTCCCCGGTCTGATGGTTGTGGGGGGCCTCAGCGGGGTACATTTGTCGAGCTTCTGGCTTCCGCTCAGCTCCTCTTGTGCAGACTGACGCTGAGCGGAGGCCAGAATGAAATAGAAGGTAAGGTTATGTATATAACCAAGTTCTATGAATTCTGGTGACGCTCAGCGTCAGGACGCCACTGCGGCCCTTGATCTCACCTTGTGGTGAAAGTTTGGGAAGGAGGCGAGTAGGTGACCACACACCTGCTTATGAAGGTAAGCGGATAGGGGTGTGGCCAGACGGATGTCGGTATGTACAGGTACATTGTGGAGTTTTTTTATTCAGTGCTAGGCACAAAGTGAGGTTAGTGCAGACTGACGCTGAGCGTCACCAGAATTCATAGAACTTGGTTATGTACATAACCTTACGTTTTAACTGTCCTTGTTAGGCCTGCTATCATTACACTGCTAGTTTTAACTGTCCCTGTTAGGCCTACTATCATTACACTGCTAGTGTTAACTGTAGCTGTTAGGTCTACTATCATTACACTGCTAGTTTTAACGTTAGGTTATGACTATAACCAAGTTCTGTTAACACTAGTGGACGCTCAGCGTCTCATTGCATATATCTCGCTTCAGCATATATATACTGAATACATTTCTAAATGTACCTTTAAATGCCAGCATTCATCTGGCCACACCCCTATCCGCTTACCTACATAAGCAGGGGTGGTGCCACACACTCATCTCCTTCCCAACAAATTTCACCACAATGAAAAATCAAGGGCCGCAGCGGCGTCTAGACGCTGAGCGTCCACTAGTGTTAACAGAACTTGGTTATAGTCATAACCTAACGTTCTGTATCACACTAGCTCCCGCTCAGCATCTCATTGCATAATAGGAGCTGAGCGGGAGCTAGAAGCTCGACAAATCGGATCACGCCGCCATCTTCTTGGTCCCAGCGTATAAACAGAGATCACGTGACGCCGTCGTGTCACGTGAGGTAAAAAAATGGGACGACCAATCAGAGGCCACGTTTCAAGACGCACTGGATGACGCCGACTGGGGAATGTTCAGGAGGAGTAATAGTGACGTCAGCGATTTCACAGACGCTGTAGTGTCATTCATAACAACACTGGCTGATACTATCGTCCCCACAAAGAAGGCGAGGGTGTTCCCAAACCAGAAACCATGGGTGGACAGTACCATCAGAGCAGCCCTGAACTCTCGCACCACTGCTTATAACCGGGGCAGAGAGTCAGGAAACATGGAAGAGTACAAGACAACAGTCTACACTCTGCGCAAGGCTGTCAAACTTGCTAAGAGGACGTATGCCGACAAGATGGAGGCACAAATGGCACAGAATGACACAAGAGGATTATGGCAAGGACTGAGGGCTATAACTGACTACAAAGTCAGCGCCCCCTCAATGGGGAGCGACGACGCCTCCCTTGCGGACAAGCTCAACACCTTTTACGCTCGGTTTGGTGCAAACAGTGGCACTGCTAGCCCAACGGCTAGTGACGTCACTGGTGCGCCGGCTGTTGTGGAGGGGGGGGGGGCATCCGCGGGGGGGCGGGGACGCTCTCTCATTGACGGTACACAGTGTGAGAAGAGCATTTATGCAGGTGAACACCAGGAAGGCTGCTGGCCCAGATGGAATAACAGGACGCATACTTAAGTCCTGTGCCAACCAGCTAGCCCCTGTGTTCACCGCCATATTCAATCAATCCCTGGCGGAGTTGGTGGTCCCTGCCTGCTTCAAGATGTCTACCATCATCCCTGTACCGAAGAAACCCTCCCCAACATGTCCAAATGACTACAGACCGGTGGCACTCACCTCTGTGGTCATGAAATGTTTTGAGAGGCTGGTCAAGGACCACATTTGTGCCTCCCTCCCCAGTGATATGGACCCTATGCAATTTGCATACAGGACAAACAGGTCCACTGACGACGCGGTCTCCCAGGTACTGCACAGCACCCTCTCCCACCTTGACCGTCAGAAGGGGGGCTATGTAAGACTGTTGTTCATTGACTACAGCTCAGCATTCAACACCATAGTCCCCACCAGACTGGTGGACAAGCTGATCGAGCTGGGTCTGAGCTCCGCCCTGAGCGCCTGGGTACTGGACTTTCTGAGTGAAAGACCCCAGGCGGTCAGGGTGGGGGGTCAGACCTCCAACACCATCACCCTGAGCATCGGGTCCCCCCAGGGCTGTGTTCTAAGCCCCCTGCTGTACTCACTCTACACACACGACTGTGTGGCCAAGTTCAGCTCCAACTCCATAGTGAAGTTCGCCGACGACACGGTGGTGGTGGGGCTGATCTCGGACAACGACGAGAAGGCCTACCGGGAGGAGGTTGAGGTACTGGAACGCTGGTGCCAGGACAACAGCCTGCTCCTGAACATTGGTAAAACCAAGGAGCTGATCGTGGATTATAGGAGAGGACAGCAGGAGACACACACACCACTGATGATTAACGGGGCTACCGTGGACAGGGTGAGCAGCTTTAAGTACCTGGGGGTCCACATCTCAGAGGATCTGACATGGCCAACACACATAGACACACTAGTATAGAAGGCGAAACAGCGCCTCTACCACCTGAGACAGTTAAGGAAGTTCAGAGTATCGGGGAAGATACTCCAGTCCTTCTACTCAGGAGCTGTAGAGAGCATCTTGACCGGAAACATCACTGCCTGGTATGGAAACAGCACGGCACAAGACAAGAAGGCCCTACAGAGAGTGGTGCGCTCAGCCGAGCGTACCACGGGTATTGCACTACCTCCCCTGCAGGTTCTATACAACAAGAGGTGCAAATCCAGAGCCTGCAGGATAATGAAAGACCCTCACCACCCCAATAACAGCCTGTTCCAGCTGCTGAGGTCAGGCAGACGCCTGCGAACCCCAGCTACTAGGACAGAGTGGCTTAGGCTCAGCTTCTTCCCCCAGGCCATCAGAGTCCTGAACAATGAACATTGAGTACCACTGTAACACTTTAGCATGAGCGGGCACACACTCAAGCCGCACGCACCCTCACTTATTGCCAAAAGGAAAGGCCACTTTAAATTAGTATTAGCAACAGTAACAGTGTATTGCACTACTATTACTACTACTGTTAACTGTCAACTGTTACCCGTCATTGCACAAATTTATTGTTACCTACTACCTGTTATTGCACAATTTTATTGCAATTTTTTTTTGTATTGGATTCTATTATATGTTATATGTTGTACCAATTGCACATCGTTGCGGGCAAGACCACCCGCATTTCATTGTATATCCGTATGCCGTGACAAATAAAACTCTTGACTTGACTTGAAATGTACCCCGCTGAGGCCCCCCACAACCATCAGATCAGGGAGGACCGAGCCCCCCCGACCCCCCCTAATGGAGGGCACCCCCCCTATTGGGGGCTTCACGGGAGGGCGACGGACCCGACCGTGCGAAGAGGCACTCAAGCAACTCAACGCACAGGGTGAGCAGACCGTGGCTTGACCCCACGACTACACACACGCACAACCCGCATGCCACCCGGGAACGGAGGGAACAACCTCGTTACTGCCCCCAGAATCACGGGGTCAAGGGCAAACCCAACCCCGTGGCAAGGCCGTAGCAGCGGAGCGCGAAGGAAGACCCAGACCCACCAAAGGGACTGGACCCCCTGGAACGGGGGCCCGGAGAAGTCCATGATGCCAGCATCAAGACCCCACCAGGTGGGCACTTAGTGACCCCGCCCCCCACATCGCCAGCGTATTCGGACAAAGGCCCCTCAGCCGAGCGGGCCCTGTCCCCCCAATAGTACACCGCCTGGCACACTGACCCTGCAGAACAGGCAGTCAGCATGGCCGTAAGCACACAAAAAAGGTTAACCAACGGAAGCAGGCAGCGCACCGGGGAAAAACCAGGCAACAGGCTGTTAACCCTAGCCTGGAGACTGCGGACGAGACAGGCGCCAGAGGGGACAGCTGAACACAGCCGCCCCGGCGGAAGGGGTGTAAGCTGGCGTTGTTGCATGACCAAGCCTCCATTTAAAAAAAACCCACCCAGAGGGGTTGAGGCAGAGAAGGCTGACACGATTGGCAGACGCCCTGAACGTGCAGGGGCACCCTCAACCGGTGAACCTGGGAGTTGACACTGCTCCAACACACCAGGGAATCAACCACCTTGGTGTTACCCAATGCGGTGGTTGTTCCTATAACCCCTCAAGAAAAAAACTCCAAAACACACCTGCGGGTATACACCGGCTATACCGCAGTACAAGTGTTTCAGTTTTCAAAAAAGGGTTAACCCAGGCCTACGGGTCAACGAAACATGACTTCGGACCGGGCGGGCCCGGCGATACGGGAAGCACAGGGTCACCAGAGGAGGGCAAAGACCACCCCAACAGGCCCCTCTTCGCCATGCGTGAGAGAGGAGCGAAAAAGAATGGAGAACCAGCCCCAAGCACACCGTACTTGGTATTCCCAGGCGGTCTCCCAACCAAGTACTAACCAGGACCAACCTGTGTAGCGGCCGAGATCTGACGAGATCGAGCGTGTACAGGTTGGCATGGCCGTAAGCCATTACGACAGTGCTGAGTAAAAAATGGACCCAACCAGGGTCTCCATAGCGCTTAACCCTGTGACACCCAGACCGACCTGGCATTTTTCCCCCTGAAAAAAGCCCAAGTCCCTCAGGGTACCAGAACAGCAGATCTGCATCCCCGGCGGACAACGAGTTCAACTGATCCGGACCAGCGTGACCAGAACTAGTCCCGTGCCCTAACCACGCCGACATGCCTACTCCAGGAGAAGGGGCAGATATGCGTGTTGATCTTAAACATGAAAAGAAGGCGCCACCCAGACGTTCGGGCGAACCGCGCCCGGTGGCCCACCCCCAGGGCGTGAGACCCCTCTACATATGTTCAGATCCATTCCGTCATCATCCCCCAGATATGAACGAGAATCCGTCGATAACCAAACCAGGTCGGCGGATTTGGTCGTCGGAAGAGGAAAAACCTCCATCCCAGTTGCTCTATAAAAACGCCGTTTTAACCTCAAGCAACCAAGGCGTGCCAGTCAGTCGCCTGTTTACAGAACACCCCGAGCTAGCACTATACGTGCGTCGGGACACACCCACATCAATGAACAGGCTATTTAGACCTGTCATTGAATCCCCAAGGCGCCCAGGGGAACGACAAGAGGGGTGTGATACTTCCTAACTCCAACTCTTTTTAATAGAAAAGAAGGAAGCACCAACAGTATGTATCCCAGTCTACACAGCCGGGGGTAAAAATTGTTCACATTTTTACATCCCACCACCCTCCCATAGGAAGGAGACGGGAATCCCCAGAGAGACTTCCCACGCGAGCTGTACAGATTGAAAAGAATATATTGCACCTTGAGCCATGTAAAAAATTGGTTTTAGGGCTCTCCGGGGAGGAGGCACTGAACCCATACACACTCAATAATCGAATTGAATCGAATACATACACAATAGAGTAGGACTCCTTCTTGAGGGTCCACTCACCTGACAATCTGAGGAGGAGGCTCTGTACTCTGAAGGAGGCTCCCTCACATGGAAGGAGAGTCCCAACTCACAAAAGGCCCGAATAGGAGCTTGGTGAGGAGGAGCCCTGACCACCCCCCGAAACAGATCCATCACATGGACCTGAACAGCACACGGAAGTCCTACCAACAGAGACGCGCACAGTGACGTACTATATGGCAGGGGAATTTCTGCGGTGCACACGCCCAATATTCCAGGCCGTGGGACCAGGAAACTCCCCCCCCCCCCCCCCCCCCCCCACCCTGTAACGTGCCGAACCGCAACGTGACAGGAACCTTGAAGGACAGGTGGGTTTACCCCTGACCAACAGAAAAAAGGGGGAGGAAAGGTTACCAGTTCACCCCTTTACGACCCCACACCCATGATACGATGTAATGACAAAAAGAGAGTATGACACAGTCATAGTCAGCTCCATGAAGCGTCTGACAGCTTCACACAGCGCATGAGCTAACCTGCTATCTGATTTTTACTAAGGAAAAAACACAGAATAGAGAGGGCTCTCCAAGAGCCCCGGTACCAAACTTACACATGTGCTTCTGTGGCCAGTCCAACCCAGTTGTAGGTCACATGACACACACAACCCATCATCACCTACAAAAAATGGCAAAAACACTCTACAGAGGAACGCCGTTTCTCATAATGAGAGAATACATAATTCTCGATTAGTATCGGCCACAGGCCTTGCTAAGCACACACTAAAGCGACCAAACAATCTTTTCTTTTATGAAAATAAAGTTTCTCCAGCAGTTTTAGCACAACCTCAGCAATCAAGCTAAGGGTTACATCGTATCCCTACCACACAGTGACACAATGTAGTGCAACAACATGTCTGAGAGAAGGATGAAGAAGTCCCCAGGGAACCGGGGGGAAAACACAACCCTCCTACTTTACCCTTAATAAGGCCAGTTGAACAGGTAAACCTGTTAATATGTGAACACACTGTTCATTGTCATTACAGGCTGAGAGAAGAATCATTCTTTACTCATATGTCACTAAGCATAGCTTTATAGGTTAGTTTAACCCCCTTAGTTGAGAGTGCTCGGTACAAGAACACACATGATGTTTCTCAACACAACAAACCAGATCATTTTCACATCTGTAATAAACAACCCTATTTGCATGGAGAAGCTAATACCAGTGACAAGACAATTCACACATAACTCGCATCGTATCCTAAATGTAGTGCAGCAACACTCGTTTTGGAAAACATCGTTATTTACAAAACATTTAGAAGGGAAAGCAAGAAGACGTGCTCAAGGTCTGGTCCAGACCTTGCCTACCCGGAGCGTAGATCAAGCGAAGTGCAGTCTCAAGGCACCGTAGTAAACACAGCCGTTCTGTGTTGTCGATCTGGGCAGCGTCGCCGCTCCATCCCGTCGCTACGGTCTCCCTTGTTGACGCAGTCCTTGCCGTCCTGGCCAAGGGCAGGTTCGACGAACATCCTCTGTCAAAGATGACGTCGTAGTCAAGAGTGTTTAAAACATGTTATAATCAAAGCACGTTCAACAGAGTAGCATTAAGCTAACGGCCGCTCTAACCGTCGGGCGCTACCGCCCCTGCCCGCGAGACGCCGAGCGAACGGCGCACGCGACCAGAGGGGAGACTTCGAATCCCCCCCGCCTCTCCCCGTGAAGGAGAGGGGAGTTGGGAACCGCGGCGGCGCGCGAGGGGCCGGAGCCACCCCGCGCTGGGCCTCGGCCGATAGCAGCAAGCTAACGTTTCCTAGCCTAGCCTAGGTAGGCCACGACTAGCACGCAAGCTAACGTTTCCTAGCCTAGTGATCACAGCAGGCTAGCGCCGCAGCTAACAGCTGACTGGCTAACAGTAGGCCACCACTAGTACGTAAGCTAAGCAGCTATCACCTGAACTTGTACACAATGATATAACACTCACTCAGACAGGCCGCCGTTCTGAAACCCTCCTCACTTTTTAAGAGAAAAGAGAAACAAGATGTTAACACAGTTTTACAACGGTGATTTTACCAACACCCGACGGAGCCAGCACAATACCCAACTGACCTGTGTAGCTGACTTGAACACAGATCTTCCGCTAATGAACATCCATGCCCATATTTCCTCGTGAGGGAATACTCTCATTTGGATATGAAAGACGGGGCCTACACGGTGACAGAGAAAACATCCACTCGTCCAGAAAACACAGGGATCACCAGTGTTAATGGTCGTGGCCCACTAGTTAACTAGTTTCAAGTTTCAAGTTTCAAGTTTCTTTAATAGTTGTCATACAGAAGTACAGAATACTTTTATACAAAATGTTTCTTACTGTTGCGCTCCAGAGACTGTGCAAGACAAGATAAGTATGAAATAAAATAACATAGTAAAATTAGAAGTAAAAAAAAAAATGAGGTCACAGTGTTCAGTTTAGACATATGTACAATGTTCGATGCAGAATAGACGTAGTTACCATACAATATACAATACTGTGCAGTGTACTAATATACAATACTATATAGTGCAAGGCAGAAATGGAGAAATGGGACGAGGTGCAATTTAGGTACAATTCACAGTAGGTGTACGAGTTGTAGTGCAAATCCTTTATCAATAAATATCAATAAATATAAAGTGTAAGTGTGTTTGTGTGATCTAAAGTGTGGAGAGTGGGTGCTGCAGTGTGTTGTTTGTTTGAGTGAGTGTGTGCGTGTGGGTGTGTGTGCTGTGTGCATTTGATGGTTGTTGCATAGTGATTATTGTTCGTTTAGCAGCCTGATGGCCTGGGGATAGAAGCTTCTTCTGAGTCTTTCTGTGCTCGCCTTAAGACTCCGGTATCGCTTGCCTGACCGCAGCAGTTCAAAGAGGCAGTTGGGCTTCAGATCAAGGTCTTCCGCTGTTGCCTAAGAGGCTGAACAAAAGACCTTAATCTGGGGCCGGTGTTCGTAAACATTGTCAGCCAGCCCCCATAGCACTAACAGACAAGTGGAGCCGCAAGCAAAACATCACTCACCAACCTGGAACTCACCGCTTCTCACAACAGCGGCGCGTCCTACAGTTCAGCTGTGTCCTGAAAGGTTTTACCGCAATCCAGCCACAGCAAGGAACTGCAGTTGAGAGGCATGCAGCGGCGTGCTCCCAATACGAAAACCGGTGGAGGATTTTAGAATGATCACCATCTTCCAGACACTCCAGTGACGAAGACAATATCGCTGTATTTTCTCGAAAATAGTGAGAGAGAAAATAAAGATATGATGTCAACGTATCTCCTTGTTCTTCCTTTCCTCAGAGTAAATATTTTTCTCCACGTCAAGTGGGCATATGAGCAACACGTTGCTTGTGATGAAATTTGAGAAGGAGATGAGTGTGTGGCACCACCCCTGCTTATGTAGGTAAGCGGATGGGGGTGTGGCCAGATGAATGCTGGCATTTAAAGGTACATTTTGAAATTTATTCAGTATATATATGCTGAAGCGAGATATATGCAATGAGACGCTGAGCGGGAGCTAGTGTGATACAGAACTGTAGCTGTTAGGCCTACTGTACTATCATTACACTGCTAGTTTTAACTGTCCCTGTTAGGCCTACTATCATTACACTGCTAGTTTTAACTGTAGCTGTTAGGGCCTACTGTACTATCATTACACTGCTAGTTTTAACTGTCCCTGTTAGGCCTGCTATCATTACACTGCTAGTTTTAACTGTAGCTGTTAGGTCTACTATCATTACACTGCTAGTTTTAACTGTCCCTGTTAGGCCTGCTATCATTACACTGCTAGTTTTAACTGTAGCTGTTAGGTCTACTATCATTACACTGCTAGTTTTAACTGTAGCTGTTAGGCCTACTATCATTACACTGCTAGTTTTAACTGTAGCTGTTAGGTCTACTATCATTACACTGCTAGTTTTAACTGTAGCTGTTAGGCCTACTATCATTACACTGCTAGTTTTAACTGTCCTTGTTAGGCCTACTATCATTACACTGCTCGTTTTAACTGTCCTTGTTAGGCCTGCTATCATTACACTGCTAGTTTTAACTGTCCCTGTTAGGCCTACTATCATTACACTGCTAGTTTTAACTGTCCTTGTTAGGCCTGCTATCATTACACTGCTAGTGCTTTGTAATATGTTCCCTGAGGCCCACTGTCTTGATACTGCTAATGTGTGTCTTTCTGTCTGTCTGTCTGTCTGTCTGTCTGTCTGTCTGTCTGTCTGTCTGTCTGTCTGTCTGTCTGTCTGTCTGTCTGTCTGTCTCTCTCTCTCTCTCTCTCTCTCTCTCTCTCTCTCTCTCTCTCTCTCTCTCTCTCTCTCTCTCTCTCTCTCTCTCTCTCTCTCTCTCTCTCTCTCGCTCTCAGTGTGTGCGTCCCGCTGCCAGAAGTTCCTGCTCTCACGTGTCGGGGAGGACTGGATCTTCCTCATTCTGCTGGGTCTGCTCATGGCCCTGGTCAGCTGGGTCATGGACTACGCCATCGCCTTCTGCCAAGAAGGTAGGACAGAGACAGAGGGATGGGGGGGGGGGGGGAGAGAGAGAGAGAGAGAGAGAGAGAGAGAGAGAGAGAGAGAGAGAGAGGGGAATTTACTATCATTCCTGTCAGGGGTGTAGCTGGAGATTCTGGGCCCCATAAATAATCTATTTGTGGGCCCCCAATCCATGCGAGCACGCGTTAGCACGCAAACTTAACAAATTTGGGGCATTTATTTATTGATGAAAACGCATAATATGGTTTTTACCTATTTTTTTTTATAATACAGGCAATTATACTTTTGAGTCATCTACATTAACTTACTTTAGGATAATAATAAAACCATATTAATAAAAAGATAATAATAGTGTTCTCTGGGCCCCCCCCCCCCAGTGCTGGGCCCTTGGAATCATCCTAACCTCCCCCCCCAGCTACTCCCCTGATTCCTGTACTCTTCTACGGTAGAGGTAGAGTTTATATTATAATGCTATTTTGTCGAGTCTCATGATGGAGAGAGAGAGAACATGTTGATCTTCATATACAGTGGCATCGAGGCAGACTGACGACACAATTGCCTTCTGTCAAGAGGGTAGGACATTGAGAGAGACAGGGATGCAGAGAGAAAGAGTCAGAGAAGTGATTTATTTCACTCAGGCTCAGCTCAGCTCTGCTACAGTAGACAGGGTTCCTATTACGGGTAATGGATTTTCTGGAATATGGAATCTTGAGAACTCTATTTCAAACAGGGAAAGTGGAATCTGCCCACTCTTCGTAGATCATTTTACAAATAGGTCACATGGCAGGTACTTAATCCTTTCATTGTGATTTATTTTCATGTGCCAACATGCCAAAAACATGACAATTCCAGGTCTTGGAAATTATCCACTCAAGTCATGGAAATTGTTGGGAAATTCAGATCATTTCACAGTTGTCCTGGAACCCTGAGGATAGTTTATTTTGTAACGCTATCCTCTCTCTGCTGCTTTAGGACAGCAGGCTGACTCATTGATATACTGCTGCAGAACACCACAATCTTTCTGGGAAAGAGAGACAGAAATAAAGGGGGAGACAGACAAAGAAAGAGGGGGAGAGAGAGAGACATAGGGAGAGAGAGAGACAGAGCGAGCGAGAGGGAGAGAGAGAGAGAAAGAGAGACGGAGAGAGAGCAATGCATTCTCATACCCCCTGCGTCACATTGTCATGCCTGTCCCACAACCTCTGTGTGTGTTCTTCATGCTCAGACATCCTTAGGCGTGTATTCTTCAAACACTGTGTTTGGTCCTCTACGCTATCCATAGTCTCAGTGGTTAACTGTATGGGGCGCTACGTTGGTAGGCGAGTGCCTTTGACTTTGACGCTACCGAGACACATTTTTCTGACAGCCTCAACCCTAACCACACTGTTAGCTTAAACTATCTGTATCTGTTCAACCAACAAAATTATCTGTATCTGTATTCGGATAGAGGACCGGATGTGGGTGTGGTTTATACTACAATTATTATATTTTTTAACCATTACCATTACCATTACAATTATTAAATACAAGATGGGAACAGATGTAATCAAATGAACAAATGTTAAAGGAAGTCACGTTAAATTCGGCAAATGTATTTGTATTGTAATACAAATGTATTGAACCTAATATTCATTGGAAATGCAATTGTTGTGCCTTGAAAGCATCAAATTGATTTTATATTGGCATATAATTCATTGTGAATATATATTTCTACCTCCTCATACTGTACTGGTCATCTGTACTTGTGTTTTCTCTCTATTTATTTTTATATTTAACTAAACTAAGTTTTATGAACTGTCTGATTGGGGGACATTGAACAATCATAAACTGAAAATATTGTATTACATAACAGTAATAGTATACATTCACTTTTTTGCTTGTTTTATTTTTAAATAAATTTAAAAAAAAATCTCTCTTTATGCAGCCTGTAGATGATTACGAGCCAAAGAACCACTTTTGGTGCTATTTAGCAAATATTTTGTTAATAGTGTAGAACAGCAGGCCTTGCGCACATCCCACCTGCTAAATCAGCTGTGTTATTTTTATTTAGCCTGTAGACTAATTGGCTGCCCATAAGATTTTGTTGTTCTCTGACAATAAAGTTGAATCTAATCTAATATTTGTATGATACAAAATCTGCTTCATAGAGCAGAAAAGGTTTAGGCATGATGATTATTTTTAAGTAGGAAATAAATCTTAAAAAAAAATGCTCACGTCTCCTACAAATTAAAATGGGCTCATGTTCAAGATTTAGTTTCTACAGTCTATCATCTAATGAATTACTTAAGAATGATAAATAGCCTAAATATGAAGTTTGTGGGCTGCATAAGGAGGAATGAGGAGCGGATATCGCCCAGGTTCCAGGTGTCTGATCGTTAAACTGACACTGTGTCTGGAGAACAAAAGCATCACAATGCACATTTTTTATTAAGTATCTCCGTTACCGGTAACTGCATTTGTATTTGTCATACCAGGACAACCCATAAATTATATCTATAAATTATATTCCTGGAATTGGCGCGTCTCCAAATGCACACGCACAAGGTGATAATAATCAATAATCAATTTGACATGCATAACTCATGATGGTGATTTAAGACAAGCTTTCTCTAGGCTTTGTAGGGGAGACCTTTCTTGTCACGGAGTAGCCGAGATAAGAGAGAAAACTTGAGAAAATGCCTTTTTCTTTATCTTTTTTGTTGCACAACTTTCCAAAAACGAATACTAATATTTGTGTGGATCCAAACGAAGATACAGGGCAGTTGTACAGGTAGTTTTTTTAACAGCAGTTGTACAGGTAGTTGTTTGCCCGCAGTCGTACAGGTAGTTTTTAGCGGCAGTTGTACAGGTAGTTTTTTTAACGGCAGTCGTACAGGTAGTTTTTTCCGGCAGTTGTACAGGTAGTTGTTTGACGGCAGTTGTACAGGTAGTTGTTTAACGGCAGTTGTACAGGTAGTTTTTTTAGCAGCAGTTGTACAGGTAGTTTTTTTAGCAGCAGTTGTACAGGTAGTTGTTTAGCGGCAGTTGTACAGGTAGTTGTTTAGCGGCAGTTGTACAGGTAGTTGTTTGACGGCAGTTGTACAGGTAGTTGTTTAGCGGCAGTTGTACAGGTAGTTGTTTAGCGGCAGTTGTACAGGTAGTTGTTTAGCGGCAGTTGTACAGGTAGTTGTTTGACGGCAGTTGTACAGGTAGTTGTTTAACGGCAGTTGTACAGGTAGTTTTTGACGGCGAACAGATGGTGGGGCCTAGGCGGAGCGTGTCAATGGAGCTCATAACAAGAAACATTTTTGTAATGAAAATATCTGTGTCCATCTCATTATCCATGCTTTCCCAAATTCACATTTGGATTCTGGCTCATCCCTACTTCATACCTGTGACGTCCTTTGCATGCATCAGAACCACTTCTCGTGACACTGACACACTATCCTGTAGTGGACCGGCTCACACATTTCAGGCATGGGCGTAAAAGTAATAGCTGAGTCAAACGTGGTTGGGGTGTGTAAAGCTGTATATTACTTTTACTTTTGACTGAGTATATATTTATATTATCGAGACATAATCCACCATTCGAGTTGCTTTGCTTTGATTTCTCACATGTTCTCATGGTACCATGGTATCAGATTTTAGTATAGGGAAAATTCCCCAGATACCCTATTTTAGCATAATACCAGTATCCACGTCTGGGACATGGTCAGAGTTGGTTAGTAGAAGGTGGAGTGTGGAAGGGAAAGAGCTCAGGTCATGGATGACACTCACAACTTCTGTCAATGAAGTTAGAGAGAGAGAGGTGGAAGAAGGGTAAAGAGCAGAACACAACAACGAGAGAGGGGACATCTGCTCACAGCTGATAAAACAGTGACAGACATTTAAATCTGAGGTTTGTGCACTGAAACTAGAAATGATTATGCATAGTCTAATGTGTGTGTGTGTGTGTGTGTGCGTGTGTGTGTGTGTGTGTGTGTGTGTGTGTGTGTGTGCAGCACAGAAGTGGATGTACGGCGGACTGGACAGTAACATGCTCCTACAGTACATAGCGTGGGTCACCTATCCCGTGGTGCTCATCACATTCTCAGCGGGATTTACACAGATACTGGCCCCGCAGGCTGTGGGTAAGTTGCACACACACGCACGCACGCACGCACGCACGCACGCACGCACGCACGCACGCACACACACACACACACGCACACACACACACACACACACACACACACACACACACAGACAACATTTAACGTTAAATCTGGATAACGTCACTAGCAGAACCGGGAACGCAAAAGTTCTGCAAAGTATTTAGTGTTACACAAAGCAACCTCTGCATTTAGATATGCAGCCACGGGTAATTTGTCATTTCAGTGCACAACGTCGAGCCACAACTCCTTTCATAGTCACTTCAGCAACAAGGTAATTTCCAAACATGAACAGACACAAAACAGAAGTGTCCAAGAAGTATCCAACACATCCACAATCAATAATTTTTGGGAGGGAAAAGCCCCCCCCCCCCCCCCCGTGCTGATATGACACCCTGTGCTGAATTTCCCCAAGGGGATCAATAAAGGAATATCTTATTATTTTTTCTTGGGAGGTATTGGTGCATAATGTTCACTGAGACTATGCTGTCTACATGACTGTGAAACTCAACTGCCTTCCTAAAGTGATGTGTTTATATTGCACAATACCTTCTGAACTTCTTAAATCTTGCCCCCGACAAATAGTACCCATATTATAATAATAAAAAATAACTATTATAAACTGAAACTAATAAAAACTAAAATAAAACTAAACATTTTTTTTTTATCTACTTTTTCTCCCCCTTGTTTCTGTATTTTTCTCCCATCCCAATTTAGTTGTTATGCCAATTCCCTTCCTGGTCGTTGTGCGCTTTTGCCCCCTACTGTCAGCCTGGGGAGGGAGAAGACTACCACCTGTCTTCCTCCGATACATGTGGAGTCAGCCAGCCGCTTGTTTTCACCTGACAGCGAGGACTCTCACCGGGGGAGTGTAACGCGTGGGAGGATCACACTATCTCCCCCAGATCCCTTCCCTGCTGAACAGGCGCCCCGACCGACCAGTAGGAGTCGCTGTTTACAACGACCAGGATGCGTCTATACTTTCCACAACAAATGTGTGTTTCTGCGTTTTGCGCTCTGATTGGTCAGGTCATGTGACATGTGCGCCAATCGTGGGACGGCAAGTTCTGCGCCTATTTCCGGGTCGAACAGCCTGCAAACTAAGCTTCACAAAGTGTGGGGGGGGGGGCGCAGAGGCATGACAGGGGGGGCATTGAGATTTAATTTTTTTTTTGATTACAGAAAATTATCACTAAAGTGCTATCTGTTGCAGCTGCACTGTTCTCCATGAAAATACCATATTTGGATAAGTTTGACAATTTCTCAAAATCTGAAAATCATTATTTAATAAAACACAGAAAAGGACCACCAAGTTACTCTGGATAAAAAAAAACTTTACAGACAACATTGAGACAAAGCTTCCTGACACATCTCCATCCAAACTCTTGGAAGAACTCATTGAAATCTCATCTGATACCACCTGGAGAGCTAGTTTCAGAGTGTGGTGCTGAGTACCAAGTATCTCATGATGCAGCAGTTAAGGTGTTGATACCATTCAGCACCACATATCTGTGTGAAGCTGGCTTTTCATCCATGACAGCTCTGAAAACAAAATATAGGGCCGCCGCCTAGTTGAGCCTTGAGGATGACATGCGTGTTGCCTTGTCAAAGACTGTTTGCTTATTTCCTATGTTCACTTTGTAAATTCCCAGTCACTGAGTGAAGATCTGCTGTTTTGCAAATAAAATTATGTCAAAAACAGAGCGACAGGTGATGAGCTCTTCAAAATTATTGACAGTTACCTGACAGAACATGGACTGAAATGGGAGAACTGTGTGGGCTTTTGCTCTGACGGTGCGCAGGCCATGGCAGGGAAAAGGAGGGGGCTACAGGCGCTCATCAAGGGGGTCTCGCCAAACGTGCAATGGACGCACTGTAAATTCACAGAGAGGCGCTAGCGTCAAGACAGCTTAGCCCTGAGCTGAATGAGGTGACAGAAGTTATAAACGTGGTAAATTTCATCAAAACCCGACCCCTGAAAGCGTGCCTGTTCTCTGCGCTGTGTGAGGAGATGGGAGCTGACCATTCTGCAGTGCTGTTTCACAGCGAGGCAAGGTGGCTCTCGGGAGGGAAGGTGTTGTCAATTTGAAAGGTCACAATATTGGTGTTATTTCAATAAACTTAAACATGGCTGTCATGTACAGAGGTCTAACGACCGCACAGAATAGTAGCTGGAGCAGGCTGTACATGAACAGAAACAGCCCCTCTCAGTAAATACTTCTCAAACAGTCCCGGGTAGGTAGATAGTAAACGAAGACGTTTCAAATGGTAAATAATATTTATTGTATGTGGGGCTTCAAACCCACGGCTTTTCCCAAAGGGAAAAGAGATGTTATTTCAGTGGGGATTTAAACCCAGTCCACACAAAGGGAAAAAGGTAAGGGGAGAACAAACACGGTATACATACAGACAAACAAACAATTAACAAAATAACTACGTGTCCGTTATAGGACACCACCACAAACTAGGATCGATCCACACCAAGTGGTCACTAACACAAAGCCACAATGTATATCGCTTCCACCGCGACAGCTAGTAGAGAAGGCAACCTCCTCACTCCACTCTGAGACGTGGCAGTGACTCCAATGAGGCGCCCCTGTGTGTGTGTCATTCTCCAGACTATATCCCCTCATTCCACTGACTGCCCACAGGTGTACGAAGCAGGTGCAATCAGCTCAATCAGGGGAATGAGTGGTATCTGGGGAAGGGAGAATGAAAAACAGAATTAGAGGATGACACATCACACAAACGAAAATAACACAACCCATACTAATTATACTAACCTGATGTTCACATGGTCTTCCAAATACAGTAACAATGATAATGACCAACCCACGTACGTCACACCTCCCCCCATAAGAGCGAACCCGCAGGGTTAGCAAAACATTGTTACCTATCTTAACCAACATCGGATTAGCACCAACAGAACAGAAATAAATAAACATCACCCTCCCAATACCACATGCATCAGCCGTCAGAACGGGGCCGGTGCATTCCTCCTACCAAGGCCATAACGGGAACAAGACAGGCACCGTCATTACGTTCACCCTCCTGTAGTACAAAAAGAATGGAGAGACACCTTAGCCATGGGAGGCAGAAGGCAAGGAGAGTCCCAGGGACCATGGCCAGGTGAAGCTAGCCCCCTTTTTCTTTTGTCAAGGCACAGAGCCACTCTCCCCATGACCTCCCTCATCGCCACCGGACACCGATACGTGAACTGCTTACCGGGGTTCGCACTCCCAACATCAGCACTATGCATCCTGCAAGGCACAATAGAACACAACCCAGCATGTGAACCAACAATCCTGTCACATCCCAACTCCGACGAGACGCGGGCAGAACCTTTCATTAGCCTATTCACATGACACCAGCGCGTCCTCCTCCGCCGCCCGGGCGTATACAACATATACTTAGTGGCAGACACCTTTCTTTTTACCACATAAGGTCCTGAGAACCGGGCAGTGAGCACAGTACTAGGCGTGGGCAGCACAATAAACACCTCATCCCCCGCCTCAAAATGCTGCGCCACCGCCAATTTGCAAAACTCACCACAGACAGAGTCACCCAATGCTAGACCTTGGTCTCGCTTCCGCTCCTGTGCCCTAGGGACAGCACAAATAGAAGGGACATCGGGGTGATTATCAATCAATGCATCACACAATGAGTTAGTAAATGGAGTGTCTTCAACCTCCAACACAGGGACGACCTTACCCCCAGCGATATCATTCCCCATGACGAAATCCACGCCCTTTACGGGAAAACATGGGCGAACCGCGACCGGGAAGCAACCTGTGATCAGTGCAGACTGTACATGCACCTTATGCAACGGCACGCGCACACACCCCATGTCAATACCTCTCACCAATTCACTCGACTGACAGGAGTCCACATCCAATGGTAATACATCAGCCAGGATGAACGATTGAGAGGCTCCTGTATCACGGAGTATTCTCACCCGTTGGTAGTCCCCAACTTTACCCGACAGGGACACATAACCATCAAACAAAAAGGGTTCAAAAGAGCTATGCTGGTCAGGACATGACACTGTACCAATCAACCCCACCCCTTTCGGTTCCTGGGCTGACTCCCTGGTCTCCTGTCGATCCCTTAGCGCATGACAGTCCCTCATAAAATGCCCTTCTTTCTTACAATAATGACACACAAAGGTGGCCTTTTCAGACGGCGGTGAGCGTGGTCGGAATGCTCGCTCGTCACCCAAGGCATTTCGAGACGGCGGTGAGCGCGGTCGGAATGGTCGCTCGTCACCTCCCTGATACGGCGACTCAGAAGGAGAGAATGCACCACCTCCTACATACACACCATTTCGCACAGCAATATTTTTGTGGATCAATGCGAACTCGTCTGCCAAAACTGCAGCTTCCTGGAGGGTAGAAACTTTGCGCTCCTCTAAGTACACTATAATGCGTTCGGGCACGCATTTCTTAAATTGCTCAATGAGGACTAACTCGCTCAGCGCTTCGACACCATCCACGTTACATGCTTCACACCAACGAGTAAACATAGTCCGTTGTTCACGGGAAAATTCAACATGTGTTTGAGAGGGAGCTTTACTTAGTGTCCTAAATCGTTGCCTATACGCTTCCGGCACCAGTTCATATACGCGCAAGACAGCACTTTTCACTTTCTCATATACCACGCTGTCTTCATTCGATAATGACTGGCATGCCCCCTGAGCCCTACCAGTGAGTCTGTATCGCAATAAAATCGCCCACTGGTCCTTTGGCAAACTCAAAGCCCACGCTATTTGCTCAAAAACAGAGAAATATGATTCCACCTCAGACTCCCGAAAGACGGGAACTAAAGAAATATGCTGCCCAATATTAAAAAGGCCCTGGGAGACTTCAGTTGAGGAGGAGGAAGAGCCACCACTCTCCAACTCCATCCTTCTTATAGTCACCTGGAGCACTCTGTCCATCTCCTCCTTTTCCCTCAGCAGCGCCCTGTCCTTCTCCTCCTTTTCCCTCAGCATCTCTTTCTTCCCTCAGCATCTCTCTTTCTTCCCTTCTCTCTTCCCTGTCTCTCTCTTCCTTCCTCTCTTCCTTCTCTTCCTTCCTCTCTTCTTTCCTCTCCTCCCTGACTCGCATAGCCTCTCTTTCCTCCATCTGGAGACGGGCCAAACGTCTACTTGATTTACGAGTGGGAGAAGAAACAGAGGCACGCCCTGAGTGTACAGAGTCATCACTATCATTCTCCTCCCCCTTGGAAATGCCACCTCTCCGTTTTTGTACCGCACCGGCGTTTCGATCTAAACCACCAGTGTCCTCACTAGATTTGTCAGCCGCCTCGCCGCGCGCGACGTTCTCAGAGACATTTCCCTGGGCTATGGGCAAACTAAATATATTTTTATCCAACAACCCAGCCAGCACGATCGCTTTCAACTCCTCTTTACTTTTCGAACTTTGGACAGTAATGCCATAATGTTTGGCGACACTACACAAATCTATCTTTGTGCAGACATCAATTTGATCCCTCATAGGGTCCGCCAAAAAAACGTCCAAAGTAAAAGCTGCCCCAGCCATAGCCCTTGCAGAATATGACTATGCCACAAATAACATATGTATAATTACCCTGTGCTCCCGTAGCAACCCGCGTTACCATCAAACAAATAACAGGCACCAGGAAATAGCCACTCACCTACTCCACAATATCCGTGCGTAACACATTTAATTGCCACATTCCGTAGTATACAATTCAACCAATCTGATTTAATGCCCACATCTACCATTCATGAAAACAATAAACGTTGGTCTAACCATCTAACTAGGAACACCTGTGTCACTCTAGCATATCCCCAGCTAAACTACTCCCCTGGCGGGATGAGGCCTACACATATCTTCAGTCGCTTACCGATTTCATTGCGCGCTCCACCGGAATTACGATGCGTGCCCCCCACCCACTAACCAGGTAGGTGATCCCCCTGTTACCTATGTGGCAGAAAAAAAGATTAGTTTAAGAGCATTACATACAAGAACGGTTTACATCAATCAAACTGTGTAGCACGGACAATGGAAAACACAATACAACTTACCAATGAGAAAGAAAAAAAAACGCTACCTTACCTGCCATGCTCCAATTGACAAGTCACAATGTTACATAA
This sequence comes from Notolepis coatsorum, assembly GCF_963971535.1. NCBI lineage: Eukaryota > Metazoa > Chordata > Actinopteri > Aulopiformes > Paralepididae > Notolepis > Notolepis coatsorum. The sequence continues at coordinate 62,085,124 of NC_140177.1, read as the reverse complement.
CTATACAATTGCGCAAACTAACGAGCCCCCATGTCATGTACAGAGGTCTAACGACCGCACAGAATAGTAGCTGGAGCACGCTGTACATGAACAGAAACAGCCCCTCTCAGTAAATACTTCTCAAACAGTCCCGGGTAGGCAGATAGTAAACGAAGACGTTTCAAATGGTAAATAATATTTATTGTATGTGGGGCTTCAAACCCACGGCTTTTCCCAAAGGGAAAAGAGATGTTATTTCAGTGGGGATTTAAACCCAGTCCACACAAAGGGAAAAAGGTAAGGGGAGAACAAACACGGTATACATACAGACAAACAAACAATTAACAAAATAACTACGTGTCCGTTATAGGACACCACCACAAACTAGGATCGATCCACACCAAGTGGTCACTAACACAAAGCCACAATGTACTGTATATCGCTTCCACCGCGACAGCTAGTAGAGAAGGCAACCTCCTCACTCCACTCTGAGACGTGGCAGTGACTCCAATGAGGCGCCCCCGTGTGTGTGTGTCATTCTCCAGACTATATCCCCTCATTCCACTGACTGCCCACAGGTGTACGAAGCAGGTGCAATCAGCTCAATCAGGGGAATGAGTGGTATCTGGGGAAGGGAGAAAGAAAAACAGAATTAGAGGATGACACATCACACAAACGAAAATAACACAACCCATACTAATTATACTAACCTGATGTTCACATGGTCTTCCAAATACAGTAACAATGATAATGACCAACCCACGTACGTCACCATTTCATGACTATTTTGTTGGGGCGAGGGGGGGGGGGGGGCCCAAAATATTTTGGTCCGCCAAAGGGGGGCCTGACAGAAAAAGTTTGAGAAGCACTGGGTTAAGCTTAGGCGACTCTTTTGCAGTTGGTTAAGGTTAGAGTTTGGAATCAGGGCAGGCGTTCTATTGCCATGCTCTAAGACAAACGCTAACCTTAACCAACTTCGAAAGAGCGCCTAAGCTTAACCATCCAAAAACTTGCGGTCCCACGATTGGGCGTACATGTCACATGACCTGGCCAATCAGAGACGCGGAAAGTATTCAGGCGACCAGGATACATACCCCACCGGCTTCCCACCCGCTAACACTGCCAATTATGTTAGTAGGGACGACTGACCAAGCCGGAGGTACCGCTGACAGTTGGATTCGATCCGAGTCTCTGCAGTGGTAGCAGGGGCATCGTTTTGGTATGGCAAGGTATGGCACTCGCCATACCTTGGCAAATTAAAAAAAAAATTATTAAAAAAAATATATATATATTTATTTTTATAATAATTTTTTTTATGTTGATTTAGAATTCGAATGTCAACATTATGAACGAAGCTTCGAACTATTCGGTACAGCCCTAGCATGTTTTGGTGGTAGGCGAGCACTTAGTCCGCTGCGCTACCCAGCCACACCAAAATAAAAAAAATGTAAACAATAAAAACTAAACTAAAATTAGCAAATCCAATCTGGAAACTAACTGAAATTTAACTAACTTATATTTATATACCACCAATGCGTTTAAAACTTGACGCATATATCAACTGAGATTATCAACTAACTATATTGACTGAAAGATTCGAGATGCCATTAACAAGGAAAGATAAAACGATTGCAAAACCAAGCGCAGAGGACCCGCCTATGGTCGCGGGATACGTGCGCAAAATAGCAGAGGATATTGACGAGATGGCATCCTCCTCAACCCCTATTAACACCTCCGCAGATACAGAATATATCATCCGGGAAATGAAAAAAATGGAGAAGACAATAACCGAAAAAGTAGATGCTATTAAAGAATCTATCGAATGCAAAATAGAAGCGCTAAGGGTGGATGCCGACGCACATATTAAGCGCACCGTAGCACTGGAAACTGGTTTGGAAGAACACCAACAGAATTTCAGTCAGATCTACAAAGACGTAGCTGATATCAGCGATAAACTAACGGCTGAGATGAAGGGAAACTACAAAGAACTCAATACGGAGCTCAACGATATAACGGCTGAGCTTAAGCGAATCAATGAAGGACAAAAAGCTAAAATATTCGAGATGGAATATCAAAATCGCAAGTTGAATATTCGTATAGTCGGACTGGACGAGTCGGTGAGCTGCACACATCATGAAGCGTTTGCGACAGAATTACAGAAAATCCTGGGACCAACAATCCTTCCTACGGTACCTGAGGTGGAGCAGTGTTACAGATTGGGCACCCGATCCAACGACAATAACGTCAGACCCAGAGTGATCATGGCTGTCCTGCGTCAAGTCAGAATAAAAGAAATTATCATTCGGGAGACTCGCAGGATGAAAGGCAATCTGAAACACAAGGATATGTCAATACACTACTTTGAAGATTATTGTCGGGATGTGGTGATCTTGCGGGCCAAGTACAAGACGGTGATGTCTCAACTCTATCTGGAGAAATACAAACCCATATTAATATACCCTGCAAGACTTCGTATCGTCGATAAACAAGGAGAAAGGGTTTTCCTCAACTCGCCTGAAGATGCAGTCAAATATATGGCAGCACAAAATGCAGGATAGTGTATAAACGGCCTTTTAATCTTTGTTAGGCATGGACACCATATCGTATAAACTTTAATGAACCGCTGATTTGGGACAGAGAGACCCACAAGCTCTGAGTTATTGAATGTTTTCCCCGTTGGACTTTTATTATTGCGGACATATTGGATTTAAAATTGGAACGATACAGAAAAGATGAGCATGACGTTGAAGCGGTCCTTATTTTAAGAGTATGGAATTCTAACAACATTCCGGAACATACTGGAACATTCTAACACTGTAAAAACGACATATTGGAATAATCTAGAACATTTAAAACATTCTTTGATATATGGAACATTCTGGAATAACAGCAATATGTGGCCAAACATACAGCCAGAAGACCTTCGGGGGATTAACCAATAGCATCTAGCTGCAGAACCACAGAACCATCACAGCAGCGGCTGGCTGAGGACCGGTGGGCCCATCTCGGAATAACATTCTTCACAACGGATCATCGCCCACCCCTGTCCAGGGGAAATGCTGCATATACGTATTTAAAAACTGCTTTTTATTAATTGGAAATATTTCCACTACTTCTGCAATTTATACTCTAGGTGTTTAAGCATAGCAACGCTGTTTCAAGATCTAATTTAATGTTCTCTTTTTTTGTTTTTCTTCTCTTTTCTCTGATTTATTGAGGTTCTCTTTTCAGTTCAATACCTCTATATTATTTTTGGGTTATTATAAATTACACAAGTTCTTATAAAATGTAAGTGATTATGGTATGATAATTGAAGCTTATTTTTGGTCTTTATTTTTAGTTTTATCCTATTTACATTTTTATTTAACGGGAGAGTGGCCAAGCCACAGTTGACATTCTACTTATGGTAGAATTTAGAATGTTAGATCCTATGGTATACATAGGAAAGTTAAGGATAATTGGATCATTCTGGGATATCTGGTGGTTTAAGGGAGGGAGTTATACGCGAAGGTTGTGTTCATGGAACACAGTCCTGTATGATTCTCGGTGGGAGGGGGGAATAGGGGATTTTTTATTTGTATGTTTTTAAGCTCAGCTCTCAACGGGACCTCAATAGTTGGATGTACATCTATTGTTGCTTCGCACTCCAGAAGCATTAGCAACAACTACACAACAACATGTATAGATTATGGCTAGTTTGAATATAATGATCTGGAACACTGGTGGAATAAATAATCAACACAAACGCAAAAGCGTGCTCAGCCTCACACTGATGAAAAAAGAACAGGTGGACGTGGCTCTGCTAAGCGAAACGCACATTTTAGAGAAAGACATAGATACGTTAGCGGACAACACATATCATAACATTAGTCACTCTTCCTTTGGAACGAGAACTCGGGGAGTAGCCATAGTCGTTAGACGGAAGTTGAATATTGAATTGAAGGGAGTATGGTCTGATGCAGATGGTCGGATAACTATAGCTAAGATTTTACACAAGAACAGGAAAATAGCGTTGGTAGCGGTATACGCCCCAAATGTATACGAAGTTAGTTTCTTCACTACACTTACCAGAGCAATGTTAGACCTTCCCGAATACTCATTTATAATTGGTGCGGATTTTAATGCCCTTTGGAATCCAAGGATGGGCAAATCAAACCCCTCCTTTTCCAACGAACAAAAAAATTCATCTAATGCATTAAAGGATTGGTCGAAGATTACAGGTGTAAATGACTTATGGCGATCACTCAACCCCACGACCCGGAAGTACTCTTGTCGATCTGCGAGACATAACACATTATCCAGAATAGATTACGTTTTTACATCCCCGAGACTATTTGATAACTACGATGTGGAAATGATACCCAATGCATTATCAGATCACTGTTATTTACTCCTAAAAGGAACATTTGGTATACTATCATCCCGATCCCCAAGATGGCGATTTAACACGATGCTGCTTAATAACAAGGAATTCATTACACAAATCAAAGAAGCTCTTACGGTATTCCTACGGATGAATGCGAATTCGGTGCAGGACCCCAGAATATTATGGATGTCGGCAAAGGGAATGATCAAGGATTTCACTGATAGCTTTTCCTCCCAAATACGCAAGAATCGATGCTCAAAACTGGCTGAACTGGAAACGCTTTACTCAACGTTATTTAATTCTTTACAATACAACAACTCGGTTCGACTGGAAAATCAAGTCAATATACTAAAAAAAGAGATTAACGCCATATACAGACAATAATCTGAAATGCAAATACGTAGCACAAGACAACAGCAGTACTCCCAAGGTTCCAAACCATGTCACCTATTAGCTATGCGATTAAGAGTCAACGCAAATATTTGCAGATATAACTACCATTAGAGCACAACAAGGACTTGTTACAGAACCCAAAGAAATAAACACGACATTCAAAGAATTCTACTCCAACTTATACAAATCAGAAACAACCTTCGATCAAAACAAAATGGACACATATCTTAATCAAATTAACCTCCCTAAACTTTCAGAGGATGACGCTAAACAGTTAGAAACACTGATCACACTAGATGAACTTAGGGAGGCCATATCTGAAATGCAAAGTGGTAGGGCTCCTGGAAGAGACGGTATCCCACCAGAAATGTACCTCTCTTGTTGGGACATAATTGGTCCCTTATTACTAAATATGATTTTATACTCAGTCAAGGAGGGGAACTTCCATAAGAATGACAATATTGCACTCATAACAGTCCTCCTTAAAAAAGACAAAGACCCCACCGAGTGCGGTAGTTATAGACATTTAAGCCTCCTCGGAACCGATATCAAACTGTACTCTAAGGTATTAGCCATCAGACTACAAAAGCATATGACGTCTTTAATTCATCCGGACCAAACTGGCTTCATAAGAGGCTGCTTGATCACTGATAACATAAGACGATTACTACACGTACTAGATGCTAACAAGGAAGACAACACACCTAAGGCGATGCTGTCCCTGGATGCAATGAAAGCTTTTGACAGGTTGGAATGGTCGTATCTATGGGCAGTATTAGAAAGGATGGGGTTAGGAAAAGGATTCATTGATATGATTAAAGTATTATACAAAGACCCATCGGCCATGATTACAACAGGCACAATCACAATCAAGGCACAACAGTAATACTGTTCATGCAAAACCCCAACACCGCATTGCCTCATCTTCTCAAGTTGATTGAGGACTTTGGAGATTTATCGGGATTTAGGATAAATTGGTCGAAGTCGGCCTTCCTCCCACTTAACACCCCTGCAAAAAGAAATATAACCCTCCCAGTAGAGATACCTATGGTAAAACACTTTAGATGCTTGGGAGTTGAAATATTTCCTACCATAAGCCAAACGGTGAAGCACAATTACATAAAAATCCAAAACAAAATCAAATATGACCTTGTCAGGTGGTCAAAACTTAAAAACTCAGTACAGGCACGGATATCAATAGTTAAGATGGACGTCCTACCTAGAATCAACTTCTTCAGCTCAATGCTACCGTTACCCCCTCCAAAGGGTTACTGGAAAGAATTACACTCCTCCACATACAAATTTATTTGGAATAACAAACCACCACGTATAAAAAGATCCACCGCACAGAGAAACAAAGCAGACGGTGGTATGGCATTTCCAGATTTCTACCACTATTTTAAGGCGTACACTTTAAGACCACTGACAACATGGTTTGATCCCCAAGCATCAGTATCCTGGAGAAATTTAGAAGAAAATATAGTAGCTCCATATAGGCTGAAGGACATAGTATACACCAAATTATCAATTAAGCAATACGAACGGAAATTTGTCCCCATAATCACTCATGCGATCCGGATATGGCGTGAAACACAAAAAAAGATTCTATCCCACATAAATGGCATAATCATACTCCCTTATTCAACAACAATGCACTCTTGATTGGAAAACAACCTATAAGATTCCCTAGATGGGAAAAGCAAGGCATACACTCATTAGGAGACGTTTTCAACAAACAGGGTTTTTGTAGTTTCGATGAAATACGCAAAAAATGTAATCTCACCAAGCCCACATATTATTTTTACGCACAGTTATTGGCATGTTTGAAGGCTCACAGTGTTCCATTAACGATACCAATTGCACACCACAGATACCACAAATTGTTCTATGAAAGAGAGACATCGAGAGGTTTTGTATCAGATTTTTATCATCAATTACTAACGGCCTCGTATGAAACCCTCCACCTAGACTCTATTTGGAGGAGGGATATACCAGACCTAGAAATAGATTTTGAGTGGCAAGAAGCCTGGGCAAATGTTCGACTTGCATCAAGGAACCCGGACCATCAACAAATCAATCTTAACTATATCCATAGGACATACTTGACTCCTATAAGACTGAACATAATGGGTCTTAAACAAGACTCCAAATGCTCCTTATGTACAAATGGGGACGAGGGGACATTTATGCACATGTACTGGGACTGCCCACCAGTTAAAATATTCTGGAAAGAGGTGACCCAGCAATTATCAAATCTCTTAACTCTGAATATACCTGTACACCCCTCTGTATTACTGCTGAATGATGTTTTTGAGAATGCAGTACATCCACAGCTAAAGAGATTGGTTTTATCAGGTATCACAGTGGCTAAAAAGCTGATAGCATCATGATGGTTCCAACCGGAAAAAATTTGCCGAAAGGTCTGGATTATTACATATCTCGATGTGATTTATCAAGAAATATCTACAGCAAGAATTTTGGGTCTCAATGAATCAAAAATGAAAATGTGGTTAGAAGTGGTGGAGATAATAAAAGCTAGCATATAATGGTAGTGTCTGGTTAGGAGCGTGGGATAATGGATGGATTATCCAATGGGGGGTCCGGGAGGGGGGGGGGTACGAGCTAGAGCATATGTGTGTAGGGTATTAGATAGCAGGTATTGGGGGTATATCCTGTATAAGACATTTAACTATATGGTGATTTCATTGGATGTGCACTGTTAATAATGCTTGTATATCTTATCGTGTGTTGTCATGTTTGTTTATATGTTTGTTTAAAAAATAATTAAAAAATAAAAACACAAAAAAATGAAAAATACAGAACTATAATGTCTTAAAACTATACAAAACTAATATGTCTCACCCCCCCCCCCCCCCCCCCACACACACACACACACACGCCTCATACACGTTCAAAAGTATGCAGAGTAAGTCTAATTCATGCATGCTTCCCAGAGGTGGAGTAATTGGATCTATAATGAACATACGGTTATCCTATAACCATAGTTATATGAGTATAGCGAGCGCTCTGCGCTCTATTGGAACATATCCATATCCAGTCTAATACTGAATACATTTCTTCACATGTACACACCCATCCTCCTGGCCACACCCCCATCCGCTCCTCTACATAAGCGGGGATGTGGCCATACTAACAGCTCCTTCCCAAGTCTTTCACCACCGAAGGCGAAGACCACGGGGTCCTCAGTGAGTCAGCGCAGAGCGCTCGCTATACTCATATAACTATGGTTATAGGATAACCGTATGTTATATATCGTATAGCTTACACTCTGCGCTCTATTGGAACACATGAGCTGAGCAGAGCGGAAGCTCGACAAATGTACCCGCTGAGGCCCCCCACAACCATCAGAACCGGGGAGGACCCGAGCCCCCGGACCCCCCTAGTGGAGGATGGGAGGGAATCGGATCCGACTGCGGACAACGGGTTAACTGACCTGGTCCGGCACGACCAGAACCAGTCCCTTGTCCTAATCACGCCACCATCCCCAGTCCTAAGAGGGGGGTAGGTACGCGTGTCAATCCAAAACATCACAGAGGGCGCCACGAAGACGGTCAGAACATAAAGCACCGCGCCCGGTGGCCCACCCCAAAAGCGTGAGACCCCTCCGCCAATGCTTTGATCTATTCCGTTTTCTCCCCCCAGAGATGAACGAGAATTCATCGAGACTAACCCAGTACACTGGCGCTCGGAAGAGACAAACTCCATCCTAGTTGCCCCATAAAAACGCTGTTTCAATGATGAGCAACCAAGGCGCGCAAGCCCATGCGTGGTTCCACACAGAAGCACCCAGGGCCAGCACTATGTACACGTCGAGACCCAAAACATATCAATGGTAATTCTAACAAGAACCCAGATAACGTTTCCTCCAAGCCGCCTGGGAGAGCGGTAGGAAGCTGGCCAAGACACAGATATGGGTCCCATATGACGCGTCCGAGGGAAAACACCCCTGTCAACCCTGCCCTGTAAAAAAGAGAGGAGACAGGGAACCCCCAGAGAGACTTCCCATGTGAGTAATAATTGAAAAGATATATGTTACATCGAGCTACGTGACCAAGCTCAAGACATATGCAACAGAGCGCAGAGCAGAACTTCTTTTTGTTCTCACGCACCGCATAACTCATCTTGACAATAACAGAGGTCCACAACATGGAGCCTGAAAAGAACTCACGGAAGTCTCACAATCAATAGAAACGTGCCCAGTGACGTACTCTATGGCGGGGGGAATTCCGTGACCCACCTTCCCAAATATGGCGTGGGACCAGGGAACTCCCCCCCCCCCTCTCCCTACCCTGTGACACGCTGACCCAACAGCGTGACAGGAAACCCGAAGGACAGGAGGTCCAACCCCCTGACCAATCAGAAAAAAGGGGAGGGAGGGTTTATCAGTTCACCCCCTCATGACCAGGCATGCAGTCGTGCACAAACACGGTTAAACGCCGTTTAGGTAGGTCACTGAGGCAGAAGTGCACGCAATGATGTGCACGTGCGCACACAAAAATGCGTTCACAATTGTCACTGGACTCGTCGCGCCGTGCGATAAGTACCTACCCGGCCGGCACTTCAAGTTCAAGTTCAAGTTTCTTTAATAGTTGTCATACAGAAGTACAGAATACTTTTATACAAAATGCTTCTTACTGTTACGCTCCAGAGACTGTGCAAGACAAGATAAGTACAACACTGGCGCTGCTGAGATGGCTGCCTTTCTGATCGCTCCGACGAGACTGTGCTTTATTTTGTTAATTTTTATAGTATTAGGAGTTTTATTTGCACCAACTGTTGGTGCATTATATGTGTATGACCGTCAGTCAATCATTGACATTGGATTAAGAAAAACTTACCGTTTGGATTGCTCTCTGGATCGGATCGCTGAACAGCAGAAATGGCCCACCGAGATCCTTTGTTATGCCGGCCACGGACAAAAGCCGCCACGAAGACGAGGAAAGAGAGCCGGGGTCCGGAACAGACTGAGGTCCAAACGACACAGAACCACATTGCCCAGCATATTGTTGGCCAATGTGCAATCGATAGGAAACAAATTGGACGACATCAGAGCAAGGATCCAATTCCAGAGGGACATTCGGGATTGTAACGTCCTCTGTTTCACAGAAACTTGGCTGAGTCCAGATGTCCCGAATCATGCAATAGAACCGGCAGACCACTTCTTCGTTCTACGGAAAGACCGGACGGCATTAGAGTCACTAAAGAAGAAAGGAGGCGGCATCGCCTTCATGATAAACAAGGAGTGGTGCGATTTAGGCAACACAAAGGAAATGTCTAATCACTGCTCCCCAGACCTGGAGTTTATCACGATAAAATGTCGACCCTTCTTCCTCCCAAGAGAGTTAACGTCCATCATCCTCATCGGAGTGTACATTCCACCACACGCGAACACTGAGGTCGCACTTTCAAAACTTCACGACGAGGTAAACAAACTCCAGGCAGCTAACGTTGACGCGGCCATTTTGGTTTTGGGGGATTTCAACAGCGCGCGTCTTAAAAAGGTGCTGCCGAATTTCTATCAGCATGTGACCTGTCCCACCAGAGGCGAGAACATATTAGACCATGTATACTCGCAATTTAAGAATGGGTACAAGTCACAGGCTCTTAGTCCATTCGGTAAAAGCGATCACGCCGCAATTTTTCTTTTGCCTAAGTACAAACAGTGTCTCAAGCGAACGCCGGTGGTCTCGCGAGAGGTTAAGCGTTGGACCGTGACGTCAGTAGAGTCACTCCAAGCAGTGCTGGGAAGCACAGAATGGAGTGTACTCCGTGATAACACAGCCAATATTAACGAATACACCGAAACGGTGATTGACTATGTCTGTACTCAGGTAGAAGTAATAATCCCCACCACCAAAATTAATATCTACCCAAATCAAAAGCCCTGGGTAGACAAATCCGTCCGTGAGGCTCTGAAAGTGCGCACATCAGCATACAACACCGGGCTGGTGACAGGCAACATGGAAGAACACAAGATGGCAAGATACAACGTCAGGAGAGCAGTAATAGAGGCAAAACGGCGTTACAGGGATAAAGTTGAACTTCAGTTTGAACAGGCTGACTCTAGAGGCATGTGGCAGGGCCTCAGAACAATGACAGACTACAAAGGAACCCCCCTCAAACTGAACAGTGACATCTCCTTAGCAAATGATCTCAACTCCTTCTATGCGAGGTTTGAGGCTGTGAATAACAACACCAGCCTACAAACCACGGCAATGGGGGGGGGGGGGTCTGCTGATGGAGACTCAGTGTTCAGCGTAACAGAGCATGAGGTGAGACGGATCTTTAAAAAAGTGGATATCAGGAAGGCAACAGGACCGGACGGCATCCCCGGCCGCGTCCTAAAAGTCTGTGCCGACCAACTGGCCCCGGTTTTCACTGACATCTTCAACCTGTCCTTGGAACAGGCCGTCATCCCCACCTGTCTGAAGAAGTCCACCATCATCCCTGTACCCAAAAAATCTACGCCCGCTTGCCTCAACGACTACCGCCCTGTAGCCCTCACCTCCATAGCCATGAAGTGCTTTGAGAAGCTAGTGAAGGGCTACATCTGTTCCTCCCTCCCCATCAACCTGGACCCTCTGCAATTTGCATATCGCCCCAACAGGTCCACGGAGGACGCCATAGCCCATGTGCTGCACACAGCAGCATCACATCTGGACAAGAGGAAGGGGAACTATGTGAGAATGCTGTTCATCGACTACAGCTCAGCATTCAATACCATAGTCCCCTCCAAACTCATAACCAAGCTCAGGGACCTGGGCTTGAACTATGACCTGTGCCAGTGGGTCCTGGACTTCCTGACGGGCAGACCCCAGGTGGTAAGAGCCGGCAACTGCACCTCCTCATCCATCACGCTCAACATAGGGGCCCCCCAGGGCTGTGTTCTGAGCCCCCTCCTCTACTCCCTGTACACACATGACTGCGTAGCACAGCGGAACAACAACACCATCATCAAATTTGCTGATGACACAGTAGTGGTGGGCCTGATCTCTGCCAACGACGAAAGGGCCTACCTGGAAGAGGTAGAGAACCTGTCACAGTGGTGTCAGGAGAACTGCCTCTCCCTGAACGTCAGCAAAACAAAAGAGATGATTGTGGACTTCAGGAGGTCGGGGGTCAAGGACTACAGCCCCCTCAGCATCGACGGGGCACCAGTTGAGAGAGTGAACAGTTTCAAGTACCTCGGAGCCCACATATCCGAGGACTTGTCATGGACCACACACATTGACAGTGTTGTGAAGAAGGCACGACAACGCCTCTACTTCCTCAGGCGCCTAAGGAAGTTCCAAGTCAGCCAGAAGATCCTTAGGAACTTCTACTCATGTACAATAGAGAGCATCCTGACCGGCAACATCACCTCCTGGTTTGGGAATAGCACTGCACAAGACCGTAGCAGACTACAAAGAGTGACACGTTCAGCCGAACGCACAATTAGAGGGGGGCTTCCCACCCTCCAGAACATTTACAACAAGCGGTGCAAGGGGAAGGCTAAGAGAATTATTAAGGACTCGAGCCACCCGAACAACTGCCTCTTTGAACTGCTGCCGTCAGGCAAGCGATACCGGAGTCTTATGGCGAGCACAGAAAGACTCAGAAGGAGCTTCTATCCCCAGGCCATCAGGCTGCTAAACGAACAATAATCGCTAAACGAACAATAATCACTATGCAACAACCACCAAATGCACACAGCACACACACCCACACGCACACACACACTCACTCAAACAAACAACACACTGCAGCACCCACTCTCCACACTTAGATCACACAAACACACTTACACTTTATATTTATTGATAAAGGATTTGCACTACAACTCGTACACCTACTGTGAATTGTACCTAAACTGCACCTCGTCCATTTATGCCTTGCACTATATAGTATTGTATATTAGTACACTGCACAGTATTGTATATTGTATGGTAACTACGTCTACGAACATTGTACATATGTCTAAACTGAACACTGTGACCTCTTTTTTTTCTTCTAATTTTTACTATGTTTTTATTTCATACTTATCTTGTCATGCACAGTCTCTGGAGCGCAACAGTAAGAAGCATTTTGTACAAAAGTATTCTGTACTTCTGTATGACAACTATTAAAGAAACTTGAAACTTGAAATAAAATAACATAGTATAGCATGTAAATTAGAAGTAAAAAAAAATTAGGTCACAGTGTTCAGTTTAGACATATGTACAATGTTCGATGCAGAATAGACGTAACTGAGTTACCATATAATATACAATACTGTGCAGTGTACTAATATACAATACTATATAGTGCAAGGCAGAAATGGGATGAGGTGCAATTTAGGTACAATTTACAGTAGGTGTACGAGTTGTAGTGCAAATCCTTTATCAATAAATATAAAGTGTGTTTGTGTGATCTAAAGTGTGGAGAGTGGGTGCTGCAGTGTGTTGTTTGTTTAAGTGAGTGTGTGCGTGTGGGTGTGTGTGCTGTGTGCATTTGATGGTTGTTGCATAGTGTTTATTGTTCGTTTAGCAGCCTGATGGCCTGGGGATAGAAGCTTCTTCTGAGTCTCTGTGCTCGCCTTAAGACTCCGGTATCGCTTGCCTGACCGCAGCAGTTCAAAGAGGCAGTTGTTCGGGTGGCTCGAGTCCTTAATAATTCTCTTAGCCTTCCCCTTGCACCGCTTGTTGTAAATGTTCTGGAGGGTGGGAAGCCCCCCTCCAATTGTGCGTTCGGCTGAACGTGTCACTCTTTGTAGTCTGCTACGGTCTTGTGCAGTGCTATTCCCAAACCAGGAGGTGATGTTGCCGGTCAGGATGCTCTCTATTGTACATGAGTAGAAGTTCCTAAGGATCTTCTGACTGACTTGGAACTTCCTTAGGCGCCTGAGGAAGTAGAGGCGTTGTCGTGCCTTCTTCACAACACTGTCAATGTGTGTGGTCCATGTCAAATCCTCGGATATGTGGGCTCCGAGGTACTTGAAACTGTTCACTCTCTCAACCGGTGCCCCGTCGATGCTGAGGGGGCTGTAGTCCTTGACCCCCGACCTCCTGAAGTCCACAATCATCTCTTGTTTTGCTGACGTTCAGGGAGAGGCAGTTCTCCTGACACCACTGTGACAGGTTCTCTACCTCTTCCAGGTAGGCCCTTTCGTCGTTGGCAGAGATCAGGTCCACCACTACTGTGTCATCAGCAAATTTGATGATGGTGTTGTTGTTCCGCTGTGCTACGCAGTCATGTGTGTACAGGGAGTAGAGGAGGGGGCTCAGAACACAGCCCTGGCGGGCCCCTATGTTGAGCGTGATGGATGAGGAGGTGCAGTTGCCTGCTCTTACCACCTGGGGTCTGCCCGTCAGGAAGTCCAAGACCCACTGGCAGAGGTCATAGTTCAAGCCCAGGTCCCTGAGCTTGGCTATGAGTTTGGAGGGGACTATGGTATTGAATGCTGAGCTGTAGTCGATGAACAGCATTCTCACATAGTTCCCCTGCCTCTTGTCCAGGTGTGATGCTGCTGTGTGCTATGATGAACCAGAAGAGGTTTGTCATATAAAGGAAGTCAACACATGAGAGTTCAATTTAACAACAATGATTTATTTAATCCTATCTAAAAACAATAATTGATTAAACAACAAAAGCATAAACAAATAGGTATGTATCAGAATGGATAAGGATCCCAAGATGGTTCACTTGGTGGCTGATACAACCTGTGGTGTCTGAAGTGGAAAAGCAGATGGGAGAAGCAGACAGAAGGGTTAGACAAGGGAAACATATATACTGTGTGTGCAGGCAGCTCTCTGCACTGCACAGGTGATTCAAATTGGGGTAACGACCTACCCACTCCAACCTGCTCTTTGAGTCAGAAGACTCCCCATTGCAGGTAGAGTGGGGGTCGTCACACCCTCCCCCTAAAGACAAGGGTTCTACCCTGTTAACAAATTACATTTTTATTTATAAGTGACTAACCCAAATGTAACAATAATACTTTTTCCCAAATTCAACATAGGTTTACCCTTCACCCATTCCCCTCACCATCCTGCCTCCGCTCTCAGCAACATAGGGCCCTAGGTAGCTATTTTAAGAGAGCAGGAGACAGTAGGGATTGGGGAACAGACAAACCAGGCGTTGCACACCAGAGGAGCACACAAATACAAATTACAAAGCACAAAAGTCAACAATCAAACACATGGGCCAAAAAAGGATATTTTATCTACAGAGCTAAATGGCATTTCCAACCAACCTATCAAGCATACCCCACATAGGTTAAGGGTTAGGCCTCGGGTTAGGCCTCTTTGTGCATTATCAAAATCAGCCCTAGGCTTATAATACAACAGTCAAAGAATTAAGGGTACAAGTAAGGGTTAAACAAAACACCACAAATCATCTCCAACACCCCTGCGGACCGGTCACCCTTTCCCCTCACCCTCCTGCCTCCGCTCTCTGCAACATAGGATCCTAAGAAGCAAATTAAGAGAACAAGAGACAGAAGAGATTGGGGAGCAAACGAGACGAGAAGAACAGAATGTTAAAAGGTGATGCACATCAAAACAATAGTCAACCCTATAAGGTCGCCATAAACTTAAATGGTCAACCATGCCCAGACGTAAACTTAAACGGTCAACCATGCCCAGACGCATGTCATCAGGTGCTGGAAAGTTGCGGGCACAACAACATCCTCCATCTCAGCACAACGACCATAAAGAGATTTTATCTTCTTTTTTTTCTTTTTCCAGTTCTCTTTTCCTTTCTCTTTTTTTCCGTTTTCATTTTCTCCTTCCCAACCATCTCACTCTGAATAGTCATGGGACCACCAACTTTCTCACCAAACCTCAGGTCATCAAGGCTAAACCCTGTGACCTCCTGGGCGACCTCTCTGGAAGCCAGTAGGAGCAATGGCAGTCCCTCCTCAGGAACGGCCACTGGAGAGTTGGAACAGAAAGAAACATTAATGCATTCCCCATTATTCCCCCCCTCCCCTTCAGATGGGCAAAAGGTGGTGGGCGTCAGGAGGTCCACATGATCACATGTTAATGCATCTCCGCCTTTGGCAATAACATTTGAGATAACATTTGCCTCATCCATATTCTCAAATGGCACGGCTGTATCTAACTGTGTTTCCCAAGCCGGATCAATTTCCACCCCTGTAGCCAAATCAGACTGTGACATGGACTGAAATGGGTCAGGCAGAACCAAAACTAAGATGAACAGACTCTACATCCGCGCCTCGGGCAACCCCCTGCGCATCACACGTTGCTGTCATTTCCTGTGCCACTGCACAGGCTGGATGCTCAATGACAACATTTGATATGTTGACATTGTCAACACCGTCAAACATAGGACTAGGAGAGTCTTGTGGTTCTGGACTAGGAGAGTCTTGGGGTGCTGGACTAGGAGAGTCTTGGGTGACTACACTTGGGAGAGGCCCCTCGGCAAGATTGTTACCCAGGTCGATGTCCACACCAACTACAGGCAACCCAGCGTGCACACCTCTCTGCATAACACCACTTCCCAAACCTGAAATGAGAGAAATGTTAGGCACAGAAACAGGGAACACAGACAATGGTGGACGAGGAGAAAACAATAAATCCAGCTCCCTATGCTGCAGATCTATATATTCGGCAAGCTCAGCCTTCTGCCTAATCTCCTCCAAAGCGAACTCTTGTCTGTGCTTTGCCTCTTGTAAAGCCAACTCTCGTCTGTGCTGCCGTATCAGAAGTTCCTTCTGCCGCTCAAAACTGAGTGCCATAGTGCACTATTGGCCTAAACAAAGTGAGCCGCACTCACAAACAAAGTGCCATACGACACAGGCCTACAAAACAAACAAAACCTATGCTGGGACAATGAAGCGTGAATACCATTAAAAAACAAACAGTCTGATCAAATGAAACCTCCCCCCTGACTAGCTACAGGGCCTAACTAACTAACTAACTAACTAACTACCTCAAAACCTCAATCTTCGTGCCACTACTTGTAGGGGGTACTGATGCACTAGAACTCTCTGGGCAGAAAAGTACCTGTTATACAGCCACTCCTCTGAGCCAGAGACGTGCTCCCGAGAGGACAAAAGCGCCTATGCCAGTGCCTGTCTCTGCCTACGTTTTTGCGGCCGCCTAAAAAAGAAAATACCAAGACAAGTCCCCCTATTGGAAACCTGCCTTCTTCGCCTACCTGGGGATTTTTGGTTCCCAAAACACACAGACTGTATTATTAAGGCATCAAACTCCAAAGCCTCAACACAAGCAATAACAAACAAAACAAAGTAACAAATCTCCACCACAAGAAATCTGCACAAACAAACTGCCACTTCCCCCAAATACCAAACAATCAAACCCCAATAACAAAGACCAAATCACATGTGCTCACTCCCTAACACTGGCATACAAATAATTAGGCTACAAACAAATTCCAGCCAACAGGCTACAAATACAATACTAGCTGCAACCCTCAGGCCACAGACACTAGCCAAATTAAGCAGCCTAATTACCTTCCAAAATAGCCCTCCTGTACTCAAGACAGAGCCCAAACAAATTGTCCCCATAGGAACCTAAACACAAATGCCAGCCAAATTACACACTCCAAATGCTAGAAAAATTACCAAGCACAAATACCAACTCAACCACACCAGGC
This sequence comes from Notolepis coatsorum, assembly GCF_963971535.1. Taxonomy (NCBI): domain Eukaryota; kingdom Metazoa; phylum Chordata; class Actinopteri; order Aulopiformes; family Paralepididae; genus Notolepis; species Notolepis coatsorum. The sequence goes on along the minus strand of NC_140177.1, from coordinate 62,067,768 downwards.
CAAATTACAAACAAATCAATGTCTAAGTGTCACAAAAGGTCCTCCAAACGGCTTGAGCCCCCATATATGACGAACCAGAAGAGGCTTGTCAAATATGGGTTGTCAAGACACGCGATGGCAATTGAACAACAATGATTTATTTAACCCTATCTAAAAACAATAATTGATTAAACAACAAAAGCATAAACAAATAGGTACTGTATGTATCAGAATGGATAAGGATCCCAAGATGGTTCACTTGGTGGCTGATACAACCTGTGGTGTCTGAAGTGGAAAAGCAGATGGGAGAAGCAGACAGAAGGGTTAGACAAGGGAAACATATATACTGTGTGTGCAGGCAGCTCTCTGCACTGCACAGGTGATTCAAATTGGGGTAACGACCTACCCACTCCAACCTGCTCTTTGAGTCAGAAGACTCCCCATTGCAGGTAGAGTGGGGGTCGTCACAGTGCAGCACATGGGCTATGGCGTCCTCCGTGGACCTGTTGGGGCGATATGCAAATTGCAGAGGGTCCAGGTTGATGGGGAGGGAGGAACAGATGTAGCCCTTCACTAGCTTCTCAAAGCACTTCATGGCTATGGAGGTGAGGGCTACAGGGCGGTAGTCGTTGAGGCAAGCGGGCGTAGATTTTTTGGGTACAGGGATGGTGGATTTCTTCAGACAGGTGGGGATGACAGCCTGTTCCAAGGACAGGTTGAAGATGTCAGTGAATACCGGGGCCAGTTGGTCGGCACAGACTTTTAGGACGCGGCCGGGGATGCCGTCCGGTCCTGCTGCCTTCCTGATATTCACTTTTTTAAAGATCCGTCTCACCTCATGCTCTGTTACCCTGAACACTGAGTCTCCATCAGCAGACCCCCCCCCCCCCCATTGCCGTGGTTTGTAGGCTGGTGTTTTTATTCACAGCCTCAAACCTCACATAGAAGGAATTGAGATCATTTGCTAAGGAGATGTCACTGTTCAGTTTGAGGGAGGTGCCTTTGTAATCTGTCATTGTTCTGAGGCCCTGCCACATGCCTCTAGAGTCAGCCTGTTCAAGCTGAAGTTCAACTTTATCCCTGTAACGCCGTTTTGCCTCTATTACTGCTCTCCTGACGTTGTATCTTGCCATCTTGTGTTCTTCCATGTTGCCTGTCACCAGCCCGGTGTTGTATGCTGATGTGCGCACTTTCAGAGCCTCACGGACGGATTTGTCTACCCAGGGCTTTTGATTTGGGTAGATTTTAATTGTGGTGGAGGGGATTGTTTCTTCTACCAGAGTACAGACATAGTCAAGCACCGTTTCAGTGTATTCGTTAATATTGGCTGTGTTATCACGGAATACACTCCAGTCTGTGCATTCAAGTGCAGCTTGGAGTGACTCCTCTGACGTCACGGTCCAACGCTTAACCTCTCGCGAGACCACCGGCGTTCGCTTGAGACTTTGTTTGTACTTTGGCAAAAGAAAAATGGCGGCGTGATCGGACTTACCGAATGGACTAAGAGCCTGTGACTTGTACCCATTCTTAAATTGCGAGTATACATGGTCTAATATGTTCTCGCCTCTGGTGGGACAGGTCACATGCTGATAGAAATCACCTAGACTTTGCATAATAATAGGATACCGATAGCATAACAACGAGAAGTGCCAAACCAAAATACAAGCCCTGTAGGCTACCAATTGGTGGGGGGTTGCTTGATCTGTGACGCCGACTGCTGGAAGGATGAGACAATTTGTGCTTCAGTCTGAAGGAAACTGTCCTTCTGTAAACTAACTAAGTTACATTGTTAATTTAGTTTGTATTTACTTTTCTAGTTTAAGTTAATTCAATTAAAGAAATTGTAACTACAATTACATTTAAAACATTGTTATGCATAATAATCATCTGTTCTGTGCGCAACCGAGGGAACATGTATGCGTGTGCGTGGGAGCGCGCGTGCACGTGGCGTTTGGGCAGTTCCCATATTACGACTGCATCACTGCTCATGACCCCTCACCCCTGATACGATGCAATGACAAAGCAGAGCCATGACACCAGTCATAGCGTGCTACATGAAGCGCATGTATACCTGTTTAAGGTAACAGCTTCACATAGGCTCATGTGCGAACCTGCCACCTGAATTTTTACACCTTTACCCTAAAGCAGGGGTGTCAAACTCATTTTCACAGAGGGCCACATCAGCATTATGGTTGCCCTCAAAGGGCCAAAGACAGTATAAATGTTAATGTAATGTAAAATAAATGTAGCTATACATTTACATATTGTTAAACATGGTGTTTCTGTATTTATTACTTATTCAAGTTATACATATTGCATATTCATTTGCATAAATGTAAAAATATATGTTAGCTTATGTTATTTTAACAAATAATTTTAGTTTATCAGAACCCCATATTACTCCACCAATCAATGATCAAACCATTCAAGTAAATAACAAAGAAGAATATCATCAAATACAAGCTATGACATTAAGTTTGTTCAAAACCTTTTTGTCACAGTCAAGAGGGGCAGAACTAACAACTGTGAGCTGCAAAGAACACGTGGGACAGATGTAGCAGATGTTACAAAAACAAATGGCTGCACACAACCTTGCAGAGGCCATACATCCAACTAATGGAAGATAGTTTAATTAACTTTAATGAACAGATTGCAGAATGGGTACAGTACAGTACAGCTCAATACACACAATTGTTAAGGGGATGCAGACCAGAGAAAGACTTTCGACTTGTTTACATCAGGGTCCCCCATTTTCAATTCGTAATGAAATTGCTATTATGTGTCTGCATGAACACACAACTGTAACTGTACTCAAAAATAACAAAATAAGGGTTGTCTCAGTTCACAACTATATTGGTCAAGTTTTGGGTGGGACTTGTTTGCGTCCCTACAGCTTCTTATTCAATTGAGCGAGATGCTCGGTTATGTCACACAGCCAGTTTGCATCTGACAGTTCAGACAATATTTCTTCAACCCTTTGTTACCTATTCCGCCTGGATCTTTTTTGTATTTTGGGCTGTAAAATTGTCAAAGAATGTCTGAGGAGTAAGTGCTTTTGGCTTTTTTCCTTTGTTACCTCAGATGTTCAACATACATGTATGTGTAAGAATGTGTAATAACTAAGGCTGTCAAAGTTAAAGCTTTATTAACGCATTAACCCACAATTATTTTAACACTGCTATTTTTTAACCCAATATTAATGTAAAAAAAAATTATCTGAGCTCTTGGGGGGCCACATCAAATGACGTGGCGGGCCGGATTTGGCCCGCGGGCCGTGAGTTTGACACCTATGCCCTAAAAGAAGAAAAAACACAGACCAAGAGAGGGGCCAAGGGCCCTGGTACAAGAGCTTACACATGTAACTTCTGTAGGCCAACACCTAACCCAGTTGTGGATCTTAAACGTGAAAACGATACACACAACCCTCCATCTCAACAAAAAAGGGCAAAAGTACACTCTCACTACTGTAAGAGAAACGCCGTTTTTCATGATGAGAGAAGACATAAGTCCTCGATTAAGTACTGCTCACAGGCCTTGCTAAATCCACATGACAGCGACCAAACAACTTTTCAGAAAAAATTGCCTCTCTCTAAGCAAGAGCACAACCCCAGCAGAAGCTGAGGGATTACACCGTATCCCCAAAAACATAGTGAATCAACACACATTTTGTAAACAAAATCATATTTGAGGGGAGGGGGGGGGGCCCAGGGGAAAACCGGGGAAACCCACCCCTCACCACCTTACCCCTGATACGACACCAAATGTGTAGAGTAAGCTTTACATCATGCACGCCAGCAAACGAAGACCTTGTTTGAACAGGCACAGCCCTGCTTATGTGTGAAAAAAACTTGCCACTTGTTATTGTCATCATTACCCTCAAGTAAGAATAACAAGCTGAGAGAGGGACTCATCCCTCGATCACATGCCACTATGCACAGTATTGTAGGGTAACCCAGCCAGTTGTGGGCTCAGCCACGTTGTCTAACGTTACATGAACACACACAACTTCTCATCATACAACAAAAACCCAGTTCATTTTTACTCACGTAAAAAACAACGCTGTTCCTAGGTAGAGAGAAAGGCACAAGCCTTGGCCAACGCTACCCAAGCTATACAAAGCAACCAAGACAATTCACACACAGCACATGTCGTATCTCCAAATGTAGTGAAGTAACATATGTTTTGCAGACAAAGACATCGTTATTAACAAAACATTCAGGAGGGGAAGGAAGGAAGAGTGGGGTAATGGCCAATGGACATCTTACCTGCACCAAGGAACGCAGGGCGAAAGGCCGCAACACAGGTTGGTCTCCACGTTGACGAAGGCCTCTCGCTGGCGGGGCAAAAAGAAGCTATGGCCGGAGCCTCGCTCCGGCGAGACACCCCCCTCCTGCAGCCGGTCATGGTGCAGGCCCGACTACATCTTCTGTCAAAGATGATGTCGTAGTCAGAGTGCCAGGTCCTGCTATTCTCACGGCTAATGCCAATGGTTGTAGCACAAGCTAACAGCTAACTCTAGGCTAACTGATAGCATCAAGCTAACGTTCCCAGCCAAGCGAAAACGGGTAGCTAACGTCGTAGCTAAACAGCTAACTGGCTAACAGTTAGCTCAACCCGGCTATCGCTAACCACTAGCTAACGCAGAAGCAAGCTAAGCGGCTACCACTGAAAACTGCACAACGTGAGAAAAGCAATACAGGCCAACACTTCAGACAGCCGCTGTCTTTTCCTCTTCTCATTCGAAGAAAGAAGGGGGAAAAAGGCAACACACATCCCTCTTCAGAACGGTGTTTACCAGACACAGCGGTGCCGGCAACAAGTCCCTCACGGACTATAGCCGACTTGAGCATGGAGATATTCTCATAATGAAACACCAAGCTCACCTCCCTCGCACCGGGTACTTTTCATCTTTGAAAATCGGGGCCAGTACGGCGACAGTGGGTATCCGTTTGTCCAGAGACCCGGGGAATTGAACCGCAGATTCGGAATCACGGTCCCAGGAAAACAAAGCTCTTACTCGATGAGGAGCTAATGTTAACGTGGGCATCAAACCAGAATCCCCTCCACGCCGCTAAGTGGCAGCGAAAAAGGATACCAGCCTGGAGCCGGCCTTCGTAAGCTGTGCAGTTGACCCCCTACAACTGACACACCTGGCGCCTGCGTCGCAAAAACATCACCCGCCCCAGAGAGGCCATCAGCCCTCACACGGCTGAGCGCCTCCCAAGCAAAGTGTCCAACTGCAGAGCCGGAGGTAATGCCGGCGGGGATTGCTCAGCGACGCAAGCCCCTAATACGAAGCGCCGGTGGAAGTCAGAATGATCATCATCTTCTAGACACTCCGGTGGCGAAAACATTATCGCTGTATTTCTTTGAAAATAGTGAGAGAGAAAACAAAGATATAATGTCAACGCAGCTCCTTCTCTTCAACGTAGCTCCTTTCCAACTATTTCGGCACTAAACTCAAGTGGTGTATACAGACACTTGTCGGTGGTGAAAATAAGGAAGGAGCTGTTAGTATGGCTACATCCCCGCTTATGTAGAGGGGCGGATGGGGGTGTGGCCAGGCGGATGGGTGTGTACATGTGAAGGAATTTATTCAGTATTAGACTGGATATGGATATGTTCCAATAGAGCGCAGAGCGTAAGCTATACGATATATAACCATAAGGCCTGCAAGGACATGTGCCTATCTTTAAAGGTTATGACTGTATGCACCTGGGACTCATACTGTTGGTCCAAGTAATAAAAGTCTCTGAGGGGATATGCCCCCCACCCCCCAATGATTAATGCATACAGTACATGAATGACAATCAACAGGTACTGTCCTTCAGGCATTTCACCTTCTCCTCTCCTCTCCTCTTCTCTCCTCTCCTCTCTTCTCCTCATTTCTCTCTCTCCAGGGTCAGGTATACCAGAGATGAAGACTATTCTACGAGGGGTGGTGCTGAAGGAGTACTTGACCTTCAAGACCTTTGTGGCCAAAGTCATCGGTCTGACCTGTGCGCTGGGCAGTGGCATGCCCCTGGGAAAGGAGGTGGGAAACAATGCATTCACAATGGGGCGGCGCACTGAGTGAGAAAGATATACATACTGTAGATGTTCCTCAAGAACTCAAGTATAGCGTAAAACTGTGCTCAATCTACTCCTACATTTTGGGGATCTATCTGTTTTCAAAAGAACATCCTGTGTGCGCCCTGCAGCCAACCAGCGCCTGTGGAACCACTTTGAAACCTCACCGGCTTTTCTGCCACCTGTGCACACTTCAGAAAATTAGACGCCGCTTAAAAGAAAAGCCTCTCTCCCACTTCCTTTTTTTCAATTGACAGATACGGGATAAGAGCTGATAACTTCATACGTTCCATTAAAGGAGCTGTAAGTGGTATTTTCTTTGATAAAATAAGTGGTCTACATGTTAAAATAATAGCTCTACATTCCGATAGCCATCACTGATATAAAGTGGGAAGGGATACCAGAAGATTTCTTTTCTTTTTACTGCAGAGTGGAGGGACTGGGAGACCCATGTTACTGACCAAACACTCTACTGTATATCAGTGATGGCTGTCGGAATGTAGAGCTATTTAACACTTGTAAATCTTTTTTATAAAATACCACTTACAGCACCTTTAACGTTTTCGATGTGCATACGAAACCCACTGTAATAAAGAACTAATGGGCATAATCTTACAGACTATCCTGCATTTTAGTTGAAAGTCTCACCCAATGAAAGTATGTTTAATTATATTGACATGGTCTACCCCTGTCGTATGGCTCACACATTAACCCCTTAAGCCCGGTACTGGGCCAAGAGTGATTTAACGTTGCACAAATAGATCAATACAGTCCGTATTAAGTGATGTTGTGTTTCTTTTTCAAATGTAGCCAAGAGTAAAGACCCTAACCCTATCAAAACAGCAGCCAACGTGTATATTTTCAGCACTACGTTTGTTTAGCAATGATTTTAAGTGTTATTAGCTAAATATCGGAAACCGTTTGATTTAGATGCGAGAAGAAGAAGCACTCATGAAATCGTTGTAGTCCATACACTACACTACCAGCTCACACCAGCCTCCGACAAAGGAAGGAACACCATTTATTTTCGTACAATCATTGATGTGAATGTCGTATTTATATCTCACGGGTCGAACAAACCTCAAAGTTATTGCCATAAAATACAACGTATATTGTTTCTTTACCTTTCTGTGAACGTCTAGGAGAAAATTGTGTCTCAATCCGGTAAAAAATGGCGGAGCTATGAACATTAACCGGAAGTAACTATACTTACAGTAGATTTCATTACACAGTCTTTGCTGCCCTCTGCCGGGCGCCTGGTGGTACTAAATCCAGATTTAACTCAGCCATTGGAAAGAGGAGATTTGGACCGATCCATAGATGTATGACTTGGCCATAATAACGTAATTTATAAGCCTGATATTCTATATTCTATATTCATATTTCATATTGCATGTGTCCGGATAGGAAAATGCAGTACTGTATCTACAAAAACCCATATAGATCATCTGCCCTTTGTTAATTTGCTTAACTTTTTAGTACACTTGATCTCAAGAAGGTGCTGAATGAGCTTGTGGCAACTTTCTGCTTTTGGTCAATGGTAGCATGGTGTTATTCACCATCAAAGATGAAAAAAAGCAGTAATAATAATAATTTATATTCTCCTTTGGTTCATTTTACTCAAGCAAAGTAACAGACACAATCTTTCTGACACTGGGAATACATTCCCTGAGGTCCATAGATGTCCCTAGATACCAAGAACATGCAAATGGACCTTGTAGAAGTGGAGCAATCTTCCATTTACTTGGGTATGTACTTTTAGGTGAATTTTCTGAAAATATGGCTAGGGCTTAACAGGTTAACTTATATAATAACGGGTGCAAGCCAAGCTGAATGGCAGAGTGTTGTGCCAAGTGCAGAGCGGAGTGTTGTGCCAAGCGCAGAACGAAGTGTTGTGCCAAGCGCAGAGCGGAGTGTTGTACCAAGCGCAGAGTGTTGTGCCATAAATAGGTAGTTGGCACAAATTAGCTGTCTGCTTACACCCCCACATTCTGTTCTATATTCTAAAATCTACCTGATAGTCATCAGTGGTAAAGGCAACCCAACAAACAACTAGCAGTCTATTGGCCAATGGGCACAGGACGTCCAAACAACGTCCCAGAAAGGGCTAGAAATTAACGTCCGTCTTAGAACAATGTTGTTTCAATGTTCTTTAACTCATTGGCTGCCAGCTATTAGCCTTGGCCCTGTGGTAGCACTGCCACGCTTTAAAAGATAGGAGTGAGTCACCTTGTTTGTAGAGCTATAACTATATTCTATATTATAGCTATGGATACAATACTATGGCCCATTTGACATTGAGTATCTATCGTTCAATATGTGAAAAAGAAATAATTCTTTCATTCATACATTCCCGTTTGATACCGTGGCGAATATGAGTATGGTTTTAGATTGGTCTGGTGTAATTCCCGAAATGCTGAGGAATAGCCTTATGCGTGTATTATACTATAACCGTTGCCTTTTCTTGCCTGGACCCGCTATTATTCTCAAATCAAATTTTGGTATTATGTTTCATCATGAATGCATGAAAGGAGGGGGGGGGGGGGGGGTCGTTTTTTTTATGCTTTGATCGTCACCAACGGCATACGTTGTGGAGTAACGTTACACACACACGTTCGGATCGATATGAAGACATGGTTGGATCAACGCAAGATTGATATCATATAGCCCTTACCTTGACTAGGATGTACCCCAAAAAGAATATTCCAATGATCTGATCGCGATTCCAAGTATTGATGTCCATCGTGTTGCCAACATAATCCACCACACATCATGCATCTGGAGCATTTGATCCTTCTCACTCCGACTGGTATAACCGCTCAGCTCAGCATAAAAAAAAAGCCGAGGGGAGCTCCAGTAGCTCACCGCATATCTCGGCGCTATTTCTGCGTCGGGGAAAACCGTGCTCGTCACGGATCTGGGGGACACGAGTTCGATTCCCGGACCCGCCGTCATTTCTCAGAATGTCTTCCCCTGCTCTACATCCCGTTTCAACCTGTTTCTGTCGGTCATACTTGACCAGAAAAAGCGATAAACGCTAAAAAAAAAAAAAAAAAAAGCTGACCCGGAGACATTTGATCCACGCACAGGCCAAGATACAAGGTTTCAAAGGGTGCTCGATACCGCCACCTGGGAGGATCTGGCCGGTACTGCACCCTCGGCATCGCAGTATGCCTTCTACCGGCAACATATGGGTCCCTGACATTGAATAGGATATTAAAATAGAAAAAAAGGAAAAACTATCAAATAACGTATATATACGTGGTTGGCGTTCAACGGTTGTCCGCCAAACACGTATATAAACGTGGTTGGCGTCCATTGAGTTAAAGGGTTTTGTGTATACTCCCAAGAGCATCTTCAAAGAAAGTAAAGTCTTTCTATGTTAGAATTGACATACAAATTGTAACGTGACATCAGTTGGCCTGGACTCAGCCACTGTTGATCTGTTTGCAAAATCTATTTGTGGTGGGCTTGTTTGATATCATGGTGGGCCGCCACACAAGATGTGCAGGTGAAGTGATGTGCATGTGAAGTGAAAACACATTGGTGGCAACAGGAAACCTTATTTAAAAAAATATATATATAGAAATAAAAAAATATATATAAAATATATATATAAAATATAAAATATATAGATATATATATTAGTGCTGTCAATAGATGACATTGTATTTACTAATTAATCTCACAATTTTCTGTAATTAATCTAGATTCATCTAGATTAAAAATAGCATCTAGATAGGCGGCTAGGTGGTGTAGTGGGCAAGGCGCTCGCCACCAATGCAGGAGACGCTGGGTTCGAGCCCAGCTCTCCGCATTGCTATCAGCTTGGCTGGTCATTCATACTAACACAATTGGCAGTGTTAGGGGTGTGAAAGCTGATGGGTGGGGATCGGACGTTGTGGACAGCGACTTCTACAGGTAGGTTGGTGCGCCTGCGCAGCAGAATCAGGAAGCGACGGGGGCGGCGTGTCCCTCCCACGCAGACCCCCGCCGCTGAGAGATCGTGCTGTGCAGGGGAAAGATGCGACGGCTACTTCCTCGAGTACCGGAGGGGACACGTGATGTAAGGCTTCGTCCACATTGCAGCCGGCTTGTGGGAGGCATGGCCTAACAGCGTTCGAGACAGGGGAGGTTAGAATTGGACGATACGAAATTGGGATGGGAGAAAAATAGAAAATGGGAGAAAAAAGTTGATCAAAACAAAAAATAGCATCTAGATTAATTAATTTTAATGCTTTAAGTAATTTAAGTTAATCTCCAAAGTTAAAGCATTCATTTTGACAGCCCTAATTTAAATTAATTAAAGCTGCTTACAGCTCTCAAAATCCTAATCTCATACTGTATGTGAGATGATACACTTGAGCGGTTTTAAAAACCCAGGCCCTCATTTATCAACAATTCTTAGAAAGTGTTCTATTTCCGTTCCTACGCACGGAATTTAGAATGTGTGTACACACAGAAAAATCGGGATTTATCAACCGTGCGTGCACAGGTCGTATGCACACTCTGTGTTGATAAATACCATTTGTTCTTACCGTCAATGCTTGTGCATGATTATCCATATATGGTAATGAAACACCCCCATGGGATGTGAAATAATGGACTAACCCGAGCGAACTCTGAGAACTAAACTAAATGACTAACTAAAATGATCTCAATACCTTCTATGCAAGGTTTGAGGCTGGGAATAACAACACCAGCCTACAAGCCACTGCAATGGAGGGGGGGGGCTGCTGATGGAGACTCAGTGTTCAGGGTAACAGAACATGAGGTGAGGAGGACCTTTAAGAAAGTGAATATCAGGAAGGCAGCAGGACCGGACGGTATCCCCGGCCGCGTCCTAAAAGTCTGTGCCGACCAACTGGCCCCGGTATTCACTGACATATTTAACCTGTCCTTGGAACAGGCTGTCATCCCCACCTGTCTGAAGAATTCCACTATTATCCCTGTACCCAAAAAATCCAAGCCTGCTTGCCTCAACGACTACCGCCCTGTAGCTCTCACCTCCATAGCCATGAAGTGCTTTGAGAAGCTAGTAAAGGGCTACATCTGCTCCTCCCTCCCCATCAACCTGGACCCCCTGCAATTTGCATACCGCCCCAACAGGTCCACGGAGGACTCCATAGCCCATGTGCTGCACACAGCAGCATCACACCTGGACAAGAGGCAGGGGAACTATGTGAGAATGCTGTTCATCGACTACAGCTCAGCATTCAATACCATAGTCCCCTCCAAACTCATAGCCAAGCTCAGAGACCTGGGCTTGAACTATGACCTCTGCCAGTGGGTCTTGGACTTCCTGACGGGCAGACCCCAGGTGGTGAGAGCAGGCAACTGCACCTCCTCATCCATCACTCTCAACATAGGGGCCCCCCAGGGCTGTGTTCTGAGTCCCCTCCTCTACTCCCTGTACACACATGACTGTGTGGCACAGCGGAACAACAACACAATCATCAAATTTGCTGACGACACAGTAGTGGTGGGCCTGATCTCTGCAAACGATGAGAGGGCCTACCTGGAAGAGGTCAAGGTCCTAGCGGGATGGTGTCAAGAGAACAGCCTCTCCCTGAACGTCAGCAAAACAAAGGAGATGATTGTGGACTTTAGGAGGTCGGGGTCAGGGACTACAGCCCCCTCAGCATCGACGGGGCACCGGTTGAGAGAGTGAACAGTTTTACCTCGGAGTCCACATATCCGAGGACTTGACATGGACCACACACATTGACAGTGTTGTGAAGAAGGCATGGCAACGCCTCTACTTCCTCAGGCGCCTAAGGAAGTTCCAAGTCAGTCAGAAGATCCTTAAGAACTTCTGCTCATGTACAATAGAGCGCATCCTGACTGGCAATATCACCTCCTGGTTTGGGAATAGCACCGCACAAGACCGTAGCAGACTACAGAGAGTGGCCCGTTCAGCCGAACGCACAATTGGAGGGGGGCTTCCCACTCTCCAGATCATTTACAACAAGTGGTGCATGGGTAAGGCTAAGAGAATTATCAAAGACTCCAGCGACCCAAACAACTGCCTCTTTGAACTGCTGCGGTCAGGCAAGCGATACCGGAGTCTCAAGGCGAGCACAGAAAGACTCAGAAGAAGCTTCTATCCCCAGGCCATCAGGCTGCTCAATGAACAATAAACACTATACAACAACCATCAAATGCACACAGCACACACATCCACACGCACACACTCACTTTAAACAAACAACACACTGCAGCACCCACTCTCCACACTTTAGATCACCTAAACACACTTTATATTTATTGATAAAGGATTTGCACTACAACTCGTACACCTTACTGTAAATTGTACCTAAATTGTACCTCATCTCATTTCTGCTTTGCACTATAAAGTATTGTATATTAGTACACTGCATAGTATATTGTATATTATATGGTAACTCAGTTACTTCTATTCTGCATCGAACATTGTACATATGTCTATACTGAACACTGTGACCTCTTTTTTTACTTCTAATTTACATGCTATACTATTTTATTTCATACTTATCTTGTCTAGCACAGTCTCTGGAGCGTAACAGTAAGAAGCATTTTGTATAAAAGTATTCTGTACTTCTGTATGACAACTATTAAAGAAACTTGAAACTTGAAACTATCAACGACTCCCTAAGACCATTGCTGCAATTCTGCCTGGACAGCGCAAAATACTAATAAAGACAGATGACCACTGTTTGGCGGTTGGTGTCAATGTCATTATAACCATGCTGCATATGAATCCCTTTATTCGTTTCGTTCGATTGGCTACCGGGTATAATATGATTTGTAGAGGCATACAATCTATTTTGTTGTCGGTATTAGGTAGCCTATATAAATTAGATATAATAGCATAGCCTACATTATGCAACAGTAACTTGCGCATATATAACACATGGCACAGCCCTGCGAAGCCTGCATACAGTAAACTAACTTGATCGTTAATCTAGCTGTATCTTTACGCTTATGAAAACATTAAATAATATGTATAGGCTATAGGCCGTCGTTTTGCCTTAATAGCCTATATTCTCAAATGGCATTTAATGGCTATCCGCTGTGGGCTATCTCCTCGCTGACGGACCAGTATACCTTATATCATATCATATTCCTATGTGACGTCTCCAAGGAATCGTGGGCCTCTGGGGAAGAAAGTTTGGGAACCCCTGCTATTATAGCCTAACCTTTTTTATACTGTTATAGGCTATTTTATTTACAGTTTACTCTATCAGCCTACCCAGCATGTAATACGTTCTTTGTTAGAACTCAACTCGTTATTATTTTGCGCATAGATTGCAGAAATACGGGAACGTTTTGATTTATATTTAAAAGGCTTTGACATTGTAAAACGAAACAAGTGGAATTTCGAAGTTGTAAGCAGAATACAAGTCATATACTGTATCACCCACACGATATATGCTACCTGTATCCAGAGCATGTATGCTTTTCATTAATTTAAGACACATTTATCGCAAGGGTTTTGTAATACATATAAACTCAACAAATAACCTCTGTTCTCGTTGCAATGCGTTTTTAATTCTTTCTTATACAGTAGGAAGGGGGAAGAACACTATATCATGGGTGTTCATACTGTATGACTTGTATTCTGCTTACAGCTTCGAAATTCCACTTATTTAGTTTAACAATGGCAAAGCCTTTTAAATATAATCAAAACGTTCCTGTATTTCTGCAATCTATGCGCAAAATAATAACGAGTTGAGTTACGCGGAGCGCAGTCAGTACACCCCGTAGTATTCCCATAACGCTATATATAAACCATGCTGCATTCATTCAGAAAGAAAGACCTATTCCAAATGCTATTTATGAAGAAGAAGAATGATCTTTATTGTCATTGTTACAGTGTTACAACAAAATTTTAAATGCAGCCCTAGGTGCTAGCCGTCACACAGTCCTAGATCATAAAAACACAGTCCTAAACACAGTATTAAATATAAAAACAAGAGTAAGGCATAATAGACATAACATAAACATAAACAGGGGGGTATAAAAGATAATTGCACTATCCCTTAGTGTTGTGTGCGTGGGGGGGGGGGGGGGGGGTGCAGGGGAGATTGTTGTTAAACATTTTAGCTGAGTTTAGTGCACATATGGCCCTGGGATAAAAAATAAACTTCAGTCTGTTAGTCCGGGTGGGCATGACACTGAAACACCTGCCCGAGCGTAGCCGTATGAGGGGTTTGTTGCCCGGGTGGTGTGGGTCCTTCAGTATTTTGACTGCCTTCTTAACACATCCAGCGCCGGAAATGCTTTCCAGCGTTATTGCCCGCCATGCGTTGTCTGCCAAGATCGCTGCACAGCATTTTTTAGATCAATATAAAAAGAATTTGCCATGGCATTCATAATTCATCCACCCAACCCCCGATGCCCTAGCTGGACCCGCCGCCTGGTGGATGGTCGGGCGAGTTACATTCTCGCAAAAACCGGAAGTGCCATCGGTGCATCGAGGAAAGTCCTCCGGCAGTCACATCTCGTTATGGGACTCCCGACAGACACTATAGTACATATGGATCGCTTTCTAAACGTAATAATCGATATGATTTCGGCGTTTATTGCGCCATACAAACCGGAAATGGACCTAGGCGATTGCCGTCGAATAATTGGGATCTTTCACCGCCAGTCTCATCGGCCCATTATATATAGGGGAATATAATGTTATTTTTAGCCCGATTGTGCGTTTCCTTGTTTGTAATCAGTCTGATCAATATATCCACCCAACCTACATAAAGCCGTTACTGATGATCAAGGAATTATAAACGACCCCTCCCCCTTTCCTCCATGCATGATGAAGCATAATGTATACCGATCATATACATTTGAATTTTTTAATATAGCGTGTATGGGAAAGAAACGGCAATCGATAATCTATCATTATGCGTTTGGGCCTATAACTAGCGTTTTTGGAATTACAGCAGAAAAGATTAAAAACATACTTATATTCTAGAAGGTATTAACACAACAATGTATGAATGAAAAAGTATAACGTTCCCACATCCTGAACGATAGATAATCGATGTTGAATGGGCCATAGTAATGTCAATATAGCAATTAAAAAAAAAGTTATAGCCCTGCAAAGAAGGTAAACATCTCCATAGGCTTTTAACGGTGGCAGAGAGGGGTATGAGATGGGCACAATGCCCGGCGGTCAATGTGTTAAGACAGTGGGAGTTGTATAGTTCTTCCAGTGAGGGGAGAGGGCAGCCGATGATTTTCTGGGCCGAATTGAGGGTTTTGACAATAATTACACTACTGTCGCTATTTTACAATTAACTATAATGAATTACGGGGGGTCATACAGAACACGTCAGTCAAACTAATGCACGAAAGCTTATTTCCGCGTTGAAACTAATGCATGAAACTGATGAAAGCATATGCCGTCCGTCTGCAGTCTTCATATTCTACCGCTGGGCGCCAGGTACGCACGGTCTGAGCTGAGCGTAGATATACGCACAAAGTCAAGCACACGTTCAAATTGATAAGTCCCACACTTTGCTTAGAAATGATCATACGCACGGGTTACGCACATATCTGTGCGTACGCACCATTGATAAATGAGGACCCTGGCCTCTTCTTGTCACATCAAAGTCCCGGCGATGGACGTTACAGAATGGATTACTGATAATGCTGACAGGATGGCATCATCGTTGAAATATTGGCAATAATGCCAAGTATTTGATTCAATATTTAAAATCTGCCTTTACCCTTGCAGTTACCGGCTCGTCTACTCATATCTTACTCTCTCTCTCTCTGTTCCGCCAGGGCCCGTTCGTCCACGTCGCCAGTCTGTGTGCTGCTCTTTTGAGCAAATGCATGGATGCTCTATTTGGAGGGATCTACATGGTGAGAGAAATACCTGCATAGTCCAAATGACACACACGCACGCACACACACACACAAATCAAATCAAATTTATTTATAAGGCCCGACAACACACGTTAATGTCCCCATGTGCCGTACAGGTCTTCTTTAAACAAGTCAAGAAGAAAACATAACAATAAGTCAGAACAGAACAGAACAAGAACACCATAAGGTCAAAAAAATTTAAGATAAATGCAAATAAATGAAAGAATGCAAGCACTCCCAGACATACCCCACGCGAAGGTAAGGAAAAACTCACTAAAACCTAACAATAGGGAAAAATGCTCCACAGGCAGTGTGGAGGAGAGAAACCTTAGAAGGGCCATTCAAGGGGGGATCTCCCTTCTTAGATGTCGGTGATAGTAGTGTTGCAGACTACCAGTTGGTAAGCATGCACTCAAGTGTGTAGTGAAACACAGATGAGTGCATGCAATAGCAACTGAACATTTTGAAAGATTAAAGATAGAGCTAATAGCGATAGCAACTGAACATTTTGAAAGATTGAAGATAGAGCTGATAGCGGATCTATTTGAGGCACAGGGGCGGCGCAAAGAGGGTCACGTCCTCCCCATCTTAGTCACGGGACATTCAACACTCCGGTTTTTGCTCAGAGACAGCCGGAGACAGGGAGATAGGGGGCGGCGCAGAGAGGGTCGCGAACTCCCCGACATCATCGCGGGACGTCCGGCACTCCGGTCACCACTACGAGACCTCCGGAGAGAGGGGGGCACGCAGAGGGGGTCGCAACCTCCCGGCCTTCATCACGGCACGTCCGACACTCCGGTCAGCACTCCAGGATAGCAACTCACAGGGGGACAGGGAGACGGGACAGGCGTTAGACAGCTCATGTGATTGTAGTGGGCGGACATAGCAATAGATACAAGTGGTAAGCATATATGTGAATGGAGTAGATATATGAAGTAAGCATATTATGTGAATAGAATAGAAGTACTTAACCCAGCAATGAAACCGCGTTGACTGTTAATCTGTTAACAGTCTGTTAATACTGTTAATCAGTTGACAGGACCATGGACAGACGATGGTAAATAACTGATCCAAGGCCTCGGTGGTGCATGTAGAGCAGTCACTGCAATCTTGGCCAAGACCCCGAGGCATCCATCACCTTAGTCGGCGCTAGGAGACGGGCACTCAGAGAGATGGGGGAGGAAAGGGGGGGAGGGGGGGAAGGGGGGGGGGAGGAGTTAGAGAGTTCCCATGTTTGTGGTGCTGCAAAAGAGCAGACATGTAGTACCCTGTAGTGCCATGTAGTACCATGTAGTACCCTGTAGTGCCATGTAGTACCCTGTAGTACCCTGTAGTGCCATGTAGTACCATGTAGTACCCTGTAGTACCCTGTAGTGCCCTGTAGTACCATGTAGTACCATGTAGTACCCTGTAGTGCCATGTAGTGCCATGTAGTACCATGTAGTACCCTGTAGTACCCTGTAGTGCCCTGTAGTACAATGTAGTACCATGTAGTACCCTGTAGTGCCATGTAGTGCCATGTAGTACCATGTAGTACCCTGTAGTGCCATGTAGTACCATGTAGTACCCTGTAGTACCATGTAGTGCCATGTAGTACCCTGTAGTACCTGTAGTACCCTGTAGTACCCTGTAGTGCCATGTAGTGCCATGTAGTACCCTGTAGTGCCATGTAGTGCCATGTAGTACCATGTAGTACCCTGCAGTGCCATGTAGTACCATGTAGTACCCTGTAGTACCATGTAGTACCCTGTACCCTAACTAAACTAGACAGATTAATCTAAAGGTCAGTCCCCGACCAGGTGAGATCAGGGTAGGTTGAAGGAGAGAGAGAAAAGATGAGTCTTAAGCAGGGATTTAAAAGCTTCGACAGAGCAGGCGCCCCTGATGACGGCAGGTAATTTGTTCCACAGGTAGGGAGCGCGGTAGACAAAGGCTCTGTGGCCGGCGGATTTCTTTTTAACCCTAGGGATCGATAGAAGCCCCGCATTTTGTGAGCGCAGAGCACGAGCGGGCGAGTATCGGGAGATGAGATCGGATAGATAGAGCGGTGCAAGCCCATTTAAAATTTTGTAGGTGAGGAGTAGCACTTTAAAGTCAGATCGGGCTTGGATAGGAAGCCAGTGTAGGGCGGACAAAACTGGTGTGATGTGATAAAAATTTCTAGTTCTAGTTAGTATCCGTGCAGCCGCATTTAGCACGAGTTGAAGATTTTTGATGCTTGAATTAGGTAGGCCTGAAAAAAGTGCATTACAGTAGTCCAGACGTGATGAGACAAAAGCATGACACACACACACGCACACTCACCCACCCACACACACACACACCCACACACACGCACACACACACGCACGCACACACACACACACACACACACACACACACACACACACACACACACACACACACACACACACACACACACACAACACACACACACACACACACACACACACACACACACACACACTCTCCACATCTTTTTACGCATGTTTGTTTAGAAAACCCTTACCTTAACCATAACCTTAACCTCACCGGAGACGTCATGCTTAACCCCTTGCCTAAAATCACTTGCCGAAATACAGCAAATATTTGGTGGTTGATATCCAATTCTGTTTAAATTATTCATCAAAGCCCGAACACGCACTCACTGCGCCATGGATGCACACGCGGGAGGTAATTAAAAGGATCCTTGATGGCTGTGGTGTGTTTCTCCTCTCACATTTACACATATCCTGTGTTCCCCTCCCATCTCTTGCAACATATCCATTGTTTACAAGTTGACAGGTTTGTCTGACTTTCTGCCATTCCTATAGGACACACACTGACCCTCCACTCCCCCGAGCCCACCCTCTTTTCCTGATCCTCCAATCAAAACTGGGAAGCAACAGTTGTGATTGGAGGGTCAAAAAAAGAGGGCAGGGTTTGATATAGGTCATTCTGTACTGGAGGTGAGTCTATCACCGGGAGGACTCTCCTCCTCCACAAACCACCAGCCACACAACCCCTATATGGAGGAAGATGGTTGAGTAAAGAGATATGGCAGCATAACTGTAAACCTCAGAACCTCCTTTGTCCAGTAGAGCCACAGTAGAACCGGTAGAGCCTCGTTTATCTGAACCTCAGTGTTCCAAACTGACCGGTTTAACTCATTCAGCGCCACCGCTTAATCCGCGTGATGGCGCTAGTGCGCCACCGCTTTGAGTCAATGTGGGGACTGTGAGATTTGCGAGTCCTTAAAATATATCTTAAAGTATAGCTATGGGTCTAATACACCCGTCGATTATCAGTTAGTTGTATCCAGTCAACATGTACAAAGCAGTACATTTCCGTTTTATAGCCTTTTGAATATGAGTATAACTTTGGGTGCCTCTGAGTAATTCCAGAGAAAGACAGATAATAGCCCTTTAGTGGAATACACTAAACACTAGGGGTGGGGGGGGGAATCGATACGTAGTTGTATCGCGATACTTTGTGTGGCGATACTGTATTGATACAGGGACGCCAAGTATCGATATTTAATTATTCATAAAAATTAAAATTAAAAATATATATATTTTTTTTTGTATAAGGAAGTTGCATTGTTCATTTCAATACCTGTAATAGTACAGTAGTCCACACACACACATGTGCATTCAGTTAAGTTGGAATATGACTAATACAAACAGTTCAGTTTGTCAGGTACATGCAACATAGATTACAGTGCTGTGTTTACATCTGTCTGCTTGAGAAAATACCATGTTCTGCAATAAAAATGATTGAAGTGAGATGAACAGACTGAACTTTATTTTATTAGATAAAACATGTTGACAGTTTTACTTTGCAGTTAAAAAATAATAATAATAATAATAATAATATCGCAATATTCGCGATATATCGAGTATCGCGATACTATCGTATCGCAGCTCAAGTATCGTGATAGTATCGTATCGCGAGGTCTCTGGCGATTCCCACCCCTACTAAACACGTTGTAATTTTTCGCCTGATTATCATATCTTCCTGAAATCAACGCTAGATTATCAGTATTATCCTTCCTTGTGCATACATGAAAAGAGCATTGGACCGCGGGGCTCCGCCGCAGCCTCTTCAAACTCAAAGGCACACAGCCACACACACACACACAGCCACGATTGCGGTAGAAAGACATATCAGATCAACGATCAAATTTATATATAGTCTTCTTACCTTGTATCTGATGTAATGCAAAAGAAATAATCCAATTATCTCATCGCCATTTGAAGTACTGGGTGCGGAGGTCCGTGCCACGTTCAACAGCATTGCAGGGGGGGGCAGCCTCGCAGGTGTATGTCCCAGAATAGAAACTAGACCATTCCCAATGGGGTGCAATACCAACTGGAAGGCGTAGGCGGCGGTATTTGCCCTTTTGCGAGCTCAGACCCATTCCCAACGATAACATCAGGCTGGATGGATGAAAATGAATGGGTATCGCTAATAAAAGAAATAACGATTAAAACCCGACTATACTCTGGTCTGGCGCTCAAGCGATGGCGAGTTAACCCCACTATCATCGTGACTGCCGCTGAATGACGTTCACAGCGCACAGTTTCACCTGGTTGTTGCTTATCCCTAAACACATGATACATATACACACACATTTTCTGAACAATTATAGCACTTGGAAACAACTTTGCCATGTTTTTTATTGAATTATTATTATTATTGCAAATGTGTTTTTCATGCATATTTCAATAATCCTAACATTTCAGTCTAATGAACGACTTCCATTCCTGAGTGATTTCAGACTAAGGAGGTTCTGCTGTTGCCCTTTGACCTGATCTCAAACAAACATTTTCAGAGGGATTGGAGGATCAAAAAAAGACTTGAAGCAGGTCAAAAATGCGAACAGCAAACATAATCAGTCCAGAGAGATGTTCATTCAGCACATTGTTGGATAAAGACTCGGAACGCAGATATGATAATAATGTGGGACCTCCATCTGATCTCTGTGTTGTCGTTGGAGGTGGATGGTATTCACGTATATTTCTGTCTTTTCTCGTTTACTGCTGAAGGAAGAGCCCTTCGAGGGGAACAAGGTAGGAACGCCACGAGTCAAATCGCTCCTTTATTGCCAATTCCATCAGCATGAATAACCCATGCTGTCTACCTCTAGAAGCTGTGCTACATAATCACGTTTGATACTGTCCCATTTGTCTGGGCCTTGTTCGATTCCGTTATTCAGCCCCCGTCACATCGATGCATCGATCCCGTGATTTGAACACTCGGCACCGGTGTTCAATTATGGCGCCCCATATGTCATCGTGCATACTGTATCTGTGATTTCACTGGATGTAAAGAGCCTTGTGCTGCAGAAAAGCTGTTTGCATTCGTAAACTGTTTGCGATTGTTTTCCTGTCAACAGTGTTCTGTGTGAGTTGTGTGTTTGCACGGGGCGATATGTGGTGTTTGTGTTAGTGTGTGTGTATGTGTGTATTTATGTGTGTGCACATGTGTGTTTGTCCATATATCTGATTATCCCTCTATTAGAACGAGTTGAGGAACACAGAGATGTTGTCAGCTGCCTGTGCAGTGGGCGTGGGCTGCTGCTTCGCTGCACCCATTGGAGGTAAGATAATACGATATGACAACAGTGTGGAAGATTGTCATCATGCTAAACAGGGGTGTAATATCGCTCCCTCTGCTCTATGTGTGCACGCTGCAGGGGTGCTGTTCAGCATTGAGGTCACGTCGACGTTCTTCGCCGTGAGGAATTATTGGAGGGGCTTCTTTGCTGCGACGTTCAGCGCCTTCATCTTCAGAGTCCTTGCCGTCTGGAACCAAGAGGAGGGTGAGGAGTGTGTGTGTGTGTGTGTGTGTGCGTGTGTGCGTGCTTGTGTGTGTGTGTGTGTGTGTGTGCAGTGTTCGAATTATGAGGGGGCCAATGGGGGCTCAGCCCCCATAGCTAGAGTCTGAGCCCCCATAGTCAAGACCCCCTGTGGGGGTCTCTCAAAAAAATAATATAATCTTTTTTTTTTTTTTTTTTTATGTACAAATTAGTATTATTTATGTTACCTAAATAAATTGTTAATAGATCATATTTTTCTTTTCAGTTTTTAAAATAACCGAGTAATTAATGTTGTGGAATAGGCTGCATTTCACCTCCAAGCCGCTATGCGTCGCCCATGAGCATCGCCCATAAGTTTAACGCTACTCCAACCTAGTGAAGAAGAAGCAGCAAGCAGCTGCTGTAAACAGAAAGCTGCCGGTCCGTGTCCTGCAACTGAAAACATAAACACTAAACAGTACGCCACATGCCGCCCAAAAAAATGGCTCAACCCGCCGCAAGGCTGTACAAAGCTGGACAGCTTTGGTTTTATAAAAAGGCCAAAGACTGACGCTGTTAGTGTAGCAGCTAGCAGTGCTACTGTCACTGAAGTTGACACTGCTAGTGCTAGTACTAGTGTTAGCTCTGCTGCTCCTGTGCACAGTGCACCTGTTATTGTTACCGCGCCGGTTGCCACTGCCAGACCCGAGTCTCCACCACTAGACCTGGACTGTGCTGCTACTCAACCACCACAATGCTGGGGTCCGAGTCAGTGGAACTTTTGGAAAAATAAATATAGCTGGTTATTTGCCAAGGAGGGATGCATTGGCTGCCTTCCATGTAAAAACGCCAAAGACATGTTAAATAAATCATTTGGAGCCCATTTGGCAGAGCAGTGGATGAATGGGACTGTGACTAGATCTCAGAGCAAGAAGTTGAGGAAGAAGATATACTTGCACAGTGATAGCATTGCTCATAAGCAAGCTATAGAAATAGTCAAAACCAGAAGGAAGTGAGCGAAATCACATCTGCTTTGCTCAAGGAGACAGCCAGTTCATTCAGGGCAGCATATACTGTCGCTAAAGAAAGGTTGCCGTTCACCAAATTGAACCCCCTTATGACACTTAATGAGTTGAACGGTGCCACAGTCGGGCCAGCTCACCGATCCGATCATTCTTGTGCACAGATCATAGAGCACATTGCCACAGAGATGAAAAAAAACATTATTTATTTAGATTTATACAAGTATTTATTTTATGTTCATTTTATTATCAGATGATAATGTTACTTACTGTATCCTGATAAATGCTGCTGTTGTGCCATACAACTATTTATTTTACATTAGATTATTTTGTTAGTTTTTGATTTATAAGTGCAGAGACGAATAAATGTTAATTCAAGTTCATAAATTGTGTCAAATTTTTTCAAATTAAATTGTTGTAATTGATCAGATGCAAAATGCAAATAAGTAAATATGGCATTATATATCAGAGGTGAGTAAGAAAATGAACAAATATTGATGTTTAAGAATGAGACTGAATAATGACATCACACAATAGTATAATGATTAGACTGTTGTGTGATGTCATTATTACTAGTATTAGACTAATCCTAATGAGATATTCCTCTAAATATGACTTCGAAAACAGCCACAATTTCAGGAAAAAAATACTAAAAAAAATAAATTCAGGGGGCCCCCATAGCTCTCAGGTGATAATTCGAACCCTGTGTGTGTGTGCGTGTGTGTGTGTGTGTGTGTGTGTGTGTGTGTGTGTGCGTGTGTGCGTGCGTGTGTGCGTGTGTGTGTGTGTCCTGATATCACTTTTGTCAATGAAGATCAGAGGACAGAGAACAGTCTAGACATGATGTCACCAAGTTGGCTGCTGCTGTGTTTTACATCTATTTACCATGGTGGTGAATCACCAGAATGCCCAGAAGTGCTTTTCTGTCCATTTGACCTGTATTTGGAACACGCTTTCTTGGACAAGCTGGCCAGGTATCAATACCACACAGATCACAGGTCTGGATATTTGAGCAGCTTTGGTCATTGCAGTTAGTGGCTAAGGGCTGCAGACATGTTGGGGAGGAGGATGGCCAAGCAGATGTCACGATTTAGTTTGTTCTCCACTGTAATGAGTAGCCCAGCTGTGTAGCAGAGAGGAGGTTTTCTGTACAATGTCCTCAAAAGCGTATTGTATTGAATTCTAATTAAAAGTATTTGAAATGTGTGTGTGTGTGTGTGTGTGTGTGTGTGTGTGTGTGTGTGTGTGTGTGTGTGTGTGTGTGTGTGTGTGTGTGTGTGTGTGTGTGTGTGTGTGTGTGTGTGTGTGTGTGTGTGTGTGTGTGTGTGTGTGTGAGCGAGTGTGTGTGAGCGTGTGTGTTTGTGTAGTGAGGTAGGTGGGTGTTCTCATGCATGGTGTCATTGTGAGTAGCACAATGAATTAGATCAATATACAGTATTAATGGTTCATCTATAATAATCTATATTAATCTCTCTTGCAGAGACCATTACAGCCCTATTTAAGACCCGTTTTCGCCTGGACTTCCCCTTTGACCTCCAGGAGTTGCCCGCATTTGCCATCCTTGGGTTAGTATGTTCATAACAAGGTGACCAGAGCGGTTAGGTGGCGTAGCGGAGATTGCGTTCGTCACCAACCCCGGAGCTGAATCCAGCTCACAGCTCCGGGGTTGTCACCAGCTTGGCTGGCCGTTCACACTAATACAATTGGCTGTATTAGAGGGTGGGAGAAGCTGGCGGGTGGGTCCGGGTAGTTGTGGGATGGGAGATAATCGGAGGAAAAATGGAGGGGGAAAAAGATCAATAAAATAAAAAAAATAAAATAAAAATAACAAGGTGACCTCTGACCCTTCCACAGCCTGAGCCACTGTGAGTATGTGAGACTACCCTTTCATTAATACCATCTGTACTGTTTTATCCAGCTCTCTGAAGGTGGATTCCCAATGTGAGAGGTCAATTTCTAGATATGATGCTGTTTTACTGTTGTTGTTGTTGTTGTTGTTGTTGTTGTTGTTGTTGTTGTTGTTGTTGTTGTTGTTGTTACTGTGCCATTCAAGTGTGTTCTGTTTTACCCCTGAATAATATGCATAATCTCTAATCCAAGTGTAAACAAAAGGATAGCCAGGATTCTAAATAGGTTTGGAGAAATATTATCATTCCCAAATTAATTGACATGTCCCTTTCGGTGCCAGCGACGACATATCTCGTTTTATCAGACCCCCCATTGAGTGCCGACGACGACAAACGTATTTTTTTTTATTGGCGATTTGAATTCATATTTCATCAATCGAGCCTCGGGTTAGTGCTGCAGAGTCTCTCTGAGCTCAATTGGGACCGCCCCCTATCGTCTCTCCCTGTGTAACTGCACCCCATCAGCTCAGACTGATACAGGGGGAGTGGTCAGTTTGCTCATTTAATTTTTCGTCAAGGCATCTGAAGAGACCAAGTGATCGCCGGTCCTCAGAACAGCGATGATTATGTATTTACAGTACCAACACTGTAATCAATAAGCGTGATCGATATTTGGAATGGCGATCAGGAATTGGAATAATCTTTTTGGATAACATCTGATCTCAGGTAAGGAATCTATTTTACCAGTCTTAGGATAATCAGACCTGTTTTCACAGAGATATAAGCGTTTGCCCTATGCTGTGTGTGGCTGTGTGGCTGTGATCGCTGATGAGGAAATAAGAGAATCGATTTTTCAGCCTGCGTCTATAGCATGCATAAGTACACATATACTATCGATAATCTAGCGTTTATTTGAAAACTATTCATAAATAGGCAGAAAAATTTGTATTCTAGAATATTCTAGTAAATGCCTTTTATCACGGAATCTTTATATTTTCCTTGAAAACGAGGGCTTTCAAAATGCTATAAAACGGAAATGAAGATAAAAAAAACAATCCGTTTCGACAATGTTGACTGCAAACAAGTCATTGATAAACGACAGGCAGATTAGACACATAGCCATAATTTAAGAGAGAGAATATGCGTTCACAACGCTATCATTGAAGTCGGTGGTGGCATTTAACAGGGTTTTACCATGTTCACCAGTGGTAATCAAAGTGTTAACTCATTGGACGCCACTCACGTATAAAGTTGGGTTAACCGTTTCGTGGCCAACCACGTATATATACGTTATTGGGTGCCATCCTTAACCTCTTCCACCTGACCGGTCCCGAAATGACATCTGGTCATAAATCAATATTTTTCAGACTGTTGTATAAAAGTAGCGATTTTTATTTCAAACATATTCAAGTATAAACATCATAAACATGTCACAACAGCATGTAGAATGTATATTATCATCAATACGTTAGTTTAGCAATAGGTTAAAAGTGTTATTAGATAGCTTTTACTTTTTGATTTGGTCAAGTCTATTTCGCGAGGGCGACCATTTTGGATATTTTGAACCATGGGAATTGTAGTTTTTTGTGGCCATTTTGTAGCAGACTTCTCCAGGTCTGGTTCTGCGTTGGAATTTTGGAAAACTACACTTCCCTTAAAGTTCTATGGGGTTCAAGGTGTATGAATTATTTCAATAACTGTTATTATTCGGGATAATAAGCCACAAAAGGTAAAGTTTTTGACAAATATTGAAAGGCAGTTAGTTTCTCTTCCCTATTGTTAACATGTAGGAACAATTAGATCTGAAATTAGTTTCAAAACGGTTGCACTGTGGGGAAAATAAAAAAGTACAGTAGATTTCATTATCTGTTCTTATGCATGCCTGGTGATACTAAATCCAAATAGAACTCGGGCATTTGAAAGATAATATAGATTATGTATATATATATAAATGTGCGAATTGGCTATAATAAGGTAATTTATAAGCCTCCTATTCTATATTATTTTTTTTATCCACTTTTTCTCCTTTTTATTTTATTTTTATTTATTTTTTTTATTATTTTTTAAACAAACACATAAACAAACATGACAACACACGATAAGATATACAAGCATTAGTTGTCAGTGCACATCCAATGAAATCACATTTTAGTTAATTGTCTTATATAGGATATACCCCTAATACCTGTTATCTAAAAACCTACACACATCGAACCCCCCCCTCCCGGACCCCACCTTGGATAGTACCGCCATTATCCCTCGCACCTAACCAGACACTACCATTATAAGTAGGGATGCTCGATATTGGCTTTTTTACCGATACCGATATTCCGATATTGTCCAACTCTTAATTTCGATACCGATACCGATACCGATATCAACCGATACCGATATATGCAGGGTTTCCCCCCCAAAAAACTGAATAATTTCAGGTAATTAATAATTCCACTGGATGCATTCAAAAGGCTTTCTAAATCTAAGCATTATCTGTGCAAAATATGATAATTAAAAAAGTTAAAATTAACATTACATATCTCTTGTTGTTGAATTAAACCAACATGCATACTTTTGACAATAAATAAAATAAGAATTGGTTCTTACTTGCTTGCCTGGGTAAATAAAGGTTAAATAAAATGTAAAAAAAATAAAAATAAAAACATTTTTTTTTTTTTTTTTTACCGATACCGATATTTTCCGATATCACATTTTACTGCCGATATCGGCCGATAATATCGGTCGGCCGATAATATCGGACATCCCTAATTATAAGCTAGCTTTTATTCTCTCCACCACTTCTAACCACATTGACATTTTGGATTCATTGAGACCCAGAATTCTTGCTGTAGATATTTCTTGATAAATCACATCGAGATATGTAAGAAACCAAACTTTCCGGAAAATTTTTTCCGGTTGAAACCAGCGTGATGCGATCAGCTTTTTAGCTACTGTGATACCCGATAAAACCAATCTCTTTAGCTGTGGATTTACTGCAAATTCAAAAACATCATTCAATAGTAATACCGAGGGGTGTACAGGTATATTCCAAGATACGAGTTTTGATAATTGTTGGGTCACATCTTTCCAGAATGTCTTAATTGGTGGGCAGTCCCAATACATGTCCATAAATGTCCCTTCGTCCCCATTTGTACATTGGGAGCATTTGGAGTCTTGTTTAAGACCCATTCTGCTCAGTCTTATAGGAGTCAAGTATGTCCTGTGAATATAGTTAAGATTGATTTGTTGATGGTCCGGGTTCCTTGATGTAAGTCGGACATTTGCCCAGGCTCCTTGCCAATCAAAGTCACTTTCCAGGTCTGGTATATCCCTCCTCCAGGCAGAGTCTAGTTGGAGGGTTTCATACGAGGACGTTAGTAATTGATGATAAAAATCTGAAACAAAACCTCTCGATGTCTCTCTTTCATAGAAGAATTTGTGGTATCTGTGGTGTTCAATTGGTATGTCTAATGGAACACAGTGAGACTTCAAACATAGCCGTAACTGTATGTAAAAAAGCCATGTGGACTTGGTGAGATAAAATTTTTTGCATATTTCTCCATAACTACAAAAACCCTGTTTGTTAAAAACATCCCCTAATGAGTGTATGCCTTGCTCTTCCCATCTAGGGAATCTTATAGGTCGTTTTTCAATTAAGAGTGCATTGTTATTGAATAAGGGAGTATGATTGTGCCATTTATGTGGGTTAGGATTTTTTTTTGTGTTTCACGCTATATCCGGATCGCATGAGTAATTATGGGGCCAAATTTCCGTTCACAGTGCTTGATTGGTAGTTTAGTGTATGCTATGTCCTTCAGTCTATGTGGGGCTACTATGTTTTCTTCAAATTTTCTCCAGGATACTAATGCTTGGGGATCAAACCATGTTGTCAATGGTCTTAATGTGTACGCCTTAAAATAGTGGAAAAAATCTGGAAATGCTGCTTTATTTCTCTGTGCGGTGGATCTTTTTATACGTGGTGGTTTGTTATTCCAAATAAATTTGTATGTGGAGGAGTGTAATCTTTTCCAGTAACCCTCTGGAGGGGGTAACGGTAGCATTGAACTGAAGAAGTTGATTCTAGGTAGTACATCCATCTTAACTATTGATATCCGTGCTTGTACTGAGTTTTTAAGTTTTGCCCACCTATCAAGGTCGTCTTTGATTTTGTTTTGGATTTTTGTGTAATTGTGCTTCACCGTTTGTCTTATGGTGGGGAATATTTCCACTCCCAAGCATCTAAAATGTTTTACCATAGGTATCTCTCCTGGGAGGGTTATATCTTTTTTTGCAGGGGTGTTAAGTGGAAGGAAAGCCGACTTCGGCCAATTTATCTTAAATCCCGATAAATCACCAAAGTTCTCAATCAACTTGAGCAGATGAGGCAATGTGGTGTTGGGGTTTTGCATGAACAATATTACGTCGTCCGCATATAAACTAATTTTATGTTGTGTGCCCTTGATTACGATTGGTTCTATGGATTGGGATTGTCTTATATATTGTGCTAAAGGCTCTAATGATAGATCGAATAGTCCGGGACTAAGAGGGCAACCCTGTCTGGCTGAGCGTGATACCGGAAAGATTTTGGAGATGATTGTACCTGTTGTAATCATGGCCGATGGGTCTTTGTATAATACTTTAATCATATCAATGAATCCTTTTCCTAACCCCATCCTTTCTAATACTGCCCATAGATACGACCATTCCAGCCTGTCAAAGGCTTTCATAGCATCCAGGGACAGCATCGCCTTAGGTATGGTGTCATCCTTGTCGGCATCTAGTATGTGCAGTATTCGTCTTATGTTATCAGTGATCAGGCGGCCTCTTATGAAGCCAGTTTGGTCCGGGTGAACTAAAGACGTCATATGCTTTTGTAATCTGATGGCTAATACCTTAGAGTACAGTTTGATATCGGTTCCGAGGAGGCTTAAAGGTCTATAACTACCGCACTCGTTGGGGTCTTTGTCTTTTTTAAGGAGGACTGTTATGAGTGCAATATTGTCATTCTTATGGAAGTTCCCCTCCTTGACTGAGTATAAGATCATATTTAGTAATAAGGGTCCAATTATGTCCCAACAAGAAAGGTACATTTCTGATGGGATACCGTCTCTTCCAGGAGCCTTACCACTTTGCATTTCGGATATGGCCTTCTTGAGTTCCTCTAGTGTGATCGGTGTTTCTAACTGTTTAGCGTCATCCTCTGAAAGTTTAGAGAGAATAATTTGATTAAGATATGTGTCCATTTTGTTTTGATCGAAGGTCGTTTCTGATTTATATAAGTCGGAGTAGAATTCTTTGAATGTATCGTTTATTTTTACAGGGTCTGTTTCAAGTACTTGTTGTGCTCTAATGGTAGTTATATCTGCAAATTTTGCATTAATTCTTAATCGCATGGCTAATAGGTGACTAGGTTTAGAACCTTGGGAGTACTGCTGTTGTCTTGTGCTGCGTATTTGTATTTCCGATTGTTGTCTGTATATGGCATTGATCTCTATTTTTAGTACGTTAACTTGATTCTCTAATCGAGTTGAGTTGTTGTATTTTAGAGAATTAAATAACGTTGAGTAAAGCGTTTCCAGCTCAGCCAGTTTTGTGCATTGATTCTTGCGCATTTTGGAGGAAAAGCTATCAGTGAAATCTTTGATCATTCCCTTTACCGACATCCATATTATTCTGGGGTCTTGCACCGAGTTTGCATTCTCCCGTTGGAATACTATAAGAGCTTCTTTGAGTTGTGTAACGAATTCCTTGTTATTAAGCAGCATCGAGTTAAATCGCCATCTTGGGGCTCGGGAGGATAGTATACCAAATGTTCCTTTAAGGAGTAAATAACAGTGATCTGCGTTGGGTATCATTTCCACTTCATAATTATCAAATAGTCTCTGTGATGCAAAGACATAATCTATTCTGGATAATGTGTTATGTCTCGCAGATCGACAAGAGTACTTTCGGGTCGTGGGATTAAGTAATCGCCATAAGTCATTTACACCTGTAATCTTCGACCAATCCTTTAATGCCTTAGATGAATTATTTTGTTCGCTGGAAAAGGCGAGGTAAGATTTGTCCATCCTTGGGTTCCAAATGGCATTAAAATCCGCACCTATTATAAATGAGTAATCGGGAATGTCTAACATTGCATTGGTTAGTGTAGTGAAGAAATCCTCTTCGTACAAATTTGGGGCGTATACCGCTACCAACGCTATTTTCCTGTTCTTGTGTACAATCTTAGCTATAGTTATCCGACCTTCTACATCAGACCATACTCCCTTTAATTCAATATTCAACTTACGTTTAACGACTATGGCTACACCCCGAGTTCTCGTACCAATAGAAGAGTGACTAATATTATAATATGTGTTGTCCGCTAATTTATCTATGTCTTTCTCTAGAATGTGCGTTTCGCTTAGCAGAGCAATGTCCACCTGTTCTTTTTTCATCAGTGTGAGCACGCTTTTGCGTTTGAGTTGGTTATTTATTCCCCCGGTGTTCCAGATCATTATATTCAAACTAGCCATAATCTATACATGTTGTAGTGTCGTTTTTGGTAATGCTTCTGGAGTGCGAGGCAATAATAGATATACATCCAACTAGTGAGGTCCCGTTGAGAGCCGAGCTTAAAAACATACATATATACAAATAAAAATCCCCTTCCCTCCCCTCCCACCGAGAGTCGTACAGGATTGTGTTCCATGAACACAACCTTTGCGTATGACTCCCTCCCTTACACCACCGGATATCCCAGAATGATCCAATTATCCTTAACATACCTGTTGTAGCCAATTTAATGATTTTCTGCCTTTATGTTACTGTATGAAGGCACCTTGTCATCATGAAAGTGTTGACCAATTAGCAGGCAGTGGGCTCAGGAGGCGGGGCTCATGTGCGCTTAGGTGCAGTCTATATGTATGGGTTCACAGGTGTGCAGCGGCAGGGAATTTGGGTAATTATCACAGGGAAGCCACACTATCTTTTTACCGTGCTCGTTTGTTTGTTTTCAGTTACATTGAGTCACTTTTTGAGTTTATTTTGTATGCTTATATTTGTCCACACCGCAAGTAGTAATAAAACACTCTCAACAGTGACCAAGGAGAAGACATCATTTTATTATCAACAAGCATCACGCGTGGGAAAGAGCTTCACCCAGTATTCCCTCACTGGCAACATTTCTTGTTAGGTTGCCCTTACACAAGTAAAAAGATAAGCTTCTAAACAAGATTGTTTTCGAAGACGGACAGATACGGAAGGAGTCAAGGAACAGCGCCCCTTTTCATTGACGTTTCTGCCGATTCAACCACGATATCAACAACGCGGAACAGCACATCAAAGAAGTTACGGTGAGACGGATTCATGAATGAATGGAATAAAGTTGTGGAAGGAGTCGCCTCGCGCAAATGGATACAGGCAAATCCTACCAAGAATTCTATATAAAACCTCCGCCTATTGCTTGACATTGTAGACATGAGTAGCGTGGGGAATCAGGAAATTAACGTTGAAATGGAGGCAGCTGTCAATCAAGATGAAACAGACAATGAACTTGGCAAAAGGCTTTCTAAGCCCACATTTAAAGCTTTGGAAACAAAGATCATGTTGTTGCATAAAGAAAGGAACTTTGGACTGAAACAATTGTGTAAAATAGCTAAAGAGTTGGATCAAATGATGTGCTCAAATGAAAATATTTCCGTCATGCAAATTAAGCACGACACACTGTGGAAGTTGGTTGGTGAAACTACACGGGTACATGAATCACTAAAACCTCTATTACCCGACGACGAAATGTCTAAACAAACAGAATGGTTTCAAGGTCACCTGCACAATGTTAATCAAATCATTGACAAAATGGAGAAATGGGTGTGTGCTAATAGGGAGCAGTGCATGCCCACACAAGTTGATGACAATGATTACGAATTCAATGATGTGCCCAATGCAACTGAGGGTGTGGTTGACACAAAGAACAATGCTGTTTCGAGTACAAATGAGGTTCTGAATAACAACGGTTCAAATAACAATGCTGTGTCCTATACAAACGAGGGTCTTGATAATGATGGTTCAAACTTCAACTTTGTGTCAAATGAAAACGAGGAGGTGAATAGTATTGGGCCAGATGACAGTGTTTCCAATACGGGTAAATCAAGGGTGTCACGTGGTAGTTCTACCCGACACTCAATGTCATCAAACATTTCTGCATCCATCTTGGCACAGGTCGAGGTGGCGGCACTCGTGGTATTGGAAATGGCGTTAAAAGAAAGTCATGAAATGGAAGCTCAGGAGGTACAATTAAAAGCACAAATGGAAGCCCAGCAAGCACAAATGGAAGCCCAGGAGGCACAAATAAGGAAAAAAAGACAATTGCTTCAAATACAAAGTCAAATTGCTGCTCAGACAGCTAAGGTAAATGTTCTCAGGAACAGAGGGTCTGACATTGAAAGCAGAGTTACAGATGGAATGAACTCTTATGCATCAAAAGAAAAGGCTGTTCTCAACCCCTCTGCTGTACAATTCATTCCATCAATGTCGGATTGTCATGTCAGCTATCCACCAACAAGAGGGAGTGAACCTGCAATGGCAATTGATGCACAGCCAATGGATTCAACACAGCAATACAGATTTCCACCAACAGGAGGCAGCAAACCTGCAAGACCAACTCAATCACACCAAAAGCTATATAAGCAGCCCAGTACTGTAGCCACTCGGCACAAGGAAATCAGTTCTCACGGAACAAAAACAAAACCAAGTGCCTTCGCTGCAAGCATGCCACAGCGATCTCAACACCTACCTCCTGCTGTATGTTCACCGCAGCAACCCAGTCAAAGCAGTGAGGATCAAGGCAATATCTTCACGATCATGCAGAAGCAAAATGACATTACAGCATTACTTGTGCAACAGCAAGTTTCCTTATCACTACCCCCCAGGGATATACCAATCTTTGATGGAAACCCTTTTGAATACAACACATTCATTAGAGCCTTTGAACATGGAGTGGAAGGAAAGGCTGTTAATAGTGTGGACTGCTTGTACTACCTGGAGCAGTACACTAGAGGGCAACCTAAAGAGCTGGTAAAGAGCTGTCAACATATGCCATCCGACAGGGGGTATCACAAGGCAAGAACTCTTCTGCATGAACGTTTTGGAAATGAGCAGAAAATAGCCACTGCATATATGGAGAGAGCGTTTGGATGGGTACCTATAAAATCAGAGGATATCAAGGCTTTGCAAGCATTTTCGTTGTTTCTACGCATCTGTTGTAATGCCATGGAAGACATCAGCTATATGTCTGAGATGAACATGCCATCAAACCTACGGGCAATAATTATGAAGCTACCTTACAAACTCAGGGACAGATGGAGAAACATTGCTTTTGAATACCAGGAGAGACACCATCGTCAAGCAGGTTTCAGTGAAGTTGTCACCTTCATTGAAAGACAAGTGTCTATCGCATCTGACCCACTGTACGGGGACATTCTAGACACTGTTGTCTCAATGTCAAAGTTAAAGATTGGAAACAAATCTTCACAAGGACGCCTGCAGGAGAGAGGAAGCAGTTTTGCTACCTTTGTGGCACCCGTTGAGCTTGACAATCAAGAGGAGAGAGACAAACCAATAAGAGAATCCTGCCTGCTATGTGAAGAGGGTCACAGTGTGGAAACATGTTCTAAAATGGAGAAGAAGCGGCATGGTGAGAAAATAGACTTTCTAAAAAGAAAGGGTGCTTGCTTTGGATGCTTACATGTCGGGCACATAAGTTCACAGTGCCATAGTAGGTTGTTTTGTAAAATATGTAACCTAAGACATCCTACCATTCTCCATATTCATGAAAGGGAATGGCAAGAACTAAGATCACGACAAGATGGCACACGAGATGAAAACGGAATGAGTCAAGTCACCACTCCCAAAACTTGTGGCCACATAGGGGCCGGAGCACAAAATTGCGTCTTGTCTATTGTACCTGTCAAAATCAAGGCAAAGAAAGGCAACACAGTCTTAGAAACCTATGCATTCTTAGACCCCGGCAGTTCATCCACTTTCTGCTCTGAGCAACTCATGAGGAAGCTCAACTTGACAGGAAGGAGCACTAGATTCCTGATGAAAACAATGAACCAAGAAAACTTCGTCAACAGTCAAGTCATTTCAGGACTAGAGGTTGCAGCACTAAACAGTGACACCTACATTGAATTGCCTGATGTGTACACCCAACACAAGATGCCTGTGACTCGATCTAACATCCCGCGACAGAAGGACTTGTATGCTTGGCCATATTTAAACACTGTGGAAATTCCTGCTATTGACGCTGACGTGGAGTTGTTGATAGGAACTAACACTCCAGACGCAATGGAGCCATGGGAAGTGATAAACAGCAGGGGTAAAGGACCTTACGCTGTTAAAACCCTGTTGGGATGGGTTGTTAATGGACCGTTGAGAGAAGGCGGTGACGGTGGGATTGGCTGCCCCACGGTCACAGCCAACCGCATTTCCATTGCTCAGATAGAGGAATTGTTGGTTGAACAATACAACCATGACTTCAATGAGAAATCAACAGCAGACAAGCCAGAAATGTCCATAGAAGACCTCAAGTTCATGCAGATTGTCAATACTTCAGCCGAACTAAAGAATGGACATTACTGCTTGCCATTGCCTTTTAGAGAGGACAACGTTGTTATGCCCAACAACCGCCACCTTGCTGAGCAAAGAGTCCTCGGCCTAAAAAAGAAATTAAATAAAAACCCTATCTTCAAAGAAGAATATACTAACTTTCTCAATAACGTCATAAGCAACGGCTATGCGGAGAGAGTGCCAGAGCACCAGTTGGAAGGAAAAGAGGGAAAGGTGTGGTATATCCCTCACCACGGGGTACAC
Organism: Notolepis coatsorum; assembly: GCF_963971535.1. Classification (NCBI taxonomy): domain Eukaryota; kingdom Metazoa; phylum Chordata; class Actinopteri; order Aulopiformes; family Paralepididae; genus Notolepis; species Notolepis coatsorum. The sequence continues at coordinate 62,032,372 of NC_140177.1, read as the reverse complement.
CATCCTAAAAAGAAAGACTTGCGAGTGGTTTTTGACTGTACAGCAAGCTACAAGGGAGTGTCACTCAACACCAAGCTACTTCAGGGACCCGACTTGACAAATTCCCTACTTGGAGTTCTCACAAGGTTTCGCCTAGACTCTGTAGCAATTATGGCTGATGTAAAAGCTATGTACCATCAAGTCCACGTGGCAAAGCAGGACGTGGATTTCCTTCGCTTCCTCTGGTGGCCAGGAGGTGATCTAACACAGCCACTCACTGAGTACAGAATGACTGTCCACCTGTTTGGTGCAGTATCATCACCCAGCTGTGCTAGCTTTGCCCTCAGGAAAACGGCTGAAGACAACAAAGCAGACTTCCCAGTCCACGTAACGGATACCATCCAGCACAACTTCTATGTGGATGACTGCCTGAAATCTGTGTCCTCAGAGGCAGAAGCCATATCCTTGGTTACAGACCTTACCGCCGTATGCCAGTTGGGAGGTTTCCAATTGTTGAAGTGGATGAGCAACAGCAGATCTGTGTTGGAAACCATTGATGTTGAAAAAAGAGCCAAGAACGTAAAGGAACTGGACTTCGACAGGGACAGCCTTCCTGTCGAGAGAACCCTAGGACTACAATGGTGTGCAGAAACTGACACCTTTAGGTTCAAAATGTCAGTTCAGGACAGACCATTCACAAGGCGAGGTCTTTTGTCTGTCGTCAGCTCAGTCTACGACCCTGTTGGGTTTCTAGCACCCTTCACATTACCTGCCAAGATGTTGCTGCAAACTTTATGTAAACTGGACTACAGTTGGGATGAGCGTATTCCTCAAAAGTATCAGTTACAATGGGTGGGGTGGCTAGAGGATTTGAAAAGACTCAGCACCTTTAGTGTGCCAAGATGCTTTCAACCCAAAGATTTTGGACAGCTCACAGGTGCCAGATTACACCACTTCTCTGACGCCAGCGAGAATGGCTATGGCACAGTTTCATACTTGAGGCTGCAAAACAATAATGAGAAGGTTCACCTGTCTTTTGTTCTAGGAAAAGCACGGGTTGCTCCTTTAAAGAGTGTGACAATTCCAAGGATGGAACTGACAGCTGCTGTACTGGCAGCAAGAGTTGACAAGCTCCTGATATCAGAGTTACAACTGGAACTGGAAAACTCGACCTTCTGGACAGACAGCACAACGGTGTTAAAATACATCAGGAATGAAACAAAGCGCTTTCACACTTTTGTTGCTAATCGGATTGCTGCTATCAGAGAAGCTACAGATATCTCACAATGGAGGTACGTTGACACAAAGCGGAACCCAGCAGACGAGGCCTCCCGCGGGGTGAAAGTTGAACACATTCTCACCTGCAGTAGATGGATCCACGGCCCGGAGTTCCTTTCCAAAAGTGAGGAAGAGTGGCCTGTTAACATTATGGATACAAGTTCCATCAACAGTGATGACCCAGAGGTCAGAGGAGAGGCCTCAGTTAACGCTGTCATCATCAACGACGCACCACAAGCAACAAATCAGCTGATAACTTACTTCTCCTCATGGAACAGACTTAAGACCTCAGTTGCGTGGTTTCTTCAGCTAAGGAAGACGCTGCAGGTGCTGCTTCAAAGGAGAAAAGAACTACAAGCTGCTCTGTGCAGTACCGAGTTTGACATAACTCACAAGAACAAAGTGGAAGAGGACATGAAGAGTTTCAGAGCCACAATGGGTGGTCACACCTTATGTCCTGAAGACATCGACACTGCTGAAAGAGCCATCATTCAATACTGTCAAATGGACAAGTTTAGTGATGAAATCACTGCTTTAAAAGAAGGAACATCTGGAGTAAAGAAAGGCAGCCGCATTTGCAGACTTGATCCAGTACTGGATCACAGGCTTTTGAGAGTGGGAGGAAGACTTAGCAAAGGAGCAATGCCCGATGATATAAAACATCCAGTCATTCTTGCTAAAGGTCAACACATCACCACTCTCATCTTGCGCCACATGCATGAACAGCTGGGACACTGTGGAAGGAACCACCTGCTTTCGGGACTTCGCAGACGGTACTGGATCACCAAAGCAAATGCGGCTGCCAGAAAAGTACTCAACTCCATCGTTGTCTGTCGACGAAACAGAGGAAAGCTGGGCGAGCAAAAGATGGCAGATTTACCATCATTTACCAAAGGAAAGGTTGCAAGCTGACTTTCCACCGTTCACAAATGTCGGCATAGACTATTTTGGACCATTTGAGGTGAAGAGAGGCCGTAGCCTCATCAAACGATACAGAGTTATTTTCACATGTATGGCCAGCCGGGCAGTCCATTTGGAAATGGCCTACTCATTGGACACCAGTTCTTGCATTAACGCCATACGCAGATTTGTTTCTAGAAGAGGCCAAGTGTCACACATTAAGTCTGACAACGGCACCAATTTTGTTGGGGCAGAACGTGAGCTGAGAGAAGCTTTAACTCACCTAAACCAAGAGAAAATATCAAACTCACTACTTCACCTTGGAGTAAAGTGGAGTTTCAACACTCCAGCTGCATCTCATCATGGAGGAGTGTGGGAAAGGGTCATTCGCATGGTCAGGAAGGTGCTGACTTCTGTTCTTCATCAACAACATCTAGACGACGAAGGATTACAAACATTCCTGTGTGAAGTAGAGGCCATATTGAACGACCGTCCCATTACGAACGCCTCAGAGGATCCAAATGACCTTGAACCTTTGACCCCGAATCACATTCTTCTGTTAAAGGGCAAACCTTCCCTACCACCAGGGCTCTTCAGCAAAATTGACTCTTATTCTAAACGTCGATGGAGGCAAGTTCAATTCCTCTCCAACCTTTTTTGGCACAGGTGGGTTCGAGAATATGTACCACTGCTGCAGGAGAGACAACGATGGACAAAGGACAAGAGGAACTTTGCCACAGGGGACATCATCATGATTGCGGACTCTAATGCCCCTCGTGGATCCTGGCTGTTGGGCAAGGTACTGCAGACCTTTCCTGACAGACATGGACTTGTGCGATCCGTGAAAGTTCAAACCAAATATAACATTCTGGAGCGACCGATCACCAAGATCTGTCTTCTTTTGGAAGCTGATTAGATTAATAACATTTTTTTCCCTTTGGACATAGGAGAAGTTTCCATGATCATAAAGATCTACTTTCTATTGGACGCTGAGTAGACTGAAGCCAATTTTCTATTACTGGGGTTACTAACCCTACTGGATTACACAAACTTTATGAACTACATGACTTTTGAACTATCGCCAAGATCTGTCTTCTTTTGGAAGCTAATTATACTATTATCTGTTTTTTCCTTCGGACTGCATGAACTTTGAGCACTACGAGTTAAATATCAACGCGGACTACGCACTTGGCTACAACCACTTGCATGCATTGAATTGTTACATGTTTATATAGTATCAATTGGGGCCCGGAGTGTTGTAGCCAATCTAATGATTTTCTGCCTTTATGTTACTGTATGAAGGCACCTTGTCATCATGAAAGTGTTGACCAATTAGCAGGCAGTGGGCTCAGGAGGCGGGGCTCATGTGCGCTTAGGTGCAGTCTATATGTATGGGTTCACAGGTGTGCAGCGGCAGGGAATTTGGGTAATTATCACAGGGAAGCCACACTATCTTTTTACCGTGCTCGTTTGTTTGTTTTCAGTTACATTGAGTCACTTTTTGAGTTTATTTTGTATGCTTATATTTGTCCACACCGCAAGTAGTAATAAAACACTCTCAACAGTGACCAAGGAGAAGACATCATTTTATTATCAACAAGCATCACGCGTGGGAAAGAGCTTCACCCAGTATTCCCTCACTGGCAACATTTCTTGTTAGGTTGCCCTTACAATACCTATGTATACCATAGGATCTAACACTCTAAATTCTACCATAAGTAGAATGTCGACTGTGGCTTGGCCACTTTCCCGTTAAATAAAAATTTAAATAAGATACAAATAAAAATAAAGACCAAAAATAAGCTTCAATTATCATGCCCTAATCACTTACATTTTATATGAACTTGTGTAATTTATAATAACCCATGAATAATATGGAGGTATTGAACTGAAAAGAGAACCTCAATAAATCAGAGAAAACAGAAGAAAAAAAACAAGTAAAAGGAAGAGAACATTAACTTAGATCTTAAAAGAGCTTTGCTATGCTTAAACATCTAAAGTATAAATTGGAGAAGTAGTGGAAATATTTCCAATTAATAAAAAGCAGTTTTTAAATACGTATATGCAGCATTTCCCCTAAAATAAGGATCGCTTCAACGCCATGTTCATCTTCTCTGTATCGTTCCAATTTTGAATCCAATATGTCCGCAATAATAGAAGTCCAACGGGGAAAACATTCAATAACTCTGAGCTCGTAGGTCTCTCTGTCCCAAATCATCGATTCATTAAAGTTTATACTATATGGTGTCCATGCATAACAGAGATTAAAAGGCCATTTATACACTATCCTGCGTGTTGTGCTGACATGTATTTGGCTGCATCTTCAGGCAAGTTGAGGAAAACCCTTGCTCCTTGTTTATCGACGATGCGAAGTATTGCAGGGTATATTAATAGGGGTCTGTATTTCTCCAGATAGAGTTGAGACATCACCGTCTTGAACTTGGCTCGCAGGTCCACTACCTCACGACAATAATCTTCAAAGCAGTGTATTGATATATCCTTGTATTTCAGATTGCCTTTCATCCTGCGAGTTTCACGAATAATCATTTCTTTTATTCTGACTTGGCGCAGGATAACCAATATCACTCTGGGTTTAACGTTATTGTCACTGGATCGGGTCCCCAATAGCACTGTTCCACCTCGAGTACTTTAGGAAGGATCGGTAGTCCCAAGATTTTCTGTAATTCTGTGGCAAACTCTTCAGGGTGTGCGCAGCTCACCGACTCGTCCAGACCGACTATACGAATATTCAGCTTGCGTTTTTGATATTCCATCTAGAATATTTTGGCTTTCTGTTCTTCATTGATTCGCTTAAGCTCCATCGTTATATCGTTGAGCTCCGTATTGAGTTCTTTGTAGTTTCCCTTCATCTCAGCAGTTAGGTTAACGTTGATATCATCTACGTTTTTGTAGATCCGAGCGAAATTTTGTTGGTGGACTTCCATACCTGTTTCCAGTGCCTCGGTGCGCTTAATATGTGCTTCGGCGTCTGCTCTTAGCGCTTCTATTTTGCCTTCGATAGATTCTTTGATAGCATCTACTTTTTGGGTTATTGTATTCTCCATTTTTCTCATTTCCCGGATGATATATTCGGTGTCCGCGGAGGTATTTGTAGGGGTTGAACTTGAAGCGGCCACTGTCACGTCTATATTCTCTGCTATTTGCCGCATGTATCCTGCTTCCTTAGGCGGGTCCTCTGCGACTGGTTTTGGTCTCGTTGTGTCTTTCTTTGGTGACATCTCGATTATTTTGGTCAATATAGTTAGTTGATCATCTCAGTTGATATATGCGTCAAGTTTTTTCTCCTTTTTCTATTTTTTCTCCCATCCCAATTTCGCTGTGCCAATTCTCCCCTCCCCTGTCTTGAATGTTGCTTGCATATTCCCCCCACTGGCCGGTTGTAGGGAGGATAGAAGCCTTGCATCACATGTCCCCTCCGATACACGAGGAGGCAGCCTGTCACATCTTTTCACCTGCCAGCGCGGACTCTCATTGGCGAGGTGTAACGTGTGGGAGGCTCACACTACCCCCGCCATTTCCTATCTCTGCTGTGCAAGCGTCCCCCAACCGACCTGTAGGAGTCGCTGTCCACAACGTCCAGATTACCACCCATCGACTTCCACCCGCTAACTGCCAATTGAGTTAGTATGACGGCCGGCCCAAGCCGGAGGCAACGCAAACAGCCAGATTCGAACCCGGTGTCTCTTGCGTTGGTGACGAGTGCAATGTCCGCTGCGCCTCCTATTCTATATTCTATAATAATATTTCAAATTGCATTGGTCCGGATGGGAGAATTCAGTACTGTATCTACAGAACCTTCTGTTTAATCATCTTCCCTTTATTCATTTCCTTAGATTTTTTTGTACACATGATCTCAATAAGGTACTGAACGAGGTCAGTGGCAGTTTTTAATGTTTGGTCATGGTGGTTTGGTCATGGTGTTATTCACTGTCAAAGATGCAAAGAAAAATCATAATTCATATTCTCCTTTGTTTCATCACAATTTAAGCAAGCCTAGTAATAGACACAATATTTCTGACAGTGTGAATACATTCCCTGGGGTCCATAGATGTCCCTAGATACCAAGAATATGCAAATGGACCTTGTAGAAGTGGAGCAATATTCCATTTACCTAGGTATATATTTTAGGCGGATTTTCAGAAAATATTCCACGGGTGGAAGAGGTTAAAAGGCCAACCACGTATATATACGTGTTACCACTCGGTTTTGCTTTTATTCCATTTTAATATCCTACTCAATGTCACGGAGCTGTATGTTGGCTGAAAATATGTCTCCATTCCTATTTATAATATTATTCACATGTGTATTTATTTATTTGTAAGGGCATACCCATTTGTTTATATTTGGTACTGTGCCTTCCCTCAGGATTGCCTGTGGCTTCGGCGGCGCTCTCTTCGTGTACTTGAACAGACTCATAGTGGAATGTATGAGGAAACAGAAGACCATCAACAAATTCCTGCTGAGGAAGTGAGTATCTGAACAGCCATGCTGTGCATCATCATAGAAGTGGTGTGGAATACATGCTAGTATCTGAACACCCATGCTGTACATCATCATAGAAGTGGTGTGGAATACATGCTGGTATCTGAACACCCATGCTGTACATCATCATAGAAGTGGTGTGGAATACATGCTAGTATCTGAACACCCATTCTGTACATCATCATAGAAGTGGTGTGGAATACATGCTAGTATCTGAACACCCATGCTGTACATCATCATAGAAGTGGTGTGGAATACATGCTGGTATCTGAACACCCATGCTGTACATCATCATAGAAGTGGTGTGGAATACATGCTAGTATCTGAACACCCATGCTGTACATCATCATAGAAGTGGTGTGGAATACATGCTAGTATCTGAACACCCATGCTGTACATCATCATAGAAGTGGTGTGGAATACATGCTGGTATCTGAACACCCATGCTGTACATCATCATAGAAGTGGTGTGGAATACATGCTGGTATCTGAACACCCATGCTGTACATCATCATAGAAGTGGTGTGGAATACATGCTAGTATCTGAACACCCATTCTGTACATCATCATAGAAGTGGTGTGGAATACATGCTGGTATCTGAACACTAGGGATGCACCGATCCGACTTTTTCAGTCCCGATACCGATACCGATACATCGGCCGATATCGAGTACCGATACCCATTGTTCAATTAATAAACTGTATGCCTCACTGTGTGGAAGAGACTGGGATCATTCTTTTGTGCAAGGCAACATCAGGCTTGACTTAAAACATTACTTTCCTAACTTAGTGAAACAAAATGTAACAAATGAATACATAGATATAAATGTACTCAATTGTTATTTCTTATTTTATTTCTTATCATATTTCTTTAAAAATAAGAAATCCGATATACAGTATATATCTTTTTACCGATACCCGATCCAGCTATTTTAGTCATATCGGGGCCGATATCCGATATCAATATCGGATCGGTGCATCCCTACTGAACACCCATGCTGTACATCACACATCATAGAAGTGGTGTGGAATACATGCTAGTAGTGTAGTTGATGCAATGCCATTCGCTTACTCATGGTGGGATTCCTGGCCTGCCGCACGGTTCCGAGCTAACTGGGAAGCATCGGACTGACAAAGTACCAACGACAAAAGATTTAATCATCAACAACAAAAATATGCGATCCTCAAGCGATCCTCAAGCAACGGATGGTACCGTGAGGCGCAGTCACGATGGACTTCAGAAGTTGTGAAGTGACCGTGGCGAGTAGCGGTGCTATGGGTTAAACTCACTCTCACCCTTAAAAGACACATACGGTAGACACATTGCAAAGCAGTGAGTTCACCTCTTGGTATAGAGGTCTGTGCTGTAGCCCGCGGTGCGGCAGACCACTGGTTCGTTTTTACATCCCAGTCACATCACCAATAGGACGGTTCTCACTCTGATTTCTAGCTTAAGGAGAGACTAGTGTGTGTTCACATATACTGACTGAACTGTCCTGGGACACAGGAAGAACATGAATTCTTAAAATGGGTGGCATTCCCCTTTAAATTAGACTTTTGAGTCTCCTCTAGACACACTATTCATTAATCTTATATCTGTATTTGGATTAAAATTCCAGGTGTAAATGAGGCCTGTTTCACACAACAAAACACCCCTATTTCATACATAGGGCCTGATTCAGAGTTGACTGTGTACACTGTGTAAGTAAATTGTGTGTAAGTAAATTAATACAAAAGATAAGTGGGAGAAGAAGCAGGTGCTTATCTCTAAATTCGGGCGACGCATCAACGATATTTAAAGAGCTTGTCTTCTACCAAGTAGTTGCCAGGGAAGTTTCTTGGGGAAGTTTTGGGCAATAGCGTTTTCAATGGATACGTTTCCCTCATCCCCATTAAAACACATCCCCTTTGAAACACACTTGCCTGTATCATGCAGTCAAAACTAACTTAAGTTGAAAGTCTGAATACGACTATCTTGAGACACGCCTCCATTTGGGGGGAACCCCTCCCCAGGTGGGCAACTGGTTTTGAGTGACTTGATGACTTGAAGGATAAGTCAGAGATGGCGAGTCTGCATGGTGTAGCGCAATTTGGGTATTTGACTTACCTCAAGTCTGAGACGGGCCTAGTAAATAGCATGCATTATTACAGGCTATTCTTACGAAAAGCTACTCCTTGACATACAGTGAGACAGACACCCCCATTAATGACCCTGCAGTCCATCTCTCCCTGTCAGGCGTCTGGTGTACCCTGCCCTGGTCACCCTGCTGGTCTCCACGCTCACCTTCCCTCCAGGCTTCGGACAGTTCATGGCCGGACAGGTCAGAACATTACACCTTTTATGATTTTATGATAAGGATGATTAATTTAAGGATGATTAATGTATATGTATGTATGTATGTATGTATGTATGTATGTATGTATGTATGTATGTATGTATGTATGTATGTATGTATGTATGTATGTATGTATGTATGTATGTATGTATTGTCTGTCCATCCGTCTATAAGACAAGATAATATGGGCATTTGAGGCCCTTTCAGACATTTACGGTAACTACAAATAAAAAAAACTTTACTTGAAATTAAGATAAGATAAGATAAGATAAGATGAATACTCTTTTCTGATTGGCCTGGCAGGTGTGTGTTGAAACCGTTTAATGCACACGTAGTTCGGCTCAAGTTTAATCACGGTTCTAAAATCACCTGCTACCCAACCTGTAAGCATAGCAACATTAAAAAGCACAGCTGTCAAAGCTTTACTCGTTATAAACTGCAGCAAGTACAGCTGACTTATCAACTTGATAAACTAACGACCGGGAAGGAAAACACACCAATGGCAAGTCCAAAAATTAGCAAATGCTTTTATTTTATATTCTTGGCAAATTACCATGGTATAAGCAGAATAATCAATGCTTTTTAACACTATGTGGACCGTCCACGAGTTAACTCGTGATTCGATTCACCCCGTTGAGGACCAGAGCCACGAGTTAACTCGTGGCGAGTTGTTATTGTTTTATTCCATATTTATAACGCTATTAACGTCCGCGATCGACATGCAGGACCTACCCACATATTTGATTTTCGAAACATGCAATACCGGCCAGATCTGCTTAGGGGCGCCATCGCTCCACTGCAGTGTCATTGAGGGCATTTAAAAAATTCACTGTATGTGGGCGTTTCATATGAGCCTCGGTTCCAAACGAACACCCTCCATCTTTGATCACGTTACCGATCGCATATTTCAGCCTGGAATAATGGGATTTATGATTAGCCAATGGACATATCGATCTACCAGAATCCGATGACTAATGAAGAAATGCTGCCGGCGATCACATGGGCTGACGGTAGGATACTATTCCCCCAAATTACAGCTGGATTGGACATTGTTTTAAAACCTAACGTGATCGATCAGTGAAAATGGCTACCTGAACGCACACTGTATTGCTAATCAATAATACTAATCGGCGTTCCCCGCCGCCCCCATTTCATCCATAGATGCTCTGTAATAGTCCGGATGCTACGCAGTTCGTTTTATTTCATTCGTATATATACAGCAGAAATGGTGTTTGATATAACGGCGCCAACGTTTAGCCTATTATCTAGCTCCCCAGAAAAAAGACGAGACGAAAAGTGCGATAAACCTTATATTTACGACGCTATAAAATGACAACCAACCGATGGATTTTTATTTTCTTTAAGCCATTATGAAGGCACGGTTTATGCACTCAAGTGACAATGAGAATGGACAGATAGCAATACTATAAATTATATATATAGCTGTTAGAAAGTACATCGGTTTGTAAACAAACCTCTGTCCTCTGGCCTATAAATCGGCGCAAGACTGTGGTCACCAAAGTGTTAAGCACAAAAACTAAAACTAAAAAATTATAATAAAAGCACACAATTAGATACAATAGGATAACTACACAAAAAAACCTGTGTTCTTGTTCAGATCACGTTTTCCTAATCCGGTGCTGACCTGTGAACTAGGTGATCTTGGTCTTGGGATTTGTAGTCATAACATTTTCACCTTTTAAACCAATGCTGCCATCTACTGACAACAGAAAGTGTTGTGTATAACGTTAAGTTGAGAGGCTACCCGCACTTGTAAACACCGTTGCCCAAAACACATTCTAGAGATTCCCACTTTTTACTGGTACATACGTTCATATCTAATAGTCTTTAGATGACTAAATATAGATGAATACTCATGAAATTTGATATATATATTCTAAAATAAGTATAATTCCACTTCACCTACCTGTCGACATGAAATTCCCAAACGCTGACAGTAAAAAAAAGCCTGGATGGGAAAATGGGGCGTGACCGAATTTGGTTTTGGGCGTTCCCAGACAAAAAGAGTGACGAGATTGGTCTATGTTCCATTAGCTCTTCACCGATACTAATGAAGGCAGTGAGATATAATCATATAATCTGTTTTTTTTGTTATGTCCTCTTGCCCTTTTCTCTGAATGGAAGTTATCTGACATCTCATCTACCTCTCCCTCCCTCACGTCTCCTCTTCAGCTGACGCAGCACGAGTCTCTGGTGGCGTTGTTTGACAACCGTACCTGGTGCCGACAGGGCGTCGCAGAGGAATTCGACTACATCAGCCACTCCCATGCCTGGAAACACCCCCAGGTCAACGTCTTCATCACGCTCATCCTCTTCATCATCATGAAGGTGGGTCTTAACGAAGTGACATTCACCGCTCACTGACTCTTTCTCCCCTCCCTGTCTGTCTCTCACCTGACCCGCCAGATGGTCTGTTACACGGAACCATCTGAGAAGTCATCCTTTGAAACAGGATGGAATAGGGCCGGTAGTTTAAAAAAAGAAAATTGGCAGGTGATTGAATCAACCATCTGTCTATCACCAATCACCATCTATCACTGGCTAACTTCAATCAATCGGTGCCAGAAATAATACCCTCCAGTGCTGATATAACTGATGCTATAGCAGCGTCTACACTAACCTCTTCAAAGAGCCACCGTTGTTGTTTTTGGTCAAACTCTGCACAATGCTCCTCTGATTAAAGTCCCTTCTTGCCGTTGTGGTTTGGGCACAAGAACATAACTTGACGCCCGACAAAAAGATTCTTGTGTGATTTTGTGATCTTGCGAAGCTAGCTGCCGTGCAAGATTACTTTGTCTTAGCTCTCTCTCTCCCGTTCTCTCTCTCTCTGTCTCTGTCTCTCTCCCTTTTTGTCAGTTCTGGATGTCTGCTGTGGCCACCACCATGCCTGTTCCTTGTGGAGCCTTCATGCCAGTTTTCCTCATTGGTAAGCATCATGTGCTGTGGCTATGTTTATATATACATATATTGGTCTTTAAAGATATAAGCACGAAGCAGAAATAACTGTCCTGTATTTTGATGTCTGGTGGGCAGGTGCAGCATTTGGCAGATTGGTCGGAGAGGTCATGGCAGCCATGTTTCCTGATGGCATACATGCAGATGGCAGTGTGTATCCCATAGTTCCCGGCGGTTATGCTGTAGTGGGTCAGTACAGGGTCCCCAGAAACCTGATTTTAACCTTTTCACTACCACACGACAAAGGGTTAACCGTCTGTAGTGTGGTAGTGAAATGTTAACCTTCTGTCATGTGGTAGTGAAAGGGTTAAAGGGATAGTTTACACATTTTTAACCGTAGCCCTATTTCCTATTTACCATTGATGTTGTTGATCGGTCCATATCCAGCACAAGCCATGCTGTTCTTCACACTGGATACCTGCAGCTCCAGTTATCCACAAACGAATGCAAAGTCAATAGGCTCACAGTGTGCACAAATTAGATTTCAGTGAGCTTCAGTCAGCTTGTACAGGAGCTTGACCCATTGACTTTGCATTAGTTTGTGGCTAACTAAGCAGAGCTGCGGGTGTCCAGTATGAAGAACAGCATGGATTGTGCTGAAAAAAGGACTCTTACCAACATCATTGGTAAGTAGGAAATAGTTCTAGAGGTCAGAAATTGTGTACTATACCTTTAACATTATCCTTTGCCCCCCCCCCCCCCCCCCCCTACCCCCCGCTTGCTTGTGTGATTGAAATCACAAGCAGAGCTATTTTTATCAGTTCATGCTAGCTTATTGAATGCGACTGATGAAAATGGATTCCACTTAAATTGAGCAGTCCATTTGGGCCAAGATGAAATGTAAAATCATTATTTGCCACAGCTGTTAGATGGTTAGATGGCATAAAATGATTAGACCTTAGAGTGTCATCTGCATAAATAATCCCTCTGAATTTGGTGTCCTATGACATATTAACGTATTAAGATTAGATTAAATATGACTTTATTGTCAGTTTACAGTAGGCATTTGAGATTTCTCTTTTCACATGTCCCTCCTAGTTATACATACACACAGTCCTTACATATGTATTTCATCAGAGAGGTCAGTTTGGGGGTTCAGCGCTTTGCTCAACGGCACTTAGGCAGAGATGGTGGGCACCGTCGATGTAATACCAGCCACCCTTCAGTTACCAGCTCACAGCTGCAATACACCCTACTGTTGGTGTCGGGGATCAAACCAGCAACATTTCGGTTGCCGGTTGGCCTCTTTACCTCTAGGTGCCGGTATATCCTACTGTCAGTAACAAAATTCACAGCACAATGACATTAATGACATTGCAGAACACAATATAGTAATTACACCGAACAATGTAAATGCAACTCCATTAACAAAAACACTCCCTCTCATAAACTGAACCTGTTGTAGATGACTTTGAGGACAGCAGGTGGCCATATTGCTCTGTTTTATTGGCGCAGGTGCTGCGGCTCTGTCTGGAGCCGTCACCCACACCGTGTCCACAGCGGTCATCGTGTTTGAGTTGACGGGTCAGATCTCTCACATCCTGCCTGTGATGATAGCAGTGATCCTGGCCAACGCCGTGGCCCAGAACCTCCAGCCCTCCCTCTACGACTCCATCATCAGGATCAAGAAGCTCCCCTACCTGCCTGAGCTGGGCATGGGGCACCACGAGTCAGTCTGTGTGTGTGTGTGTGTGTGTGTGTGTGTGTGTGTGTGTGTGTGTGTGTGTGTGTGTGTGTGTGTGTGTGTGTGTGTGTGTGTGTGTGTGTGTGTGTGTGTGTGTGTGTGTGTGTGTGTGTGTGTGTGTGTGTGTGTGTGTGTGTGTGCACGCGCACGCGCAAGCATGGGTGGAGGGATGGGTGGATGTTTAGATGGGTGGAGGAATGGGTGGATGTTTATATGGGTGGAGGAATGGGTGGATGTTTAGATGGGTGGAGGAATGGGTGGCTTTTTACCCTCTTAGATGTATTACATTTCTCCATTATAGATACTGTCTTTCTGCCTCTTTTCTGTCTGACTCTGCGCTCTCGCTTTTTCCTCACAAAATGGTGTTTGTGATTCCTCTTCATCCCCTCATCTTCTCTTGCCTCGTTTCATTATCTTCACAACCCTTTCCTTCGTATTCCTTCATTACCCTCCCCTCCACCTCCCCCTTTTCATCATCACCTCATCCTCCTCCTCCGCCCCCAATTCCCATCCCTTTCTTCTCTAATCTATCTCTCTCCTCTCCTGTCCCCCTCCTCTCTCCCTTATCCCCCCCCCATGTTCCAGGAAGTATAATATCCGCGTGGAGGACATCATGGTCAGGGACGTGCGTTACATCACACTCTCCTCCTCCTATCGGGACTTCCAGGAGGTGTTGCTGACGGGGCAGCTCAAAACACTGGCCCTGGTCGAGTCCACAGGTAGGTGTGTGTTTATAGTGGAATGATTATGGGAGTTAAGACTTCCTTCCCCCATCTCTTTGATGATCTCCCTCTACCCATTGTATGTATAAAGCTGTTTCAAGATCCGGTGGGGGGGGGGTCTCTCTGTCGGTGGTGTCATCCAGCCTAACTCTTACTATATTGTATTGATACTTTGATTGAGTTAATAAATCAATCGTATTAACGAGGTCTCTTTGGACTGAGTAAGTTATTTAGCTTCGGCTATTTTCCACCACAGCAGGTGTCTTCCTGATACAGAGCGTTTACTTATTAGTTCACTAATCTTGAAGGGAGGCCTGAGGGCCGGGACGTCATCTAATAAATAGATAGGAGTAAAAAAAGGAGTGTGCACCTCACAGCAATCCTTTTTGTACGTTACTAGTACAGTATGTACAAGTGTCCAAAATGTCCTTGTACATCATGGTAGTTTGATGGTAATTTCAGTTCTACCATGGTACTGGTCATTGTATAGATGAGTTACCCTGGTATTGCCATGAAGTCAAGTATTGTCATGGTACCACTTTTGTACTTAAATAATACAAAATTCAAACCATCACATTTCTTACATAATTTTGTATTGGTCTTTTTCCATGTCCACACAAACATGAAACAGTCATCAAACAACATTAATACAATTAAATAAGAATACAAAATGTAATGGAAGAAAAAGGGAAAGAAAGAAAAGCAGAAACAGTTACAGGAAAAGCTACAATAATCACTGGTCCAAGGCTCTTTGGACATCTTTTGTAACATGCTACAAAATATATACAAATAATTAATTCAGTGACCAAGACTTAACTCTTAACTTAATGTAACTCTTAACTCCTGAATAACTTTTTTTAATCTAAATAAAACCATTAGAGGAGTATAATAGTATAAGGCAAGTAAAAGAGTGTTATCACCCACAATGATTTTTTTTTATGTATATGTTTATACATTTCTTCGGGCAACAAACAATACAGAATCGTTTTCATAATAAATACATTTAAAAAAAGAAAAACGAAAAAGAACGAAAACAAAACAGACAAACTCAGCACATCCTATGTAATAACAATACCCATAGTTGTAAAGAGGGGAAAAAAAGATAATACCATTTAATCAGTTTGAACAACTATAATGTTACTTCTTTAAATAAAATGTTACGATCTCCATTTACCTTTATTTATTACTTCTTGTGGGGCAGAGGATTTGGGCTGGTCAAAATGCTGAGTGGCTTGTGACTTTGGAAAACCACAAGCCACAGTGACAAGTGAGCCAAACAGTGTCAAGCTCTGCATACTACCATGATGGTAGTGTGACTAGAATATGATGGAAATACCATGATACTTTTTGTACTAAACTAATGACAAACTCCTATGTAGCTGCTGGTATATTAGCTGTCTTTGATAATTCTGGTCATCTGTTCATGTTATTGTTGTCTGTATAAGGTCTGTATAAAATGACTATAATCCCATATAAAGTGACTATAATCCCATAACACCATCATTCCCATCATGACAAAATATTCTCCCCTCTCCTCCTTTTTCTCGCCTTTTCTTTCACCTCCTGCAGCTGTTCGTCACAGTGCCTTATTCTTTCCACCCTTATCTTCTCTCTTTACCTCCTCCTTTTCTCTCCCTCTCCACCTCCATTCGTCCCTCACTTGTCTCAACTTTATCTCAATGGCTTCCTGCCCTTACTCTGGTACCGTCCTCTTTTGTCTTGTTCCACTATCTCTCTCCTTCCCTCTCTCCTCATTCCCTCTTACCTTCTCTCCTCCTTCCCTCTCTTCCTTCTCTCCTTCCCTCCTTCCTTCTCTCCTTTCCTCTCTCCTTCCCTTCTCTCCTTCCCTTCTCTACTTCCCTCCATCCTTTTATCCTCCTTCCCTTCTATCCTTCCCACTTACCTTTTCTCTCTCCTCCCCCTCTCCTTCCCTTCTCTACTTCCTTCTCTCCTTCCCTCTCTCCTTCCCTATCCACTTCCATCTCTCCTTCCCCTTATCGCCTTCCCTTCTCTCCTTCCCTCATTCCTTCCCTTCTCTCATTCCCTTCTTTCCTTCCCTATCTCCTTCCCTCTTTCTTTCCCCTTCTCTCATTCCCTCTCTACTTTCCTCTCTCTTTCCCTCTCTCCTCCCTTCTCTCCTCCTTCCCTTCTGTTATTCCCTCTATCTTTTACCTTCTCTCCCTCCTTCCCTCTCCCTTTCTATTTTACCTTCTGTCCTTCCTTCTCTCCTCCCCTCTCTCCTCCAGATTCTATGATCTTGCTGGGGTCCATAGAGCGCTCCCAGTTGCAGACTCTCCTGTCCCTCCAGCTGGGAAGACAGCGCAGGCTGGAGCACCTGCGAGCGCTGGCCCAGGACAACAGCACCCGCGACCACCTGGCTACCGACAGCACCCCCAGCTCACCCTGTGCCCACACCCACGCCAACATCAACGCCACCACCCACACCGACCCCAATGCCCGCCCAGGGGTCCGCTTCCTGGTGAGCACCCAACAGGTGTGAGGGGGACGGGGTCACAGGGTCTGGGTCGGGCTGGGTGAAGCAGTACAGTGTACTCAGTAGAGTAGACACTGCATGCATGAAGCATGTAAAGATAAAAGGGCAGTAAGCAATGCAAGACTGAGAAACATTACGTTGAAATGTATCTCCTGTCCCTCCAAAGCTATTGTAAGAACAGAAGTCAATAGTAAATTAATTATCTACTATCTACGTTTGATAGATCTTGGACGGACCTTTGCTGAGACAAGATATTATGTTGATAAAATTACTAATACGATTTTCTAAGTAATTTTTCTCTTCATTACCACTTGCAAAGTCAGACGGCTTGTCCACTGCAGACCTCTCTTTCAGAGGGCAGCACTGCTGTTGTTTGTAGGTGACTACTGGGGTGACAGTGGTTCGGGAGGCAGAGCAGTCGTCTGGCAATCCGGAGGTTTCCCATTCCCGCTCCTCCCAGGCAGCATGTCGAAGTGTCCTTGAGCAAGACACTTAACCCCTAACTGCTCCCGATGAGCAGGTTGGCACCTTGCATGGTTGCCTCCGCCGTCGGTATGTGAGTGAATGGGTAAAAATGTGAGGAACAAATTGTAAAGCGCTATATAAATACAACCATTTACTGAAAACTCTGGTGCCTTTTTGCTAAAAGTTGACATATGCACAGCTCTCAGCATTGTTGGGGAAAGTGCAATTGCATTGTAACAAACATGAAAAAGGCAGGTCTTCAGTGGACATGCTGCCTTACTGCCATTTGCCGTTGAAGGGCAGAGTAGGTAAAGGCACAGAAGAGTTTGAATTGGTTACATGGAAACCATTACAGTAGGTTACAGTAAGTTGGTGTGTCTTATTTGTGTGTATGTGTAACCATAACACGTCTTCTCTGTGTCTGTTGTCTGTGCCTTTACCTGTGCTGTCATGTGTTTGTGTTTGTGCATGTGTGTGGTTGTATTTGTGTGTTTGTGTGTGTGCATGTGTGGGTGTGTGGATTTCTGCATGCGTGAGCGTGTATGTGGTGTGTCGTGTGTGTGTGTGTGTGTGTGTGTGTGTGTGTGTGTGTGTGTGTGTGTGTGTGTGTGTGTGTGTGTGTGTGTGCTGGTGTCTGGCTGGCTCTGTTAATGTGTCTTCCATGTAGATTTCCACAGAGGAGTCGTCTTCCTTCAGCCTAGCTGTGGCCAACAATCAGCTTCCTCTCAAATCTGCTCTGAAAATGGTGTCTGCCACCACCAGCGACGCAGAGACACCCAATAGTATGTCCACACACACACACACACACACACACACGCACACACACACACACACACATGCATGCACGCACATTAGCTCACACAATGTCCTCTCTCCCACAGGCACAGAGGGTTACAAGATTGATTTCATATAGAAATACACACACACACACACACACACACACACACGCACACACACACACACACACACACACACACATACACACGCACACTTTCCTATAAAGTGTCCTTGTCTCCCAGAGGGATATACTGAGAATCATCTTAAATTTAATTGACTGGGGGAAAAAAAGTTCAAAGTTAAACCCACCTCAACGAAACACCATTCACACTGCAGCTCTCTGTCTCCCCTCAGTCTCTCAGACCCGGTCCTGTGCTGCCGACCATGAAAAGGAACTGCTGGAGGTGAGAGAGAGAGAGAGAGAGAGAGAGAGACAGAGAGAGATGAATGTATAGTGATGCATGTGTGTTGGTGTGGGAGTCAGTGTACATATGATTGTGAATCCATACACATCCTCAACCCGCCCACAGACACTATTTCATGTCTGGGATTTTTCCAAGGTGAGCTACAGTGTTTGCTCAGTTTCAGAAGCTTTCAGCACCATGGACAGCTACACTTCATATTGAGGAACTTTGGATACATTTGAACAGGTGTTTCTTATTTTGAGGAAAAGGTTTATTAAGCAGCACTTATGGATGGACACATCATCACCTGTTAACTAATGTAATAGGCTATAGACCAATTCATAATGGGAGCCAATGTGTTGAGGTTTAATGTAAGCACAGTTAAGAAATAAACCGAGCTATTTCTTTTTGCTTGTTTTAGATAACGATAACGTTTGTTGTTAAATATGTTACCTGAATCTTTTCCTTTCTTTACCACCTTGTTCACGAGAGAGGACCAGCTGATGTGCCGCTGCAACTATACAACTATGTAATGAGTGAAGTCACTAGAAAAACGTCTGATGTCCTCTCTACTAACTTTAAACCAGTGGTTCTCAACTGGTCTAGCTTCGGGACCCAACATTTTCCTTAGTCATTAAGTCGCGACCCACATTTTTGAACCACTATGATTTATTTAAAAAAAAATCACAATCTTTCATGCACTGTTAAAAACATGAAATAAGGGCGGTCAGGTGGCGTAGCGGAGATTGCGCTCGTCACCAATGCAGGAGATGCTGGGTTCGAGTCCAGCTCTCGGCGTTGCCACCAGCTTGGCTGGCCGTTCACACTAATACAATTGGCAGTATTAGGGGGTGGGGAAGCTGGCGGGTGGGAATCTGGCGTTGTGGACAGCGACGCCTACAGGTCAGGTCTCGGCGCTTGCTAAGCGGGGCAGGACTTGGTGGAGATAGCGTGCCCTCCCGCGCGTTACACTTCACCAATGAGAGTCTTCGCTGCCAAGTGAAAAGACGTCACTGGCTGTCGGCGCACGTCTCGGAGGAAGCGTGCGATCGACTCTGGACGCCCTTGTACCGACTCGTAGGAGAACATGCATACAGCAGCCAGGTAGGGGAGGGGGGGGAATTGGCACAATGACTAATTGGGACAGGGAGAAAATCAGAGAAAATCAGAAACAGAAAGAAAATAAATAATAATAATAATAATAATAATAATAAACATGAAATAAACACAAAAAAGTGCAACAAAAGTGCAACTAGGGCTAAAAACCCAACGAAATAAAACAATAATAAATAATATGCTTCTTAGCAGATTTCTTAGCTTAACATAACAGACCTAAGTTTGGGGGAACTAATGGGATAACTGGGGTTGCAACAAAAGTGCAACTAGGGCTAAAAACCCAATGAAATAAAATAATAATAATAAATAATATATGATTCTTAGCAGACTTCTTAGCTTAACATCCCAGGGAACTAATGGGATAACTGGGGATGTTGTTTGCTCCTGACAAGAGTCTCAAAGTCTGGGGTGAGACAAAGCAACTCTGAGGTCATGCTCAATGTCCAATCTGTTCCTCTGCTTTGTCGTCAGCTGGACCAGAGCTGAGAAGCCACTTTCACAAAGATAGGTAGTATCACTGCTTTAAACCATATTCTCTACTCTATACTCTAGACCAGTGGTTCCCAACCTTTTTTGAGTACTGTACCCCCAAAGCATTTCAAACCAACCTAAAGTACCCCCTACTACACAATCAATCGTGGTGATCCCCAGGATATATAGTTCTGTTTCGTTAAGGGGCTCTGCTTGGCATCACCTACTGCACTCCCTCGCGTACGTGCACGCGTACTGAATAACATTCCACAAATATACCTTTAATACCAGTATTAGTCTGACCACACCCCTCATCAGCTTACCTTCATAAGCAGGTGTGTGGTCACCTGCTCTCCTCCTTCTCGCTTTCACCACAAGGAAGTGCCTTCGGTAGTACCCCACTTGACGTGTTGTTAGTTGAAAAGAGTTGTGACTGGTTTACATTGTGCTTAATCTTTTCTTCTCTCACTTTGTTGTATAAGAAAAGGTTTGGGTCATAATGTATTCCGCGGAGAGTAGACCCGCTAGACCTACTCTTCACCACCGGTTCTCCATTCCCGCCTCCGTCGTGCGCTTCGGTGCTGGGCTGTTGCCACTCTCGTGGTTGCCGACCCAGCCCGGGAGACTGCCGGTGGATAGTTTTCCTCACCGACGAGCCGAGGGTTCGGTGCCGTCGCTCCGGCGATGGCCTGATCTCGACTCTGGTTCCTCTGGTTCTGGGGAATCGCCCGTTGATGAACGGGGGATTGTTTTGGAGCCGGAGGATTTGCGACGCAAACTTTTCGCGTCTGCTCGCTCGCGTCGCAAGATGGTGGCGTGCAGACGCGAACGGCCTGGGTTTGGGGAGTTGCTGGAGACCAGCGAGGATGCGTCCGACTCTGGATTTCTGATGGAAACTGAAGACTTCATGGAAGAGGCGGACGGATTCTTGTATGATGGTCCCGTGGAGGAGAGTATCCCTCCTCCGGAGACCCCGGAGGGGGGAGAAATGGCTCCATGGGGCGCCTTGTTCGAGGATGTCGAGGAACCACCTTGGCCTCATCAGCAGGATGCCCTACTGTCGGCCGCATCGGATTGTGGCTCCTTGACCAGTCGCAGCCTGCTGTATGCGAGGGATGCAGGGTCGGTGGAGGAAGGTTCGCAGGGGGAACTGCGGGCCTTGTTTCCCGAGCTCATGGCGGTAGCCGCCACCGCAAACGGTGTGCCGCTGCCGCTGCCATTGCCTGCACCTGTCCCTGATGACCTCATAGGCCATCCCTGGCAGCGTCCCCCAGTGAGAGGGGTGGACGTTGTCTACCCATTTTTCCCATCGATGGGGGCCTATGTTCGTCGGGGTCAGGCGGTGTCCAACATCATGGGACTAACTCCCGCCTACGTACCAGTTACGCGGGTGTCGGGGTTAGTCAAAGGTATGGGGGAGGGCGTGCCTCGGCTTGACAATCCGATGGCCGCGCTCCTCTGTCCGGATATGGTGTGGGAACCCCTATGCAAGCCGGTCCTCCAGGGGAAGTCGGCTAGGCGATTGGCTTATTGGGGTGACCAGTCATTCATCGCTGGTACACAATCGCTGGCTGCGGCGTCTAACATCGCCCACCTGGCTAGATTTGTATCGGGGATAATGACGGGCGGCACGGATCTGGACGAGGTAAAATGCGATCAGATCACCCAGGCTGCGGGAGCTGTCCTGCACCTTTCCCAGGTGCTGGCCATAGCCATGGGGAAAGTGCGCGCCCTGGCCACCCTGGGCCAGCGTCACCTTTGGCTGGAGCAGGCCCGTGTGCCAGAGAAGAAGAGAGCCCCTCTTCTGACGGCCGCCCTCTCCGACGCTGGCCTGTTCGGGAAGGCCCTGCAATTGATGACCTCAACATGCAGAGAAATGGCAGAGGAGAGATCCATCCTCCAACCCCATTTTCCGCCTCCCGTCCTTGCCGGTGGGGGCAGAAGGCTTCCGCGACGTCGAGCTGTCTCCGTCGCCGCTACCACTGCCTCCGCCGCCGCTGCTGGCCCTGCCAAGAGGGCCAGGGGACGAAACGGCGCTTCGGCCACCGCCGGCCCATCCCAGACCGGAGGAGACGGTAGGGAACGTCGTGTCCAGCAGACTGTAACCTACCGTCCCTCCGGGGCTTCCCGGGGTGGCAAGACTCGAGCGGCGCGAGGTGGCAGACGCCGTTAGGAGTGACTTTTTCCCCTCTGTATCCCCTCTCCTACACCCTTCCCGGCCCCTCTATGATATTGTGCCTTACACTTTATTAGTTTTTAATAAAAAAAGTTCCCCGACATAAGGGGGACTGTGTTTTGGCCGAACAAACTGTGTGTTTCTTCATACAAATCATATGGTGGGGTTGTGTATATATGAATCTACCCTGTTTACGTTGGGGGGTGAGTTGTGTTGTGTTACGAGGTTAAGCAAGGTCTGCAACTTACACTCGGTAATAGGTTCTATTTAGCTTGATGCTCCACATGCAATTAGAACTGGTGTTATTCCATTGCTTTAACTAAGTATATGTGTTTTCACAATGCTGTGTTGTTAGTTGCAGTAATGCTCGTACGCACACTTTTCACGGCCTAGCCGTTACTCTCGTTCGGCGTTTTTTCCTATGTACAGTATGACATAGGCAACGGGTATGGGATTCACGCACAGGCGACTTGTGTTTTGTTGTAAAACCTTTTACACTTTTTGTGGGTAGCAGGCATTGTATTAGCTTATGCTATGCATTGTTTTCTACCGGAGGTTTTTCAAGATGGCTACGGTTGTGTTTCTGTGTGTAGGGATAAAGGGTGTGTTTTCGGGAGGGGGTGTCGAATAAACCCCTCCTTTTTCCCACTTGATTGGTTTAGGGGATTTTTGATCTTTTCTGCTGAGCCAGTCAGGGCCAAGCCAGTGCTTGACAGGGGGGGGGGGGGGGGTATTCTACCGACTCCTGTTATGACAGGATCCGGTGGGTTTTCCCCGCCCGTTGTAGCGTTGTTGCTATGGCGACGCCTTCCATGAGCTGGTGTCTTAAAGATGTCGAGGTTGGGCGCAGGGCTTACAGGCCTGCTGCGCCCGGTTTATGTGTCAAACTTGAGTCTATTGGTCACGTGTCTCACAGTTTACATATCTTTTTTCTTGACCGTAGTCTCATGTGGGAAGGTGTTTCTGGGAGGGTCTGGTCTTACACTCTGATTAAAAGGAGTGACTGGATTAAAATCATGTGAAAAACAGGGTTTTTACTCCCAGCTGTGCAGTTGGGTCATACGGGTGATGCCTTTTCTTTATTTTTATAAAGAGTTGAATGTGTCTTGATGGATTGGAAATGAGGGTCCCTGATGGAAACAAGACTAACGTCTTTCTCAGGTCTGCCTCCCCTTATCTTTTTGTGTGTATTCCTGTACTGCAGTCTGTTGGGTAAATTTTTTCATTCATTCATTCATGGAGTTGATTGCATCTCGCCCCTCTTGTCGTTTCCCTGGGCGTCTTGGGGATTCAATATGGTGGTCTAAACGGCCTATTGTTGATGTGGGTATGTCCAAACGCACACATAGTGCTGGCTCAGGATGTGCTTTTGGGCCATTGGCTGACTGGCGCGCCTTGTTTGCTTGGGTGAAACAGCGTTTTTATGGAGCAATTGGGATGGGGTTTTTTCCTCTTCCGACATCCTGTGTGTTGTCGATGGGTTCCCGTTCATGTCAGGGGATGATGACGGAATGGGTCTGGACATATGGGGAAGGGTCTCACGCCCTAGGGGTGGGCCACCAGACGCGGTTCATACCGACACGTCTGGGTGGCGCCTTCTTTTTTGTGTTGGGATCAAACGCGCATATCTGCCCCTTCTCCTGGGGTTGGCAGGTCGGCGTGATTAGGGCACGGGACTGGTTCTGGTCGCGCTGGTCCAGATCAGTTGCACCCGTTGTCCGCTGGGGATGCAGATCTGCTGTTCTGGTACCCTGAGGGACTTGGGGTTTTTTCAGGGGGAAAAATGCTAGGTCGATCCGGGTGTCACAGGGTTGAGCGTTATGGGACCCTTGTTGGGTGCGTTGTATTCTGCACTGTCGTAATGGCTTACGGCCGTGCCGACCTGTACGCGTCCGATCTCGTCGGATCTCGGCCGCTGTACGGGTTGGTCTTGGTTGGTACTTGGTTGGGTGACCTCCTGGGAATACCGAGTGCGGGGTGCTGGGGCTGGTCTTCCATTTTTACGCTCTTCTCTTGCGTTTTGGCGCTGAGGAGCCTGTTGGGTGGTTTTAACCTCCTCGGGGGACCCTGTGCTCCCCGTATCACCGGGCCCGGTCCGGGGTGATGCTCGTTGACCCGTAGGCCCGGGATAGCCCTGTTGGGAACCGGAACGCGGGCTGCGGCGGTGCCGCAGATGTGTTTTGGGGTTTCTTTCCTGAGGGGTTATGGGACCAACCGTTGCATGGGGTGATGCCTGGGTGGTTGGTTCTCTGGTGTGTTGCTGCAGTGTCAACTCCCGGTTCTCCGGTTGAGGGTGCCCCTGCACGTTCATGACGTCTGCCGATCGTATGGGCTTTTTCTGTGGGCAGCTGTCAGGGGCCGAGTGGTCTACGGATCCCACTTCTGACGTGCTGTTTGAAAGCTTGGTTATGCGACAACGCCAGCATACGCCCCTTCCGCCGGGGCGGCTGTTTTCAGCTGTCCTTTCTGGCGCCTGCCTCGTCTGCAGTTTCCAGGCTTGGGTTGACAGCCTGTTGCCTGGTCTTTTTCCCCGGTGCACTGCCTGCTTCCGTTGGTTAACTCTTGTGTGTTATGACCATGCTGTCTGCCTGTTGCAGGGCCTGTGTTCCAGGCGGTGTGCTGTTGGGGAGGACAGGGCCCGCTCGGCTGAGGGGCCTTTGTCCGAATACGCTGGCGATGTGGGGGGCGGGGTCACTAGGTGCCCCCCTGGTGGGGTCTTGATGCTGGCATCATGGACTTCTCCGGGCCCCCATTCCAGGGAGTCCAGTCCTTTTGGTGGGTCTGGGTCTTCCTTCGCGCTCCGCTGCTACGGCCTTGCCACGGGGTTGGGTTTGCCCTTGACCCCGTGATTCTGGGGGCAGTGACGAGGTTGTTCCTACGTTCGTTCCCGGGTGGCATGCGGGTTGTGCGTGGGTGTAGTCGTGGGGTCAAGCCACGGTCTGCTCACCCTGTGCGTTGGGTTGCTTGAGTGCCTCTTCGCACGGTCGGGTCCGTCGCCCTCCCGTGAAGCCCCTAATAGGGGGGATGCCCTCCATTAGGGGGGGTCGGGGGGGCTCGGCCCTCCCTGTTCTGATGGTTGTGGGGGGCTGTCAGCGGGGTGTATTTGTCAGCCAGCGGCTCCGCTTGGCCTCCCTTGTGCAGTAGGTGATGCCAAGCAGAGCCCCTTAACGAAACAGAACGTTAGGTTATGGCTATAACCAAGTTCTGTTAGTTAGGGGTGACGCTTGGCATCAGACGGCCGCTGCAGCCCTTGACCTCACCTTGTGGTGAAAGCTTGGGAAGGAGGAGAGCAGGTGACCACACACCTGCTTATGAAGGTAAGCTGATGAGGGGTGTGGTCAGACTAATACTGGTATTAAAGGTATATTTGTGGAATGTTATTCAGTACGCGTGCACGTAGGTGATGCCAAGCGTCACCCCTAACTAACAGAACTTGGTTATAGCCATAACCTAACGTTAATAGTCTATATATTGTGGCAGACCGGCTGTGTGTGTGTGTGTGTGTGTGTGTGTGTGTGTGTGTGTGTGTGTGTGTGTGTGTGTGTGTGTGTGTGTGTGTGTGTGTGTGTGTGTGTGTGTGTGTGTGTGTGTGTGTGTGTGTGTGTGTGTGTGTGTGTGTGGGTGTGTGTGTGTGTGTGTGTGTGTGTGTGTGTGTGTGTGTGTGTGTGTGAGAGTGAGTGGATGACCTGGATAAAGTCACATGGTCACACAGGTTGGCAGTTTATTGAAGTAAAGTTTTAGTTCTGAGGTCTGACATCATCACCTCATTCCCATTGTAACATTAAGTTAACAAAGCACTGAAGACTCAAAACTAAGATAACATAAGATAAGATGAGATGAGATACGATGCGATACGATACAATCAGATGAAATATTCCTTTATTGATCCCCTTGGGTAAATGTTGGTGTCATAGCAGCATGGGGGAGGGGAGGTACAGTATAGGTATGGGCAGGATAATAGCAGAAAGACATAAATATAGGCAATAGAATTAGATCTGAATATAAAAAGATGTAAATGGGATGATTTCATGCTATTATTCGAAAGCATGTCGCCACAGAGGAAACACATTGGCTGTGGTTGCTCTGTACTTGTGACAGTAAATCCAGAGAGCACATAATGTTCACCAAACTGACGATTCTTCACTTTCTCCGTTTTCTTTTTCTTCTGAATGGGTTCTCCTGATTCAGCAGTATCACCTGTGCTGTTGTTGCTGGATGAACCAGCTCGACTCAGCCATTGATCCATAATGTTAACAGACATTTTGAAAGAGGCTTGATATTTTGCTAACTAGCTACACTACAATGATGATGCTCGGTCTCGGTGTAACACCTGACAGTCCGGTGGGAAGCTGAACGTTGCACGATAGAACAAGTATAGCCAATAATAATATTATATCCATCAAATTATTACTTAATTTGAATTCCCCCAATTTTGGCATGCATTATTCTTTATTTGGGTACAGTTTTCCTGTACATATATTATTTTTTTTTTTACAGTAGGAAAGCAGGAGGGCTATCGGTTCATAATTTCGAACAGTACTATTTCTCTTTTATGCTCAGGCCGTTGCTAAGATGGTTCAATAATGATTCTGACATACCATGGGTGAATATGGAGAAGCACATTGTATCTTCATATACACTCAAATATATCCTCTTTTCTGGTCTATCCCAAAGCTTTTGCCGTACTAAATTCGGCCCAATTATAGCACATTCAATTTACGGTTGGAAATATATTGCCGAAATGGGACAGTGGGACACAAAATGGCACCTAGATACCCCTATTTTTGATAACAACTTCTTACTGTTGGGAGGGAAACCAGCTATTCACAAACTATCTGACATATACAGTGAATATGGTCTCAGATCCTTTCAAGAGCTCAAACAAATCTATAATGTCCCTAGTACATCCTTCCTTTTTTATTTACAGTTGCGCACTGCAATGCGCACTTATGGTGTCCCATGGAATCAGCCTTTACCAGTTCATCCTTTAATGATTATAGTGAGTGGCATAAATGTTAAAATGGTTTTGTTTCGGCGGTTAGGTGGCCGAGCGGAGATTGCGTTCGTCACCAGCCCCGGAGCTGAGCTGGATTTGCCGGTTTGAATCCAGCTCACAGCTCCGGGGTTGTCACCAGCTTGGCTGGCCGTCTGCACTGATACAATTGGCTGTAGCAGAGGGTGGGAGAAGCTGGCGGGGTGGGTCCGGGTCGTTGTAAACAGCGACTCCTACAGTTCGGTCGGGGCGCCTGCTAAGCGCGGATTGGACGTGAGGGGGATAGTGTGGTCCTCCCACACGCTACGCCCTCTCAATGAGAATCCGCGCTGCCAGGTGAAAAGAAGCGGTGATTGGCTGGACGTGTGTCGGAGGAAGCACGTGGTAGCCTCCACTCTCCCAGATGATCTGACTGTGGGGGGTAAGTGCGCAGCGACCAGGAAGGGACTGGGAATTGGCATACGACTAACATTGGGATGGGAGAAAATCGGCGGAAAATGGAGGGGGAAAAAGACCAAAAAAAAAAAAAAATAAAATGGTTTTGTTTCTGGGTTATATAATAAAATACAAGGAAAACTAAACAGAACTACAGGTAATACCACTGTCTGGAACATAGATTTAAAGGATTACAACGCCTGCAAGAATGTATGGCAGAAATTGGCAGAATGTATGGGATAATATTCCGTGAACCTCTCGTAATTATAATAATCAATTAACTCATTACAAACTGATACAAAGATTTTATCTGTCACCCAGGAAACTCTGTCAAATCAAAATTTTACAAAGTCCCCTATGTGCTTTATGTCCGCAAAAAGTCATAGGAACATACATACATATGATGTGGGAATGTCCAGGAGTACTAGCTTTTTGGGCCAAGGTTGCATTATTTCTCACTAATATAACGGAGATAAACATACCTTGTTTGCCACACATTTTATTATTAAACGATGATTCATCTTTAAAAATCACAACTGCAAGCAGGCAGGCTACACAGTATATGACTATACTGACGGACAATCTATATACTGAAAAGACACTTTTTTATGCCACTGTGGGAATTAATATGAAATGCTGATGAACTTGTTTAAAAAAAATAAAATAAAAAAAGTTGGTAAAAAAATAAACAATTTTTATTTTATTTTTTTTATCTTTTCATGTACCCCCTGGGGACCACCCACGTACCCCTAGGGGTACGCGTACCCCCGGTTGGGAAACACTGCCTGCTGCTGAGTCTGCCAAGAGTATTGTAAACAATTACTTTCAGAGACTATGGGGGGTGAACCTCCGACCCTCTAGGGGGGTCCGGGGGCATTTTTGTTGGTACATTTTAAAGTTAAATGCATCAATCTGGTGCACTTTGAGAGCAAAATAAAGACGCTAGATCTATGATGAACTTTGTGCTCAAAACACAAAATCTACCAGACTAGTGCTTCCCAAGCCTTTCCTCGAAGCACCCCAGCCGTTCAATGTATTTGTTCAATTCCACCACCAGCACACCTGATTCAACTTAACTAGCCCTTTATTAGTTGAATCAGGTGTGCTGGTGGTGGAATTTAACAAATACATGGAACGGCTGGGGTGCCTCGAGGAGAGGTTTGGGAACCACTGAGCATACATTTGAGCCATCAAAGAAATGAAGCAAAAGCGGTTACCTGTGTTGAACTGGTTTATTTTTTAGAAAATAAAAAGATATAGTGGATTACTATTACGACTACTACCACTGCCAATACTACTGATACATCCCTATTGGCAAACTTTATATTTAAAAAAAATAGTAATTCATACAGTCATTATACAACTGTGGCGGGACTAATTAGACTGTGGCGGGCCGCCACAGTCTATGTAATTAATGGGAAACCCTGAGTATTATGAGTTATATGTAAACGATGGAATTGGAGCACGCTTTGGTGGACAAACTGTGATGACACCATTTCTAAATTACCCCAAGCATTTTTCTTTGTAGTATGTTCTTTGAATATCGGCACCTATTGGGCAACATATCGACCCATGTCTGAAATAGGCTATATTGACTGATTAAATCATCTGACAGATTAATCTGAGTCCTTTCATTCTAGTGTAAGGCTAGTAAGGTAAGGTCATTTCAAAGTTATGCCCTTTAAAGGCTTAACAACTTCAGCAAATGTCTGTCTTTTGTCCCTCTCTCTCTCCAAGAAGCGAATAACTAAGATCCAATGTTACGGCGGCGTGGCTCAGGGGTAGAGCGGGTCGTCCAATGATCGAAGGGTTGGTGGTTCGAATCCTGCTCAAGCCCATGTCCATCCCACTGCTGTTGTGTCCTTGGGCAAGACACTTAACCTACTTGCCTCGTATGAATGTGTATGCATGTGAATGAATGTTGGTGGTGGTCGGAGGGGCCGTAGGCGATGATTATTCGCCAATCTTCCGTGAGTCTGCCTCAGGGCAGCTCTGGCTGCAATTGTAGCTTACCACCACCGGTATGACTGTGTATGAACGAATAATGGACTCTGTGAAGCGCTCTGAGTCAGAGAAGAGCGCTATATAAATCCAATCCATTATTATTATTATTATTATTACAGCGACATTGTGTCAAGGTCTTGTTAGAGCCTCTTGCAGCTTCATCACTGGCACGCTAATTATACCCTTGCAGCAACATTGTGCTAATGGTACAGTGGCTTCTCTCCCAGGCAGTGGAAGTCTAACTGGGATCCAATGTTGCAGAAATAGCATGGAAAGGGTTAACCTGTCCACTGCCATAATAAGTCACCTGTTGCTGTGTTAATGTTGTTATGTCGGTCCTTCTCTCCCCGCTGGAAGAGCCCAGCTGGGCCGTCTCCTCCTGAACACAGGAAGCCCAAGCTCAAACGAGTGAGGATCTCCATGGCGGTAAGATTGTCTGCCACCTAGAGACCGTTGCCTAGTAACCATTGCCTTGCGAACAAGCCGAGTAGTGACTGGTGGACCAAATTATTTTTGGTGTACTAACTACTGACCAAAATATGACAGTAGCTTTTGACAGAGAGAGATAGAGGGGTCAACATTGATACCGAACCGCTGTATTAAGACGTGGTCAAAATTGTCTGGTGTTTGGGTTTCTTTTTCCTCTTCTTGTGGTGGCTCTTATCTTAAGGCTGCTGGCCTCGTGGCTTTAAATATAACCTACTTTATGTCTGTATTTTGTTGTGTATTGTTTATTGTATTGCACAAATGTAATATGGTGATGTCAAAATCTGTGTGTGTGTGTGTGTGTGTGTGTGTGTGTGTGCGTGTGTGTGTGTGTGTGTGTGTGTGTGTGTGTGTGTGTGTTTGTGTGTTTGTGTGTGTGTTTGTGTATGTGTGTGTAGTGCACGATTTGTGATTTTCTTTTTACAAGGGGGACGATGGGCAAGTTCCTCCTCACCTCACCCTGAAAGATCTATAGTTAAACGGGAGTGCATTATACATCTTGACATAACAAAGGGGTGTCTCATCGCCTCCTGTGTTGTGGTTGCTTTGCTGTGTACTATTCATATACTCATAGGTGTATGGTTTATTTTTCTATATATCTCAACCTTCTTTCTCCCCCCCAGGACCCTCCTGAAGTGGAGGATGACATGACCACCACAGAGGTAAGACCAACCTCTTCTCAAGCTACTGGTGAACTGCACACTGTCAAATCAATTTCCACATTTCCTCTTTGCGATCGCTCAAGTGTTCTAATGACTGCGCCGCTCCCAGGTCGCAGAGTGGGCAGAGCAGCAGCTGGACGACCCGGTGGACTTTAAGAACTGCAAGATTGACCCCGCCCCCTTCCAGCTGGTGGAGAGGACGTCACTCCATAAGGTGTCGCATCAGAGCATCAGTCTTTTATATAAAAATCTGAACGCTAATTGTAAACTAGCCTTAATCCGAACACTAATTGTAAACTACCCCTAATCCCAATGCTAATTGTAAACTAGCCGTAATCCCAACGCTAATTGTAAACTAGCCTTAATCCCAACGCTAATTGTAAACTAGCCCATTTATAGTTCATAGTCTCTTTGGGTGTCTGTTTCCTCCATATTTCTATTTACTTTGAAACAATCAGCAGGAGCACTAGACACTAGACACATTAGAACACTAAATATAGGTAGAATAAAGTAAGATAAAAAGTAATTAATAAAAAGGAAAAAGTCAATAAACATGGAATAACATAAGTAAAAGATATAACACTATATACATGTATGACAATGAGGATGTGTGTGTAAAAGTAAAGGTAACAAATACTGTATACAACAGTATGGTGTAACGGTTGTGACACCGTCACCCCTGCGTTGTGTTTAACTTCGATGCCCCGAGGGAGTTTCGGACACGTGGTCTGCCGCACCACAGGTGACACCACAGACCGCTATACCAAGAGGTGAATTCACTTCTTGGCAACGTGTCTATGTGTCTTTTACCTCATTCAGCGCCATTCATGCATATATACGTGTTTGTCCGCCAATCGAATAACGCCAACCACGTATATATACGTTATTGGATCGTTATTTCTTTTATTCGCTATTTCCATTCATAAATCATCCAGGTAGGCTGTGGTACTGTGTGGCAATGTGTCTGAGATCGCAACGGTCCAATACCGCCACCTGTTGGTATGCGGCCGATGTCGTACTTCCTGTCTGACTCTGTGTATGGCTCTGTGTATCATTGAAATTCCTCCGGGCGGAGTTTTTGAGTAATGTGGACCGAGGGGTATACCCGATCGCATTGAATCGGTTTCGGGACGCCAGATTCATTATGCTGTTGGGGGTTATGGCGTGGGCCAAATGGACATACGATCTAGCAGATGGCAATCAAATAATTGGAATATTCTTTTTGGAGTCTAATCGGCCACAGGTAAGAGCAATTTAACGTCAATTTCAGCTTGGTTGTCCATTGTTTTCATAGCCATCGCCCTGATCAGCGTATGCTGTTGTACTAACGAATGCTGTTATTGACAATCAATTAATCAGAAACGACCCCCCCCCCCCCTTTCATGCATGCATGATGGAACATAATATACCGATCATATGCATTTAAATTTTTTATTGTAGCGTGTATAGGGACGAAATGACAATGGATTAAGTATAATATGCGTTGCGGGCAATTACTAGCCTCCCACGCAACCATAAATCTAAAACCATACTTATATTCACCACGGTATAAAACGAGAATGTATGGATGGAAAAAAGATTCCTTTTTCACATCTTGAACGATAGATACTCAATGTCAAATGGGCCATAGTATTGCATATATAGCTATAATATTCAAATAGTTATAGCCCTGCAAACAAGGTGAGCGACTCCCACCGTTTACAGCGGTGGCGGTAGCTACTACAGGATGAGGCTAATGCGTGGCGTCCAATGAGTTAAGGGAGAGTGAGTTCAACTCGCAGTACCGCTACGTGCCACAGTCACTTCACAACACTTGGGGCGGAAATTGCGGAATCCACAGAGAATGGATTGCGCGAAGCAAATTGCATTTGTGGAGCCTGCTCTGCATCTGCAAGCTATCCACGAAAGCACATTGCTCGATGAGATACCAGCGCAGACACGCCCAATAATGTGTGGCGCGAGCAGTCTGCACTCTGCCCCCCTGACAGCGCTCTTGGCAGAAATGTGTGTGTCGAAATGTAGCGCGCTGTCAAGTTTAGCGCGCTGTCCAAAAAAAGAAAATAAATTAGAAATCAAGATGGAAAGCAGTAAAAATAAACTTGCAGTTAAAACCAAGAAGGCAAACAACACATGCCGTTCCTTCGAATCTGGAGAGATCTAATTCTGTATTTTAATCTGTATTTAACCTTTATCTATTTTATACTTGCTATACTTATTTTATACTTATCTATTTTTGTCTAGCACAGTCTCTGGAGCGTAACAGAAAGAAGCATTTTGTATAAAAGTATTCTGTACTTCTGTATGACAACTAATAAAGAAACTTGAAACTTGAACTTGAACTTATCTATTCGGTGAAGACCAGTTATTCTAATTAAAGAATTTACATTATCTATCTGTCCCACTTTGTCCCACCAAAATCTGACTGTTGTCCCCCCCCCCCCCCCCCCCACTCCATCCATTAACTCAACTGGACTGTCATACTATTCATTTGCACTTGGGACATTGATATTATATTATTGATGTTATTATTTATACATGCTATATTCAGTATGTTTGTATGTGGTGATGCTCTAAACTCAATTTCGTTGGACCAACAATGACAATAAAGATTCTATTCTTTTGCACTCCTCTATACATTACGAAGTAAACAAAATACAATACAAAATGAACGGAATACTAAAGAAAATAGATCTTATGAGTTATGAACAGTATCTAACTTGTTCGAGAAATATAAAGCCGAGTGCCAATAGCCTTCGCAATGCGTGATTTAGAAATAAGGCTATAGCTGACATTTCAAATGATTGGTTCTGATACAGTAAACATACAGTAAACATTTATTTCTGATATAGGTGCTGATCAGCAGTAATGCAATGTCATGATTATTATTATTAAATAAAAAATGTATTAATAATTAATGAATTTTTTATTTAATAATAATAACTTCGTTTTATATAGCTCCTTTCATAAAACCTAAGGTCGCTTATAGGGGAAGAAATAACAAACAGACTGTAGCTAAGCCAGGGTACACAACCCTGGCTGTATTTAAATAATGAGCTTGACAAATACTAAATGATTTATTAACCAATATTAAATGTACACAAAATGGCGGACACTCTTATTAACTGGAGGGGACGGGACCAAGTTGAATTATTACATTTAATTTGTAACATAAAATAATTTGTCACATTATCCTGGGGCTAATCAAATTTACATGCAACCAGTATCCTAATTATTATTATACAATTTATATATCACAATGTTCGAATTAATTATACAATTTATATATCACCATGTCCGAATGAATTATGAGTCCTAAGCTAATGGTACCAGGTCGTTGGAGCTCTGAATGGGGGGTGTGGAAGGTGAATTGTCCAGAGGAGAAAGATGAGCGTTACAGCGTTGTAGCAAAAAAACAACTCTCTCCTGAATCTAATACACCTTTTCTTCCCCAACTAACGGTATCTTTTTCTCTGTTCCAATACGTGCAGGGTGCACGCTGTATACAGCTCGCGATACAAGGAACATATACGGGCGAACAATAAAACACAGGTCAACAGTAAATATATATCTTATACAAATAAAACAATATATATATATATATATATATGGTATAGAAAATAATAAACGTGGACTTTAGGTGATAGCCTAATCGACCTTTTTGTTGAACTAATTCTAATTATTAATCTGGACCTTCAGAACAGCTTGCATCGTTCGGTATAGTATAGACTGCTGTTCCGAAAGATGTAGCTGTCGTGCACTGACCCAGGGAACTTGGCAACCACATTAGTGATTAAATTACTGGCATTACACAACATCTGGATATTGATGGAATAGGTATCCTATTTCGAAAAACGTGCTCATTTTCGCCGGGTGGTATCACGGCCACGACATTTGGGAAGCCGACAGTGTTAAGAAAAGACAGCTTTGTGAGGGCGGCTGAGTGGCGCAGTGGGCAAGGCGCTCGCCAATAACGCAGGAGATGCTGGTATCGAGCCGTCATACTAACACAATTAGCAGTGTTAGAGGGTGGGAAAGCCGGTGGGTGGGGATTGGACGTTGTGGACAGCGCCTCCTACAGGTCGGTTGGGTGACGCTGGTGCGGCAGGAACAGGAAGTATCGGGGGCACCGTGAGCCTCCCACGCGTTACTCCTCGCCACTGAGAGTTCGAGCTGCTGCGGTGAAAAGATGCGACAGGCTGCCTCCTCGTATACCGGAGGGGACACGTGTTGCAAGGCTTCTATCCCCACTAAAGCCGACCAGTTGGAGGCATAGTCTAGCAACGTTCAAGACAGGGGGAGTGAAGAATTGGAAATACGAAATTGGGATGGGAGAAAAATAGAAAATGGGGAGAAAAAGCGAATAAAAAAAAGACAGCTTCGTCACTTATAATTCTATTGTACTATATTCTATTGTTCTATTTTTTTTCTTCGTTTATATCCCATTTAAGTGTCGCTTATATAGAAAAGAAAAAAATAACAAACAGACACAATTAACACAATCAAACTGAAGTGGGAAACCAACTCGGAATAAATAAATAGAGTTTATTCTGGAGCATAACGCCACAACATTGCCTGCTCAATATCATCCTTGATTTCATCCAGAGTGATATTCTCCTTCGAAATATTATTTCGCGGTCACGCTGTTACTGCTGCCATGATGATCATCACCTGTGAAGAGGCTCATTTACATAGAAAGGGGAGATGCCAATTGCACCGGACGCAATGCTGAAGCAACGCATGGGCCACCTTCATTTCAGCCGCTGCGCGTCCTTTGAGAGCGATATGTGTCGAAAAAAGCAGCGCAAACCCTTTGTGGATTCCGGCCTTGGAGTCCATCGTGACTGCGCCTCGCTGTTACAATTGCACAAGTGGAAGAATGGATATGGAAGAATGAAATACGATTAATAAAATGTAACACTATATACATATGACAATCAGGATTGTGTGTAAATGTGACAAGTGTATACAACAGTACACATTGGGTATGTAGCAGTCCAGGTTCAATAGCAGCAGTCATAGTTGATGTTTCTCTCTCTCTCTCTCTCTCTCTCTCTCTCTCTCTCTCTCTCTCTCTCTCTCTCTCTCTCTCTCTCTCTCTCTCTCTCTCTCTCTCTCTCTCTCTCTCTCTCTCTCTCTCTCTCTCTCTCTCTCTCTCTCTCTCTCTCTCTCTCTCCACAGACTCATACTATCTTCTCTCTGCTGGGCCTGGACCATGCCTATGTAACCAGTACCGGACGCCTTGTTGGAGTGGTATCTCTCAGAGAGGTGTGTGTTTGTGCGTGTGTGAGAAAGTGTGAAATTGAGAGAGGGAGAGAGGTGATGATTATCTATATATCACAACCACTATATCTGGAAGTCACAGGTTATTCTCAAATAGGTGTGTGTTTGTGGAAGAGATAATAATTAGCTGTATGTTCATTAGAGAATGATCTTAGAAAGAGAGAATGATTGTCTATTTATTATAATCACTATATCTCCAGGGCCCTTTATTGTGGACCATGTATTCCTGGCTACAGTAGAATAGGCACTTCACCTCACACATATATCAAGTCTCTAACCTGTCTTGCACACATGCATTTAGGTTGACAGTTATTGAGAGTTAATGAGTTTGGATATGGCCACCAGTGATGTCATCAGAGGACTCTGAATCCTTGTGTTGTGTACTGTTAATTACAGTTCAATGAAATGATGTAGATGAAAAAATAGCAATCCCTATTGCAATCCGTATCTCTATTATTTCATCTACATCATTTCATTGAGCTGTCAAACTAAATTAATATGCAAAACAGCTTACAGTCTTGGGATATGTGTGAGATTATGTGCAAAATAAATCATGGTTGTTTTTGGTGAAGTGCCCCAGTGCAATATTTATCATCCAAATCATGGCAGGACACATTAACTCTCAGGTCTGGACGGTCCCAAATCGGATTTAGCTCACATTGGGCCTCATTACCTGTCTAAAAATAAAAAAGCCACCGCCAAATTCATCAAGCCATTCTTAAAGTCTAAATCCGTTCTTACCCAGGTGTGTTGAATGATGAATCCCACCTGTTCTTAAACTGAAATGCGCGTTCATGCTCAATTCATTTGCATACAGACACGCCCGCCAGCGCCTTATAAGGCGAATGAGGCGTGTGTAAAACAGCCAAGTTTCGGCATCTGATCCCTGTCTGATCCATTCAACAGGAAGCGATTTGCGACTTTATGCTAATTTTATGCCTATGTCTATTTTAAGTATGTTGAGCTGCAATTCTTGTATGAAAGGTGCTATACAAATAACGTTTATTATTATTATTATTATTATTATTATTATTATTATTATTATTATTACTTACCAATGATGTTGTTGATCAGTAGACTCCTCCTTTCTCGGCACAGTCCATGCTCCGGCTAGTTAGCCACAAACCAATGCAAAGTCAATGGGGTCAATCTCCTGTCTGTACAAGCTGACTGAGCACTGAGATCTACTCCACAGTGCATACAAAGTAGATTTCAGTTGTCTTCAATCAGCTTGTACATACAGGAGCTTGACCCCATTGACTTAGCTTTTATCTCATTACCTGTCTAAAAATAAAAAAGCCACCGCCAAATTCATCAAGCCATTCTTAAAGTCTAAATCCGTTCTTACCCAGGTGTGTTGAATGATGAATCCCACCTGTTCTTAAACTGAAATGCGCGTTCGTGCTCAATTCATTTGCATACAGACACGCCCGCCAGCGCCTTATAAGGCGAATGAGGCGTGTGTAAAACAGCCGAGTTTCGGCATCTGATCGCTGTCTGATCCATTCAACAGGAAGCGATTTGCGACTGATCTCAAAATGACACACACACACAAACACACACACGTCTCACGACTCAGTGCATGTGTGTGTGTGTATTCCTGTGGGTCGCTCATCGTGTGAGTGTGTTAATCTGATGACCAATAAAGACTTATACTTGTACTTATATATGTACTGTATAGTGCGAAATAAATCGTTCCAGCAAAGTAGGCTTTGTCAATACTGCTTGTCAAGAGCCAATTGTGCAGTAGGTTGGGAAATACCGGATCTGTCACCTGTCATATCTCCCTCTGAAAGGTCCCTATGGCTAAAACCCTGAGTGCGCTCAGAACTTGTAGGTGTGGAGCAGAGAAGAGAATAGAGGAGAGGAGAGGGGAGAGGAGAGGTTGTAAATATGCGTTCTATGCGTACGGCCTGGGCGGCCAGAGCATCTAACTGTTCTAACTGCAATATATAATCCATTTCAGAAGCAGAACGCATGCAATAAGTTATAATAATAATAATAATTGAACGTTTCTGGGTTTATAATGTCGTATTTGGGGTTATGTGGGGGCAATTGACCAATGGTTTGCTTTCAACCCATGAACTCTTTCCTCTCACCTTTTAAATATTGTTTTAATTTTCTCTACTAAAACTGTATTGTATTGTTTGTTTTGTAAAGTGTCTTTGAGCATTAGGAAAGGCGCTATATAAATCTGATGTATTATTATAATACTTTTTTTGAACAAATGTTTTTTATTTTCCCTTTTTTTAACATGAAACAAGACAAACAATACAGTAAAAGTAATAATCAACGATAAATCACAGGACAATAACAGAAATAATAATAACAATAATGACAGTCCAGTAATTAAATCAGAATGAAAGTAGATTAAAAGACATACAAATAATAAATACAATACATAGGCTCTTGCTCGCTCTCGACCACTCTTAGAATTTGGTCTTGCCTAAGAGAAAAGCAAAAATAAGAAAACATTGCTGAATCCCAGGTAAGAACAAAATAAGAAGAAATGCTAGTTAAGAACAAAATCTGTTCTTATATCGGCCAATTGTGATCCGATGAGCCAGAACACAACCTGGTCAGGCTCACCTGGTGATCAGAAATCTACATAGCCTTTGGACACAATCCAGCCACAATGTGCATAATGCATATCATAATGAGCAAATGATCCTACAGAAAAACTGATCCACGCCTTTATCTCAAGCGAATTGACTATTGTAATGCACTCCTTACTGACCTCCTGGGGGGAAAAAACAGATAGACTCCAACTCATCCAAAACGAACTAAGAGGAGAGACCACATCAGTCCAGTGTTAGATACTCTGCACTGGCTTCCGGTTTTAGAATTGATTTTAAGGTCCTCATCCTTATATACAAAGCAGTGAATGGAACAGGACAAAGCTACGTTGCCAATGTAGCCGGCGCGATCTTGTCTGCGTTGTGTTTAGTCGATTCGACCCCTGTTAAGGGATCGCCCTGAGTGGGAGTTGAACCCCGGACGCCCGCGTCACGGGCGGCATCACAGACCACTAAGCAAGAAGTGAACTCACTTCTTGCTTCCGGGTCTGGATGCCTCTGGGGAGTGAGTTTACTTGCAGTACCGCTTACCATCCACAGCCACGTCACTACTTGTACCCGTGACTGTGGATATACCGCGGTACCTCCGTTACACTCACCCCCCTAAACTCACTCCACCCAGGGCATCCGGGTCTAACGGCACCACATGTAGCCGGCGCGATCTTGTCTGCGTTGTGTTTAGTCGATTCGACCCCTGTTAAGGGATCGCCCTGAGTGGGAGTTGAACCCCGGACGCCCGCGTCACGGGCGGCATCACAGACCACTAAGCAAGAAGTGAACTCACTTCTTGCTTCCGGGTCTGGATGCCTCTGGGGAGTGAGTTTACTTGCAGTACCGCTTACCATCCACAGCCACGTCACTAATTGTACCCGTGACTGTGGATATACCGCGGTACCTCCGTTACACCAATTCTCTTGTCAACTATGTGCCCCCTTGAACATTATGATCATCTACTACTGCAGCCTTTGCTAATTACGCATACAATCTATGGAACACCCTGCCTATGGACATTAGGGGGGCTAGCTCATTTAATATTTTCAAAAGTAAACTAAAAACGTACCTCTTCACTGTAGCCTTCTAATGCACTCAGCCACTTAGATTATTGTGTCTGTAAATGAAAGATATTTTATTGCACTACTTTTATTCTGTGATTTTTTATGCCGTGATTTCTATAATGTCAATGCTATGCAAATTGTATGCCTATTTCTATATCTGCACTTTATGCTCATTTTATGCCTATGTCTATTTTAAGTATGTTGAGCTGCAATTCTTGTATGAAAGGTGCTATACAAATAAAGTTTATTATTATTATTATTATTATTATTATTATTATTATTATTATTATTATTATTATTATTATTATTATTATTATTATTATTATTATTATTATTATTATTATTATTATTATTATTATTATTATTATTATTATTATTATTATTATTATTATTACTTACCAATGATGTTGTTGATCAGTAGACTCCTCCTTTCTCGGCACAGTCCATGCTCCGGCTAGTTAGCCACAAACCAATGCAAAGTCAATGGGGTCAATCTCCTGTCTGTACAAGCTGACTGAGCACTGAGATCTACTCCACAGTGCACACAAAGTAGATTTCAGTTGTCTTCAATCAGCTTGTACATACAGGAGCTTGACCCCATTGACTTTGCTTTTATCTGTGACTAACTAGCCAGAGCTAGTACGAGCAACAGCATGGATCGTGCTGGGAAAGGACTCTACTGAACAACAACATCATTGGTAAGTAACAAATAGAGCTAGGGTTCCAAAACGTTTAACTATCCCTTTAACACAATCATTCTCTCAAAGTCTGGGTTTCCTGGGTGGATGATGTCATAATGATACAATCCACCCCACCCTGATCCTCTTTTTAAACTAATGGTTAGGCAGTCTGAATAACCGTAACCATTTGTGGTGTCATGCAGTGCTGCAGTAGAAGTTCCCTTCAGTCTGTTAGAGTTGTTAATGATTACTAATGGTGTGCTGGTAACTACTGAGCTCAGAGATCTAAAGCCTGGTACGGAAGCCATCATGTATGCAGTCCATGTCCAAAGGGTCCGTTGTGCTCACCTCCTCCTCTCTCTCCCTCTCCTCCCATTTCACTACACCTCATCC